>NC_041392.1:445983403-446003280 GCF_002162155.2 Triticum dicoccoides
CTGAGCGGGCCCGCGCGGAATCGGCGGCAATGTGGGGCGCCCGCTGCCACGTGGCGCGCCCCGGTTGGTGGCGGCGATTTGTCCGGTGGCGAGTTGGACGTGTCCGGCGGCGGTGGAGGATTTTTTAGGGTTAGGGGGGAAAGGAGACCCGGGATTTCGGAGGGGGGTTCTTTAAATAGACATAGAGGGATCTAGGAGAGTCCAAATTAGGTGCGGTTTTCGGCCACGCGATCGTGATCGAATGCTCTAGATGATGGAGAGGGTTTTGCTGGGTTTTTGGCCAAAATGGAAGGGTGTTGGGCTGCAACCCACACGAGGCCTTCTCGGTCCCTCGGTTAACCCTTGGAGTATCAAACGAAGTCCAAATGGTACGAAACTTGACAGGCGGTCTACCGGTAGTGAACCAAGGCCGCTTGGCAAGTCTCGGTCCAATCCGGAAATGTTTAACCCCCACACACGAAAAGAATGTTGAAAGGACCACCGGAGGAGATAGGAGCGCCGGAATGCAAAACGGACAACGGGGAAAATGCTCGGATGCATGAGATGAACATGTATGCAAATGCAATGCACATGATGACATGATATGAGATGCATGACAACGGCAACAATACACGGAGACAAAAAAAACCCGAACCCGAGGAAATATAATAACTTAGCGCCGGAAACGGCAAGAGTTGGAGTACATATGAGGTAAATTACATCCGGGGTGTTACAACACTCCACCACTACGAAAGGATCTCGTCCCGATATCTAGGACTAGAAGAACACCGGGTACTCAGAACGTAGGTGATCCTCGCGTTCCCAGGTGGCTTCACGGTCGGAATGGTGTGACCACTTGACTTTGAGGAATTTGATTGACTTATTGCGAGTCTTGTGTTCAGTCTCTTCAAGAATAGCAACGGGGTGCTCACGATAAGAAAGGTCTTCTTGGAGATCAATGTCTTCAAAGTTGACGGTGCGGTCAGGAGTCTTGAAGCACTTGCGGAGCTGAGAGACATGGAACATGTCATGCACATTTGCAAAGTTTGAAGGAAGCTCGAGTTGATATGCGAGATCGCCTCTCTTGCTGACGATCTTGAAAGGACCCACATATCTAGGGGCAAGCTTCCCTTTGATACCGAAGCGACGAGTACCTTTCATTGGAGAGATGCGAAGGTAAACATGGTCTCCGATCTCGAAGGCCAAATCACGGTGCTTACTATCATAGTAGCTCTTCTGGCGCGATTGCGCTGCTTTGAGGTTACCACGAATGACCTTGCACATCTCTTCTGCCTCTGTGATTAAGTCATTTCCCAGAAGTTGACGTTCACCGGTTTCTGACCAGTTAAGAGGTGTACGGCACTTCCTGCCATACAGAATTTCGAATGGGGCCTTGCCCGAACTTGCTTGAAAACTGTTGTTGTAGGAGAATTCGACATATGGAAGACAATCCTCCCACTTCATACCGAAGGAGATCACACAAGCCCTGAGCATATCCTCAAGAATCTGATTGACACGCTCGACTTGACCGCTAGTTTGAGGATGGAAAGCTATGCTGAAGCGGATGTTGGTGCCCATTGCCTTCTGAAAAGAATCCCAAAACTTGGAGGTAAAGATGCTGCCACGGTCTGAAGAGATCACCTGTGGAATACCGTGCAGAGAGACAATTCAAGAGGTATGAAGCTCCGCCAATTGAGCTGCAGTGATAGACTCTTTGATAGGCAGAAAGTTAGCCACTTTAGTGAGTTTGTCGATGACAACGAATATAGCATCATTGCCACGCTTGGACTTTGGAAACCCAGTCACGAAGTCCATCTCAATGTGGTCAAACTTCCATTCTGGAATGGCAAGAGGTTGGAGGAGACCAGCTGGCCTTTGGTGTTCTGCCTTCACTCTTCTGCAGACATCACACTCATTCACGAACTGAGCAATCTCGCGCTTCATTTGAGTCCACCAATAAGCCTGCTTGAGGTCCTGATACATCTTCGTACTCCCAGGGTGGATGGAGAGGAGTGAATTGTGAGCCTCATTCATGATAACTTTACGAAGGTCACCCTTGGGCACAACAATTCGATCCTCGAAGAAGAGAGTATCCTTGTCATCAAGGCGGTAGCACTTGTACTTGGGTTGACTCTTGGCAATCCCAATCTTCACCTTCTTCACCATAGCATCAAGAAGTTGAGCCTCGCGAATCTGATCTTCCAAAGTAGGAGAGACTTGAAGGTTGGTGAGGAAACCTTGAGGAACAACCTGCAGATTGAGTTTGCGGAAAGCTTCACAAAGCTCGGGTTGATAAGGCTTGAGAATCAGACTGTTGCAGTAAGCCTTCCTGCTCAAAGCGTCAGCAATCACATTGGCCTTGCCTGGAGTATACTCGATACTTGGATTATAATCTTGAATCATTTCGACCCAACGAGTCTGCTTGAGGTTGAGATTAGGCTGAGTGAAGATGTACTTGAGACTCTTGTGGTCAGTGAAGATGTCCACTTTTCTTCCCAATAAGAGATGTCTCCAAGTCAAAAGAGCATGCACAACTGCCGCCAACTCGAGGTCATGAGTGGGGTAGTTCTTCTCGTTGGGCTTTAACTGGCGAGAGGTATAAGCCACAACTTTCTTCTCTTGCATCAACACTACACCAAGACCTTGGAGAGAGGCATCGCAAAAGACCTCGAACGGTTTGGATTCATCAGGAGGAGTCAGAACTGGAGCAGTGACCAATTTCTCTTTCAAAGTGTTGAAAGTGATGTCACATTCCGGAGACAAAACGTACTTGACGTGCTTCTAGAGAAGGTTTGAAAGAGGCTTTGCGATCTTTGAAAAGTTCTCCATGAACCTTCAACAGTAGCTTGCGAGACCGAGGAAGCTGCGGAGTTGCTTCACGTTCTGAGGTGGTTCCCAATTCACAATTGCAGACACCTTCTTAGGATTCACCGCAATGCCCTTGGCAGAGATGATATGCCCAAGATAAAGAACCTCATCGAGTCAAAACTCGCACTTTGAGAACTTGGCGTAGAATTGATGTTCCATGAGCTTCTCGAGCACCAAACGCAAGTGCTTGGCATGATCTTTCTTGTTCTTCGAAAAGACCAGAATGCCGTCGAGATAGACCAAAATGAAGTCATTTGTGTAGGCGTTGAAGATGAAGTTCATCATGCGTGTCAGGACCCCGACTCGATGCCACATAGGTCTAGCATGTAACACCTCATATCACTTTGCGGCCTCACGCACGGTATTCCCACGGGTGTCGTCTTACTTTTGCCCGGGACCGTTTGCGCCTTTTGGCACACGTATATGATAGTGTCGCTAGCATCCATATGATAAGGAGCCCGGCTGACATGACTAGTCGTAAACCCAAAGTGGCACAGACTTACAGGGACAGGCATCCATGACCCAGCATCGAACGTGTCGGTCATCACCAAGTGGGTCCGGGCTGTAGCACTGGGCTAGCAGGACTCCGGTAAACCGGGCTGTAGCGGGCTAACAGGACTCCGGTACTCAATGCGTGACATTTCCCCAAAGGGACAGACACAGGAACGAAGAAGGACACATGCCGGCCAGCCTAAGTGTTCCGGAGCAGTAGCAAGCTACCATGGCTCAGTGGTAACACTAGGAGACATTTCCCGGTAAGAGAGGCTACTAAAGATAAACAACTAGATAGTCAGATCCCACACATACCAAGCATTTCAATCATACACACAATATGCTCGATATGTGCAAATACAACAAGGCATCACAACATGACTCTACGACAAAAGTACTTTATTTAAGGCTCAGAGAGCCATACATAACATACACATAGGTACGGGTCACACGACCCAGCATTCAAGTCATACAGTCATACAAACCAGCAACGGAAGTAACTTGTCTGAGTACAGACAACTAGTAAAATAAAAGAGGCTTGGAAAGCCTAGCTATACTACGTGGTCCTTCACAAGCTCAGGATCACCACCTGGGCCTTAGCCTACTCATTGATGTCAACGTCTACGAAGAACCCATCAGAAGGGGTTGCAGCGTCTTCTGTAAAAATGTAAATTATAGCAACATGAGTACAAAGGTACTCAGCAAGACTTACATCAGATCCTACATACATGCACATTATCAAGAAGGGTTGGTGGAGTTATTGCAGCAAGCCAGCTTTGACTCTTGGCTAGGCTATCCTACGAGACTCCAACTTGAAATGGTTTTGCGCACACGAGTCCACTACTCACCACTTCAATACACTACCGAGGATCCCCCTCCGTCTTCCTACGGAAGAGCCATCCTCGGCACTCACACTTATCTTGAGGCTTTTAGTAGTTTCCATTTACTTGTCTATGAACTGTATAGGCAACCAAGTAGTCCTTTACCGCGGACGCGGCTATTCGAATAGATCATGTTAACCCTGCAGGGGTGTACTTCTTCATACATGTTTCCACCACTTAGCGTCTGCACACGACATGTGCTCGGCAGACTTCAAGCGAAAGCCGACGTGGGTGTAGACCACGACCTACCTAAACACCTAAGTCTCTGGTCCAGGTTTATCGCCTATCCAGGTTCCATCCGCAGGGAGTCCAGCCGAGGTTTCCCATACGGCCCCGAACGATGTGTACAGGGTTCCGTGACACCTAACGGGTGCCCGGTATTCCTGGCCACGTACCTACCGCATCACAGCCCACCCCTACGGTCAGCGCTGTCCACGGCCTCCAGTAGGCTACAAACACCAGAAACTACTTGCAACTCCTGGACAGAGGACTAGGGTGAATAAGAAGTCGAGCGGGGTCATATTTCAGGGCCCAATGCATGGTAGTAGCTGTATCTTAAATCACACATACAGATCTCAGTGCTTAAGGTCGGCTTCAATGAAACAACCCACCATGTACTCCTACATGGCCTCTCATCGATACCTTTACCAAATCATGTTCACCACATCACTCTCATTACCGACATAATCATTTCACTCTAGCCCATCACCCAGATGAACCAGCCCTGACACGACTCTAAGCATAGCAGGCATAGCAAGGTAGGAACAACACATACATATGGCTCAATCAACTCCTACACATGCTAGTGGGTTTCATCTAGTTACTGTGGTAATGACAGGTCATGCAGAGGAAATGGGTTCAACTACCGTAGCACACAGCAGTTTGAAACGCGTTGTCTTAATGCAGTAAAAGAGAGCAGGAGCGAGAACATGGGATTGTATCGATATGATCAAATGGTTGGTTGCTTGCCTGATGGTTCGATGCACTGATATGGTTCTTCGCTAGGGTAATCACGGTACTCCTCGGAGGCAGAACCTGCCGCAAAGAACACCGATACACAGCCATCACCAAACAATGTGCGACAATATGATGCATGCATGAAACATAGCAATATGAGTGTGTTGGGCTAATGCAACTAAGACCAGAAGGGTTTGAACCAATTTGAACCAAAGATTCAAATTTCAAACTCATACATGGCCCTTTAAAGTGTTTTATCTTGTTCTGCATTAAACAGCAAGTTAACTTGTTTAATCATGCATGAAAACAGTACAGATGGATAGATTGGGTTTTTCTGATCATTTTACATATATAACTTGTCTGATTTGGAGTTACAGATTAAAAGTTATGAATTTTTGAAGTTTAAACTATATTCTGGAATTTCCTATATTAGAATAAATCCAGAAATTAATTTATTGCGTCAGCCATGCGTCAGAATGACGTCAGGGTCAACGGAGACGTCCAGGTCAAACCTGACTGTGGGTCTAGGGTGTCAGGGTAATTAGTTTAGTTAAAGTTTAATTAAAACTAACCCTATTTAGTTAACAGGGCTGGGCCCCACCTGTCATTGACTCATCGGGGTCAAACAGGGCCCACCCGGTCAAAGCTAGGTCGGCTGCACCGGCGTTTAGCCGCCGGCGAGCCCGACGCGGCGGCGGAAGTGGTTTTGGCCGTTCCGGTAACCAAACGAGTCGCGGAGGCCATCGGAGTGGAGCTGAGGAGGAGCCGCAGCTCTTGGTGGAGTCCGTTGGGGTCGGGGTGGCCGGAGTTGGCGCCGGCGGCGACTTTGGCGGCCACCGGAGTTCGGCCGAAGGCGAACTTGATGCTAGAGGGGTCGGTGAGGTGCGGGGAGTAGCTGGTTAGGTGCTACGTGACGTGGTGAGCATGATGGACACCAAGTTGTGGCCGGAGGGTGACCGGGAGCACGTTGGCGACGAGCTCCGCGGCGGTGGGTGCGGTTGAGCTCCGGGAGGTCATTACACAGCTCGGGAGCAAGAAAAGAAGGGAGGGGAAGATGGTTAACCTCACGGGGAGTTCGACGAAACACTTGGTGCGGCCGGGGACGGGCCGAAGCGACGACGGCGTTGAAGGGGATCTCCGGCGATGGCGGTTCGGTCGAGGTCGATGCGATGGGCTCGGGCCTTGCGAGCGCTCGAGGCTCGTCTTGCTCGAAGGAGAGGAGGGTGGCGGAGCTCCTGGACACGGCGGCATGGCGTGGGGTTGACGGAGGGCGTGGCTACGGCGAGGGGGTGGCGGCGATGGCGTCGGCCATGGCGGGGGAACGCGAGAGAGAGGAGTTGGGGGAGAATGGAGGTGTCCTGGAGGTTCACGGCTCGACGTGGAGTTCATCCATCCAGCAACGAGGCGTGGAGGTGAAGCAGGGCGACGGCCAGCTGCGTGGCGCACGCTGCGGCCGCCGTCGGGCACCTGCCTGCCTGCCTGGCCGGCAAGCAGCTCGCTGGCGCGGCGCTGGGCTGGGCCGGCAGGTGGGCCGGGTGCTGGGCGCCAAGTAAGTTTCTGTTATTTCTCCTTTTCTATTTTTTAATTCCTCTGCAACTTTGTTGAATTATTAGAAATACTTAGGCAACTCCTAAAATCACCAAACTACTCCTGGTCCATAGTTGGATTATTTCCAACATGAAACATTTTAGTTTGGAGATATTTGAGCATTTGAAATATTTTATATAATTTTAAATGCCCAAATTCAAATATCTATGATTTAATTCAAAGACCCCAAGATGGCCTAGGAAAATGTGCATCACTTCTGGCAGAGGTTCTGAACCAAGACAAAAATGATGGGCATTTTAGAAGGGCATTTCAGGTTCATTGAAAAAGTTTTTAGTAAACCCTAGTTGGTTTGAGAGGGGGCTGGGGGTTCTGTCATCCCCATTTCAGGTTTCTGATGAAAGAATAGACATGATGCAACACTCTAATGCATGAACTAGCTAGGGTGTGACAACTCACCCCCACTCAAAAGAATCTCGTCCCGAGATTTGGGTTCCTCCGGAAAGAAGGCGGGATACTCGAGTCGAAGACGATCCTCCCTTTCCCAAGTTGCTTCATCCTCAGAATGGTGTGACCATCGAACCTTGAGAAACTTGATATTATGACGTCGAGTGGTACGCTCAGCTTGATCGAGGATACGAACGGGGTACTCTCGATACGTGAGATTATCTTGGAGATCAAGCGTTTCGTGGTCCACTCCACGGATAGGATCCGAGAAGTAACACCTGAGTTGGGAAACGTGGAAGACGTCGTGGACTCTGGAGAGATGTGGAGGTAGTTCCAATTGGTAGGCAACTTCCCCTCGTTTTGCGAGAATGCGAAAAGGTCCAATGTAACGAGGAGCCAATTTGCCCTTGATACCGAAGCGATGGGTTCCCTTCAGAGGAGTAACCCGAAGGTAAGCCTTCTCGTCAACCTCGAAAGTCATAGCCTTATGTTTTCGATCATATTGACTCTTTTGACGAGATTGGGCTGTTTTCAACTTTTCACGAATGATGCGAACTTGCTCTTCTGCTTCCTGGATCATATCCGGGCCAAAGAATTGTCTTTCCCCGGTTTCTGACCAATTAAGGGGTGTTCGACACCGTCGTCTATAGAGAACTTCAAAAGGGGCTTTACCCAAGCTAGATTGATAGCTGTTGTTGTAAGCAAATTCGGCAAATGGAAGGCATTTCTCCCATTCCATTCCGAATGAGATAACAGAGGCTCGAAGCATGTCTTCTAGGATCTGGTTGACGCGTTCTACTTGACCACTTGATTGAGGGTGAAAAGCGGTGCTAAAGGAAGGGCGGGTTCCCATAGCATTTTGGAAACTTTCCCAAAATCGAGAGGTGAAAAGACTTCCTCGATCCGAGTTAATTTCCAAAGGAACACCATGGAGAGACACTATTCGGGAGATGTACAAGTCTGCTAACTGACTAGCAGTTATACTCTCACGAACAGGTAAGAAATGGGCTACCTTGGAAAGACGATCGACAATGACGAAGATAGCATTATTCCCTCTCTTGGTCCTGGGAAAACCGGTGATGAAGTCCATACCAATTTTATCCCATTTCCATTCAGGAATAGCTAGGGGTTGAAGGGTGCCAGCAGGCTGTTGATGCTCTGCTTTTACACGACGGCAGACGTCGCAGTTAGCAATGTACTGAGCAATTTCTCTCTTCATCCTAGTCCACCAGAACCTCTGGCGTAGGTCCTGATACATCTTAGTGCTACCGGGATGAATGGTGAGAGGAGATTCATGAGCCTCCTTAAGGATCAACTGCCGTAGATGCTAGTTCTTGGGAACCACTAAACGGTTCTCAAAGTACACAACACCATGATAATTTGTGGAGAAACATCTAGCACCTCCGCTAGCAATGTTCTCTTTGATCTTAGATATTCCCTTATCTCGCTTTTGGGCAGCGATGATTTGATCCGTAAGAGTAGGTTTCGCCACCAAGGTGGAAAGAAATCCTTGAGGAACAATGTGAAGGTTAAGCTTCCGAAATTCCTCATGGAGAAGCGGTTGACTTTGTTGTAACATCAGGTTGTTACAATAAGATTTACGACTTAGCGCATCAGCCATGACGTTGGCTTTCCCTGGGGTGTAAGTTATTCCTAAGTCGAAATCTGTGATCAACTCGACCCAACATCTTTGCCTGAGATTCAAATCCGGTTGGGTGAAGATGTACTTCAGACTTTGGTGATCAGTGAATATTTCGCAACGATTACCGAGGAGGTAATGTCGCCAGGTTTTAAGTGCATAGACTACAGCTGCAAGCTCTAGATCATGAGTAGGTTAATTCTCCTCATGTGGGTGCAATTGCCGTGAAGCGTAAGCAATTACGTGTCGATCTTGCATGAGAATGCAACCTAGTCCTTGTCGCGAGGCGTCGCAGTAGATAACAAAGTCCTTAGAGAAATCTGGCGGTACCAGTACGGGAGCAGATGTCAGGCGTCTTTTCAGTTCCTGAAAGCTGTGCTCACATTGTGGAGTCCATTCGAACTTTTTATCTTTCTTGAGGAGTTCGGTTAAAGGTTTAGCAACTTTGGAGAAGTTCTCGACAAAGCGACGACAATAGCTCGCTAGGCCAAGGAAACTCCGAACTTGCTTGACCGATTCAGGTGGAGTCCAATTAAGGACGGCTTGAACTCGCTCAGGGTTAACAGCAATACCTTTACCAGATATTACATGACCCAGATAGGTCACTTCTGACAACCAAAATTCACATTTAGAAAATTTGGCATAAAGACGATGCTCTCGAAGTTTCTTCAACACTAGCCTTAGATGTTCGGCATGTTCTTCCTCGTTCTTGGAGTAGATGAGTATATCATCGAGGTAAACCACGACGAATTTATCCAAATACTCCATGAAGATTGAGTTCATTAACCGAGAAAAGGTGGCTGGAGCGTTGGTTAAACTGAAGGACATGACGGTGTACTCGTATTGGCCATAACGAGTAACAAAGGCCGTTTTAGGAATGTCCCCGTTCCTGATTTTGATTTGATGGTAGCCCAACCTCAAATCCATTTTGGAGAAGACTGAGGATCCAGCGAGCTGATCATACAGGTCGTTGATCCTGGGAAGCGGATATTTGTTCTTGATTGTGACCAAATTGACAGGTCGATAATCTACAACCATCCGGTCCGTACCATCCTTCTTCTTGACGAAGAGGACGGGGCAAGCCCACGGAGATGAACTAGGTCGGATGAAACCATTTTTCAAGGACTCATCGAGTTGTTTCTTAAGCTCAGCTAGTTCTAGTGGTGCCATCTTATAGGGTCTTCTAGCAATTGGGACGGTTCCTGGAATGAGGTCTATTACGAACTCAACATCCCTGTCAGGTGGAACACCTGGAAATTCCTCTGGGAAGACATCCGGGAAGTCACAGACTACCGGAACGTCCTCAAGGTCTGGCAAAGGGTTGGCGTTAAGAGAATATAACTGTCGCTTGGCTATTCGGGTCAAGACATTGACTATCTTCCCCGAAGGATGGGTGAGTTGAACAGTCCTAGAGAAGCAATCAATTTTGGCATGATGGGCTGACATCCAGTCCATACCCAAGATGATATTAATATCTGAAGATTTGAGAGCTATCAAAGATGCAAGGAAAACAAGTCTGTCGACTTGGATTTCATTTCCATGACTTACCCTGGAGGTTTGCCATCTAGAACCGGGAGTGGAAATTTCCATGGTAGAAGGCATGTCACAGAATGCGGTGTTATGCAAGCGAGCATAGTTCTCGGATATAAATGAATGAGAAGCTCCTGTATCGAAAAGAACAGATGTCGGGTGGCAATTAACAAGGAGCGTACCGAGAACGACGTTGGGATCCTCTTGAGCTTCTTCGGCAGAGATACAGTTGACATGGCCACGTGCAGCGGTGGCCGGCTTGGCGTAGAACACTTTCCCTGTCGGCTTGCCATGGCCAACAACTTTAGCAGATTGGTTGGGGTTGGTCTGGGGACACTCGCGCATATAGTGGCCAGATTCCCCACACTTAAAGCAAGTCACGGAACTGGTGCGTGGAGGAGCATTGTTGGTTGGACCACCATAGGGCTTGGCTGGTGCAAACTGTTGAACGGGGCGAGGCGCCTGGAAGGATGGCCTCGGTGTGAACCTGGGTGGCAGGGCAGTGTTAGGCACCCACACGCGGCGCTTCTGAGGACCAGCACCGGATGAGGAACCCACGTCACGGCCATGCTTGCGTGTTGCGTCAGAATCAGTCTGACCAGTCTCAGCACTGATGGCCTTGTTAACAAGCTTCTGAAAAGATGTGCACTCATGCAGACGGAGGTCGCGGCGAAGCTCAGGACTAAGTCCCTTACGGAACCTTGCTTGCTTCTTGGCATCAGTAGAAACTTCCTCAGTTGCATATCGTGCGAGGTTACCGAACTCCCTGCTGTAAGCATCCACAGAGAGTCGGCCTTGAGTGAAACTGCAAAATTCCTCACGTTTAAGGTCCATGAGACCCTCCGGAATGTGATGTTCACGGAAAGCCTCGCTGAATTCAGCCCAAGTAGTGACATGGTCCGCTGGGCGCATAGCTCCATAATTCTCCCACCATAGACTGGCGGGGCCTTCAAGATGATATGCAGCAAAGGTGACCTTGTCAGCCTCAGCTACTAGCGCAGAACGCAGTTTGTGAGAAATACTGCGAAGCCAGTCATCAGCGTCGAGAGGCTCGACGGAGTGGTGGAACGTGGGTGGATGTAACTTGATGAAATCACTGAGTGACACCAAGTTAGTCCTCTGATGGTGTGCTGTGTTCTGTTCAATACGCTCCAACAAACGGTTGGTCTCCCGCTTGTTTCTCTCGGCTTCCAGCATAACTTCGGCTAGGGAAGGAGGGTGAGGCAGGTTTGCATTCCCGACTTCACTGCCTTCGGCCTGCTCTTGGGAAACAGGGTTATTGCGCGTGTTAACCATCCTAGGTAAACAAGACAATGATTTAGTCAGAATGATAAGATTCCGACATAGAATACAGAATGTAAGGAATAACTCGGAATGCAAGATGATCATCCGTATGACATGGTAGATACAGAAACTGCTTATTTTATTCCATCGTCATACACACCATACAAGGTTTAGTACAAGACCAAACAAGGTACTATTACGGTGAAAAGAGGATTACATCTCATCGGAGGCACCCCAAGCTCCTATACATTATTTTTCTACACCTTCGGAAGGCGGTACAAACTAGGTCATATCCCACGAGTCACGTAGGACGATAGACGACACCACTAGTACGAACTAGTGATACTACCACTAACTCAGACCGATCCGTAGTAGTCCTCGTAGAAGTCACCTCCATAGCCTGGAAGCTCAACATGATCATCCGGGAACAGACGATCTCGCGGAGCTTGTGGACCATAGGGGCTAGGATGAGGTCTTGGACCAACAGACGGTGGCCTGCGGGGACCACGAGGTGGGGTGATGCCTCCTACATCACGCCAACCCATCACGTCTGGCAGAGCAGATCTCACGGGATAGAGATCGCGCATATCCGAATATCCAGCTTGCACAGCCGGTGCAAACCGAGTCAAAGTGGCCCAATGGTCAGCACGGGTATTGAAAAGCTCTAGCCTCAAGGCTCGATTTTCACGGTCCTTATCCTCGAGCATCTCAGGAGTGGTGCGAGTCCGTGAATCCTCCTGAGTGGGGTCAGCATAGATAGCCTAGAGATACCCTTGTGCTCCCGGAAGTGACGCTGGCATATACTGGAAATTAGAGTCCCGAAATAGGCCAGTCCTGACTCGCATGATGGTCATCATAGAGTAGGCGGCATCCTGCACAGCCATCTCAATAGTAACCCCGAGTCCATAGGAGCAGTGAAGGGGCTCGGTGGATCCAGGATAAGATGGAAATATCCAGACAGTGCAGAGATACTGGCTTTGATTAAAGTCTCGAAATTGCTCTTCGACCGTGTACTCAGGATACCAACGGTATCCAGCCTCAGTCATTACCCTGACCAACATGGCAGTATGGCCGGGTACATCTAGGCATCGAGTCAGGCGAACCACTTGATTGAGGTCGCGAGTGGCCATCTGAAAGCACAACCATAATGCAAAGGCATTAGAATTTCTAGCAAAATTTCGACAGCATAACAGCTGTAAATGCTCAAAAAGGATTTTGAGACATTTGACAAAGGATTTCATACACACTCAACAACATCATATCAAAGTTCTGGGTCCATCCTAGCAACATAATGTGGTAGTAGAACTGAACTAGGCTTGTATCCATCAAACCTATAAGGTACTACTGATTAGTAACACGTGAACCTGATAGAGAGAAAAGATCCTAATTCCTTAACCCCCGGTGGAAGAATAGACTGACTCAGATCAGAATGTCATAAGATAAAGGAGTAAAAGAGCCTTACGTTCCAACCCACAAACAATTCCCCTACATATAACTAAAGAATTTCTAGACTCAACATCGACCAGTTTGGCTTGGAGAACCTACAGGCAGTCCGGCTCTCATACCAACGCTGTCAGGACCCCGACTCGATGCCACATAGGTCTAGCATGTAACACCTCATATCACTTTGCGTCCTCACGCACGGTATTCCCACGGGTGTCGTCTTACTTTTGCCCGGGACCGTTTGCGACGACACCCGTGGGAATACCGTGCGTGAGGCCGCAAAGTGATATGAGGTGTTACATGCTAGACCTATGTGGCATCGAGTCGGGGTCCTGACAATGCGAGAGAAAGTCGAAGGAGCGTTGACGAGGCCAAAAGACATGACAGTGTATTCATATGAACCATAGCTTGTTCTGAAAGCGTCTTGGGAATATCTTGCTCACGGATTCGAATCTAGTGATAACCCATACGGAGATCAAGCTTGGAGAATACTTGGGCACCTTTGAGTTGTTCGAACAGCTCATTGATGTTGGGAAGTGGGTACTTGTTCTTGATAGTCTTCTTGTTCAATGGACGGTAGTCAACACAAAGTCGGTCTGTTCCATCCTTCTTCTTCACAAGAAGTACTCCACAACCCCACGGAGAGGAACTAGGTCGGATGAGACCCATTTGCTCTTGAATATCGAGTTGTTTCCTCAGCTTCTTCAACTCTTCAGGTCCGAGCTTGTAAGGACGTTTGCACACCGGTTCCGTGCCAGGCTCAAGATCAATGACGAATTCAACTGGTCGGTGCAGAGGCATTCCTGGAAGCTCTTCTGGAAAGACGTCTTGATATTCGCAAATGACTGGAATTTGCGAGATGGCATCCAGTTCACCCTTCTCATTGAGAGAAAATAAACGGATGGTATCATCACGAGCGGCAAAGACAATTACATCCTCAGACGAATGAGTCAATTGAATCTGCCTGGCAGCACAATCAAGATGCGCCTTGTGCTTAGAAAGCCAATCCATTCCGAGAATAAGATCAATATCAGCCAAGAACCACCGGAGAGGACAGAAACTTGTAGTCGCCCAACGTGATAGAGATATCGGGAGCAAACAAACTAGAAGTCAAAAGCTTGCCGGGAGAAACAACTTGCATGACTTTAGGCATAATCTCAGTATCAACATTGTGCTTCGATGCAAATGGGCATGACAAGAAAGAATGCGATGCACCAGTATAAAAAAGTACTTTTGCAGGAACATCGTTAACAGGAAGGTTACCCATGATGACATCTGACGAGTCCTCTGCCTGAGCTGCATTCAGCAAGTTGACCTTGGCGTACTTGGGGTTATGCTTGACCACAGCTGTACTTGCCGATCTCACAGGAGGAGGAGGAGGAGGGAGACGCCTCTGATTGAAGCACTTGTTGGCATAGTGACCCTTCTGTTGGCACTTGTTGCACGTGACCTCTGAAAGCGGACGGTGATACGGAGCACTCGACCTTGGAGCTTGAGAGAAGTCTTGTTCTGAAAGCCAGGGTTGGGTGGGTGGGAAGATCCACCGCCACCTTTGCTCTTCTGCTGATACGGCTAACGGAACGGAGGAGGAGGAAGCCAATACTTTTGCTGCTTAGCCACTTGAGTTGAGGAAGGAGTTGCATCTCTGACTCGCTTCTTGGAAGCATCGCACTTGAGTTGAGCAGTCTCTTGTTTCAGTGCCATGTTGTAAAACTCATCGTACTTCTGAGGCTCGAAAAGCATGAGAGCATGTTGAAGATCTTCTCTGAGGCCACCCCTGAACTGATAAATCATGCTCTTCTCGTCAGGGACGTCTTGCTTAGCGAAACGGGCGAGCTTCTGAAACATGATGTTGTACTGGTAAACAGACATAGAGCCTTGCTTCAGGTTGCGGAATTCCTCACGCTTGCTTTCAACAACACTCTGAGGGATATGATGAGCTTTGAAGTCTTGACGGAATTCATCCCAGGAAAACACACGGCCTCCTCTGGAATCTTTGTACTGCTGAAACCATTCTGCAGCTTGGTCTTTGAGTTGGAAGGAAGTGAACTTGACAAAGTCCCCAGGCCTGACGTTACTGCACTCGAAATGCTTGCACAAGTCCACGAGCCAATCATCAGCGTCAGTTGCCTCAACGCAATTGCTAAAGGTCTTTGGCTGGTTAGCAAGGAACTGGTTGAGTGTAGCAAAGTGATTCTGATTGTTGCCCTGGTTGCCTTGGTTCGCTTGGTTGCGCTCTTGAAGAAGTTGCATGATCAGTTGCGTGTTTGCATTGGTAGCAGCCATCACAACTTGCCATGCCTCCGGAGGTGGAGGTGGTGGTGGCGGATCAGGATTCGGAGTCATGCGCGTTGGAGGAGCCATCCTGAACAGGTTGACATCCATTAGCACACTGATAGACAAAAATTGAAGCTGAATCCAACGGGTAGAAATTACAACATATAGTCTTCACATCCGAACAAAATGAACGAATGCATTCCAATTGAAATGGTCACATATCCATAAATTGAGAAGCCACTTAGAATTTAGGTAGAGGAATAAAATCAACACGGTACGGAGCAAGAACGAATACTCGGTAAGGATCACCCAATCTCAAACCAAATACCCATGGAAGAAGAACTAGAGCTACAAGAATTCCCACCTATGAAACTCCCGAACCTTTCCGGTTATGCAATTAGGTGTTGGGGATACAGGGGAAGCATAATATCTCACCCAAATCTAGCAAATCCTACATCCAGCTGTATCCATCCTTCAACACATAACCGAGAAAAACTTCGGAAATCGTCTACCTCAACCTTCGAAAAGCATCCGTTATACAAGTTATGGCAATACTCCCGAACTCCCACCCCAGTACTGGGTGGCGTCGAGGTTATCTCACCAACAACTGCATAAAAGAGATTTTCGATGTCGGCGAACTAAACTCAGGTATTCCAGAACTGCAACGATAAAATTGTGACGACAACACCTCGGAGCTCAACTCCCCGGGACACTACCACAACCCCTAAATGACAGGAGGCACCAAGAACAATGTTCTCGTCACAAATCGATCGGAACGATTCCAAGATACCCGCGTGATCCTAATTTTTTAGTGAAATTTGAGAAGAGAAGAGTCAAAACTCTACGCCGGGATGCCTTACCAGAGCGATGAAGGGACTGGGGAGTAAAAAGAAGTCCTAAACTCTCCGATATATAATTCCTAAATGACTCAAAACATTTTTCTAGACTCAACTCGGCAGCTAATTCGATCAAGCAGGGGAACTCCTAAGGTCGGGGAAGGCTCTGATACCAACTTGTAATGCCCTCGATGCGGCTATAGCTCCTACGTGTCGAAGCATGACTTAGATGCATAACCGCATTGAAAGCAATGTCGCAAGTAAGGTAATCTTCACAACAACCCATGTAAATAGATAATAAGGGGAAAGGTACATAGTTGGCTTACACTCGCCACGTCACACAAAGTACATAAATAGCATTACAATCATCCAATACACTCATGGTCCGACTATGGTACCAAAATAAAAGATCAACCCCAACATGCGACACGGTCCCGATTGCCCCAACTGGGCACCACTACTGATCATCAGGGAAAGACACATAGTAACGGCGTGAGTCTTCGTCGAACTCCCACTTGAGCTCAAGCGCATCATCTGGAACGGAGTCATCGGGCCCTGCATCTGGTTTGGAAGTAATCTGTGAGTCACGGGGACTCAGCAATCTCGCACCCTCGCGATCAAGACTATTTAAGCTTATTGGTAAGGCAAGGTAATATGTGGAGCTGCAGCAAGTGACTAGCATATATGGTGGCTAACCTGTTCACAAAAGAGAGCGAGAAGAGAAGGCAAAGCACGAACGAATAACTATAGAACAACCTATGACAAACATTACTCCAACACCGTGTTCACTTCCCCGACTCCGCCGAGAAGAGACCATCACGGTAACACACGCAGTTGATTCATTTTAATTAAATTAAGGTTCATGTTATCTACAACCGGACATTAACAAATTCCCATCTGCCCATAACCGCGGGCACGGCTTTCGAAAGTTCAAATCCCTGTAGGGGAGTCCCAACTTAGCCCATCACAAGCTCTCACGGTCAATGAAGGATAAACCTTCTCCCGAGACATTCCGATCAGACTCGGTATCCCGGTTCTACAAGACAACTTCGACAAAGACAAAACAAGTCCAGCAACACCGCCCGAATGTGCCGACAAATCCTGATAGGAGCTGCGCATATCTCGTTCTCAGGGCACACTCAGATGAGACATCCTACGAGTAAAACCAAACCTCAAGTTGCCCCGAGGTGGCCCCACAATCTGCTCGGTCGGACCAACACTCAGAGGAGCACTGGCCCAGGGGGTTTAAATAAGATGACCCTCGGGCTCCGGAAACCCAAGGGAAAAAGAGGCTAGGTGGCAAATGGTAAAACCAAGGTTGGGCATTGCTGGAAGAGTTTTATTCAAGGCGAACTGTCAAGGGGTTCCCATTATCACCCAACCGCGTAAGGAACGCAAAATTCGGGAACATAACACCGATATGACGGAAACTAGGGCGGCAAGAGTGGAACAAAACTCTAGGCAAAAGGCCGAGCCTTCCACCCTTTACCAAGTATATAGATGCATTAAGATAACAAGATAATATAATGATATCCCAACAAATAAACAATGTTCCAACAAGGAACGATCTCCAATCTTAACCTGCAACTAGCAACGCTATAAGAGGGGCTGAGCAAAGCGGTAACATACCCAATCAACGGTTTGCTAGGACATGGTGGGTTAGAGGTTTGACATGGCAATTTGGGAGGCATGATAAGCAAGTGGTAGGCATCGTACCATAGGCATAGCAAAAGAGCGAGCATCTAGCAAGCAAAGATAGAAGTGATTTCGAGGGTATGATCATCTTGCCTGCAAAGTTGTCAGAGTTGACTGGATCCTTGAAAGCAAACTCAACGGGCTCCTCGTTAGCGAACTTGTCTCCCGGCTCTACCCAAACCAGACAAACAAGCAAAAGGAACACAATCAATCACGTGCAAAGCTCAAACAACATGATGCAAACATGGTATGCTATGCGGGATGCGATATGTGATGCATATGCAAGATTTGACGAGGAATGATCGAACCTGGCCTAAACATGGAAATCCAAGAGTGCCACCGGAAAGGTGAGGTGATTTCGGTTGAAATCGCTATAAAGATCACCGGAATCGGATGCACGGTTTGGAAATGGCAAGCAAAACAAATATGGCACCGGTCTGTGATAAATAGCAAGTAGCCATCTAAATGCAACAAGTTAAACATGCTACAGCACCCAAACATGGAAAAAAAATACATGGCAGGGATCCACTCATAATGCTTCACAAAAGATGAACACTAAGCTACGGCCAATTCATCCATTAACAGGTTCAAACAAGCATGGCAAAAGTGCAATTGATAAACAGGTTTCAGACTTAGTGAAATTAACACAAGTCTGGAATTTCAGATCAGGTAGCACACTTTGGAGCATGAAAACTATGTTCTACAGGAACTTAACATGGCAAAGCAAAGCAAGGCATGGAGCTACTCAAAGATCTTAACAAAAGTTCCTTAGTGACCTTGAGCCAAAAGGGATCAGAAAATACAATTGCAAGCATGTGAACATGGCAAAAACATAATCAGATCTCAGACTTAGTGAAAAACTGGAGCATGCAAATATGTTAACGAGTAGGCATGTTTACGAGCTCGATGCACTCACTACAGATCAAGGCATGACAAACTAAGCATACACCCATCAATAATACATATTATATAAGCTAGACATGTCAAGAATAACAACATAGCATGCACGGATCAACAACAACATCCTCGGCAAAATCGCTAACAAGTAGACAATCTGTCAGGATTCACGAAATAGCAAAAGTAGAGCTCGATTGACTCAAGCTAGGGTGCTCCATAATTGCAAGCAAAGACATTGATGGATAGAGCACCGCATGGTTAACAAAGCATCATTACTGATCGTCCTCAAAAGAGGCACGGATCACTAGGGAACAACATGAACATATGGCATATTGATAAAAACAGATCAAGGACTTAGAGATATTCTAAGTCCCTGAAATCAGCATTAACGAATGCACTACTTTGCAAGCTTGTGCTAGTCACCACACATGTCACAAAAATACATGGATAGCACCTCTGTAAAGATGGCAAAGCATATAACAAAACTCATGTAGAGCTCAGGGGCATATCATGCACACAATAATCAAGGCAAAAATGACAAATAGCTATTTGGTGCAGTAGATCTGACAATTAACTCAAATAGCTCTCTTCCAACAGCATTTCGGGCATCAAGATGAGCTCAAATGAAAATGATGCAATGAGATGAAATGATGTACTCTCCGAGGCATACATTTTGATATGCTACACGCGCAAAACGGAGCAACGGATGCAAAGTTACGATGCGATGAAGATGCCTAAATAATTAGGGTTCCGGGGAGAAAGTCAACCCCAGATCTAGATCTGAGATTACTGTAGCAGTGCGCGGTCTTGAAGGTTCGCCGGACTTGCCGGGGACGTCGCCGGACTTGGCGCTCGCCGGAGTTGTCGTGGGGTTCGCCGGACGACGAGGGAAGCCGGAGAGGTGGCCGGATCGGCGGGGACGGCGGCTGGAGCGAGGAGGCGCGGCACTCGACGGCCAAAAGGAGGCGCGGCGGCCGCGGTCGGCGACGCCGGCGATGGCGCGCGGCGGCTCCGGGCGGCCGGGCGACGACGGCGGCGCGGCGAGGCTGCTCGGCCGCGGGGAAGAGGAAGGTGCGGGGCGGCGCCTGGCGGCTGGGCCGCGGGGGC
>NC_041392.1:446004069-446004736 GCF_002162155.2 Triticum dicoccoides
CAGCGGCAATGTGGGGCGCCCGCTGCCACGTGGCACGCCCCGGTTGGCGGTGGTGATTTGTCCAGTGGCGGGTTGGACGTGTCCGGCGGCGGCGGAGGATTTTTTAGGGTTAGGGGGGAAAGGAGACTCGGGATTTTGGAGGGGGGGTTGTTTAAATAGACATAGAGGTATCTAGGAGAGTCCAAATGAGGTGTGGTTTTCGGCCACGCGATCGTGATCGAACACTCTAGATGATGGAGAGGGTTTTGGTGGGTTTTTGGCCAAAATGGAAGGGTGTTGGGCTGCAACACACACGAGGCCTTCTCGGTCCCTTGGAGTATCAAACGAAGTCCAAATGGTACGAAACTTGACAGGCGGTCTACCGGTAGTGAACCAAGGCCGCTTGGCAAGTCTCGGTCCAATCCGGAAATGTTTAACCCCCACACACGAAAAGAAGGTAGAAAGGACCACTGGAGGAGATAGGAGCGCCGGAATGCAAAACGGACAACGGGAAAAATGCTCGGATGCATGAGACGAACATGTATGCAAATGCAATGCACATGATGACATGATATGAGATGCATGACAACGGCAACAACACACGGAGACAAAAAAACCCTAACCCGAGGAAATATAATAACTTAGCGCCGGAAACGGCAAGAGTTGGAGTACATATGAGGTAAATTAC
>NC_041392.1:446004943-446077836 GCF_002162155.2 Triticum dicoccoides
GTGCTTCTCTAAGTGTTGGTCCTAATTGGCCGATGTCCGGCGCCCCCTGGCCAACTAAGGTTTATGCCAACCTGGCGTCTTGCCCATCTAGTGTGCCCTGAGAACGAGATATGTGCAGCTCCTATCGGGATTTGTCGGCACATTCGGGCGGTCTTGCTGGTCTTGTTTTAGCATTGTCGAAATGTCTTGTGACCAGGATTCCGAGACTGATCGGGTCTTCCCGGGAGAAGGAATATCCTTCGTCGACCGTGAGAGCTTGTGATGGTCTAAGTTGGGACACCCCTGCAGGTTTGAACTTTCGAAAGTCATGCCCACGGTGGCAGATGGGAATTTGTTAATATCCGGTTGTAGAGAACTTGACACTTAACTTAATTAAAATGAATCAGCCGCGTGTGTAGCCGTGATGGTCTCTTCTCTGCGGAGTCCGGGAAGTGAACACGGTTCTTGTGTTATGCTTGAACGTAAGTAGTTTCATGATCACTTCTTGATCACTTCTAGCTTCTCGCCCGTTGCATTGCTTCTCTTCTTGCTCTTATTTGCGTATGTTCGCCACCATATATGCTTAGTGCTTGCTGCAGCTCCACCTCATTACCCCTTTCCTACCCATAAGCTTAAATAGTGTTGATCTCGCGGGTGTGAGATTGCTGAGTCCTCGTGACTCACAGATACTTCCAAACAGTTGTAGGCGCCGATGATACAAGTGTAGGTGACGCAACCCAGCTCAAGTGGGAGCTCGATGAAGATCTTGATCATTGTTTTGTTTCTTTTCCGGATGATCAGTAGTGGAGCCCAGTTGGGACGATCGGGGATCTAGCATTTGGGGTTGTCTTCTTTTACTTTGGTTCCGTAGTCGGACCTTTGATTGTACCTTGGATGATGTATGATTTATTTATGTATTGTGTGAAGTGGCGATTGTAAGCCAACTCGTTATCCCTTTCTTATTCAGTACATGGGATGTGTGAAGATTACCCCTCTTGTGACAAGCCTACCATGCGGCTATGCCTCTAAGTCATGCCCCGACATGTGGGAGATATAGCCGCATTGTGGGTGTTACAAGTTGGTATCAGAGCCATCCCTGACTTAGGAGCCCCCTCCTTGATCGAATCGCTGACATTGTTGAGTCTAGAAGAAAATGTTTTGAGTCTTAGGATTATATATATTGGAGAGTAGGATTCTTTTACTCCTCAGTCCCTTCGTCGCTCTCGTGAGGCCTCCTGACGTAGAAGTTTTGACTCTTCTCTCCTCAAATTTCACGATTTTTTAGGATCACGCGGGTATCTTGGAATCGTTTCGATAGTCTTGTGATGAGAACATTGTTCTTGGTGCCTCCTGACATTTAGGGGTTGTGGCAGTGTCCCGGGGAGTTGAGCTCCAAGGTGTTGTCGTCACAATTTTATCGTTGCAATTCTAGAATACCTGAGTTCGCCGACATCGAAAATCTCTTTTATGCAGTTTTTGGTGAGATAACCTCGATGCCACCCAGTACTGGGGCGGGAGTTCGGAAGTATTGGCATAACTCGTATAACAGATGCTTTTAGAAGGTTGAGGTACACGATTTCTGAAGGTTTCTTGGTTTTGTGTTGAAGGATGGATACAACTGGATGTAGGAATTGTTAGTTTGGGTGAAATATTATGCTTCCTTTGTATCCCCAACACCTGATTGCATAACCAGAAAGTTTCGGGAGTTTATAAGTGGGAATTCAAGTATCACGTAGGATATCCTTCTAACAGACACATGATAAGATATGGGGTCTATCATATGTTAGTTTTCAGCTTATTTTGCAAGCCAATCCTTTGTTTTGTTTTGGTTTTTGGTATTCGAGTTGCTTCGAAGTCAAGTGTTGAATCCATACCTTTCCTAAGCGGTGCTCTCATATACCTATGTGAATACAAATCCTTCTTGATCTTCGAGTTGGCCATCTCAATTTCTTATGAACCGGTGTGTTTCTCTTCAAGTGGATCCGATCATTTTCAACATCCTCAAGATCAACTCTAAGTTTTCTCATCGGTGTTTGTTTCACCCGTCCCAAGTTGCCTTTGTTTTTCCCTCACTCTCACCCTTTTTCTTCAAGGAATCAGATGTCTTAATCAAGTATCCTTTTATTGATGGGAAGTCTCTCCATTCTTTTCCATCAATGTTCTTACCCGGTGGTTCTCATGAAGATGCTCTACATGTTCATCATTCTTCATTCTTTTTCTTCTATGGTGGATTCAATTCAAGATTTGTTGATCATATCTTTTCCTCGTTTCAAGTGCTTTCTTATGCCGGTGCACCTCTTAATCATCCACTTCTTGCTACTCAATTGTTCCGGAGTGCTCAAGATATCTCAAAGATTCGTGTTTCCACTCTGCATTCGTTCAAGCTCTTTCGAGATTGTTATCTCATTCAAGCCATTTAATTCAACCAGTGCAATATCTCTTTTCAAGCAATCTCTTCAACGGTGTTTCTTTTGAGTGGGCCCTAACCCACATGTCTTTTTCCAGGATCTTACCTGACTCTTCTAATTTTTCTCGGAGTTATCCTCAAATTCTTTCAAAGTTAACATAAGAATGAATTATCATCAGTCATATGTCTTTCTCCAAGATCTTTCAAATTCTTTTCATCGTGGGCTCAACCTTTTCACTTTTGATTTTCCCGGAGTGTCTAAACAATTCATGGTGGTGTTTCTCCTCATCATTCTCAACATTTGAAGACCGAAGAAGAGTTCCTCTTAAATTCTTACCCGTTCTTCCAAAGATGCGAAGTTCAAGCTTGATGCCATCCTCTCATAATTGTTTTTGATTGGGAGAATTCTTTTCACCCATCCGGAGCAATTCAGGAGTCTTTTCAGTTTGATTCTCTGAAGGCCATCATTCCGGGTTTATTCATTCTCAGCTTTCAGCTCTCATTCTCCAAATCATACCGGTGCATCATTCAAATATTCTCTAATCAGCCCGTGATCTCTTTGTTCTCATGGATCTAAATTCACTCAAGTATCTTCGTCTCATTTTGTAATTCTTTTCGGTGAATTGTGCCTTGCTACTTTTATTTTCAATTCTTATGGTGGTTCGTTCAAGATTTCTCTTCCTCCATTATCATATCAATTCATTCGTTGTTTCCAAATCCCACCGGTTGTTCGTTGAAGACCTTCCCAAGTTTACGCAATATCTATATTAATCCTTTCTACAAGAATAAGTAGTATGCCAAATCCGTTAGTTGTCACCAATTTAAATTGGCGAAGAATACGCATGACATAATTCTTATTCCTGTTTCACCCAAATGATTATTTCCTGATTTGGGTGAAACAGGAATAAGCTTCATCAAAATTCTTGATTTCAGTTGTTCTTCTTTCTTTCCCGAGTTCCAAGTTTTCTTGGTTATATCATTTCAAAGCTTCATCTAATCATTGCAAGGCTTCTCCCGGAGTTCTTTTCAACTTTCCCTTTTCGTTTGATCATTCTTTTATTACTGGAGTTCTTCATGGAGGCTTTATATGGTGGTTCGTCAAGGATTCTTTTCATTCTTCAATCGTTCTTCGAGATTTCTTCTCGAAGTCATGTTACTCCAAGCTATACTCTAAAATAAACATGGTGTTCAACACATGTCTTGTTTTGAGGAGTTCAAGCATTCTTCATCTTGCATTCCGAAATGCAATTCTTTTTTCTTATCTTTTGAGGTGGGGTTATGTCATTGTTGATAATTTCCCTTCGTGTTTCATGATTCACAAGTTCTCAAGAGTGACATATCTAAATCCATCATTTTATCTTCGCTCAAGACATCTTTTCAATCCATCAATCTCTTCATTGGAGTTATAGTGGGTTATATTTCACCTAAAGCTTCCCCTGAGGGTTGTTGCTATTTATGGTGCTTATAAATGACTCAAGTTCTTCATTTATCCTCCCGGTGACATAAGTTTCTCATCTCCTTGTTCATATCAATTCAATCTATTGTTTTTCGTTGGTGGAAGAATTTCACCTCAATATTTCGATATGTTTTCCATAAGCCCACAACAAGCTTACTCTTTTTGCTATTGGTTTTCCAACAACTCCGTTCGACCCTTCTCCTAAAGATGCTTTGTCAAGCTCATTTGTGGCAGAAGTTGTCATTTTCTTCTCCATCCCTTTATCCCAACAATCTAGCTTCTATTCTTTTGTTCTGGAAGCATTGTGATGTTGCTCTCTTCACTCTTCATCTCGATTTGTGAGGATCATGTTATTTCCTTTTGCTTATCCATTTAACCGGAGTGTCGTGTTTTCATTCGAGCTCTCTCATCTTATCAAGTTTTGCCTCCCTTCTCAACCGGAGTGCCGACTGAAATCTTTCTTACACCTTGTGTCGTTCTTTCAATAGTTCTGGAGGCAGTGTGTTGTTGATCTCATCAAGTATCCTCTCATCTTGTCAAGTTCATGTTCAATTCCTTCCATTTTCAGTCGTAGCACTGCCCAAATTACACCATTCTTTTTCCTTCTCTATCTTGTTTTAACCGGAGTGTTGTGTCTATCATTCCACTTCTAACCAGACTCTCATCCAAGTGCTTTCTTTTTGCCAAGCTCATATTCTTTACCCTCCTTTTCCAACCAGAGTGTTGTCGTAATTGATCCTTATCGTTCCTTGTACATCTCGCTTCTACCGGAGTGCTTGCATGTACTTCTTGTCCTTTGTAACACTTTTCTTATGTCTTTCAACCTACAAGGTTCTAGTAATGTTCTACGTTCCTCTTTTCTAACGGAGTGTTTTCAACTTCTTTCATCTCCGTTGTATTCTTTCTTTCAAGTTTTCAACCTCTCAAGGTTCTTTAGTTTCACTCATTTGTCAAAGAAGCAACTTAGTTTTACCTCTTCTCTTCCTCTTCCGTTTCCCTCCGGTGTCATCCTAGATCTCGGGACGAGATCCTCTTGTAGTGGTGGAGTGTTGTAACGCCCCGAGACCGTTGTGCTAGGTGTCTTCCAGTTATTCGCTGTTGTTTCCTTGTCTTTCGCTTGCGTGTTGCATCTTGCCATGTCATCATGTGCATTGCATCATCATGTTTTCAAAACTTGCATCCGTCCGGGTCCCCCAGTTCTTCTGTTGTCCATTCTGAGCCCATACACACTTGCACGTGCCCGCGGCACCTCCGAAATATTATTTTATAAGCGGCCAGAAAATGTTCTCGGAATGGGATGAAAGTTGGTGTGTGGTGTTGTTATGTTGTCAGTAGACTGCTTGCCAAGTTTCATCGCATTTGGAGTCCATTTGACGCCCCAACGGATAACTATAGCGACAATATAGTCGGTCAAATCGTCGGACATTTTCGGTCTCCGAAAACAGTTGCCGGGCTTTCCCTCTCTTTCCTCCCTAGACCTTCTTCACAGTTCACTACCAACCGCCAGGCCCAACCTAACCTCTCTCGTCAGCCCGCGGCTCTCCTCGCGCGCGCGTCCGAAAACTCCCCCGAACCCAACCCGGACAGTCGTCACCGTTGGGTCCGGATCATCCCCAAACATCCCTTGAATATCATCAGTTCTTAGTTGGACTCCCCTAAGCTATTTATCGTGGAACGTCCGATTTTGATCAGAGGGACCAAATCGCCAGCATCTAGTTCCCCTACCTATTTATAACCAGACCAAACCCTAATTCTTAGGAGATGTCCCATCCATCCCATCATGCGCCGCCATCCTCCTTGGATCCTGCAGTGCACTCATCTGCCTTCTCCTTGTTTTCCCTACCCTACCAATCAGCAGCCTCTCCACCTCAGATCCATCCTGCCGCCTCCTTGTCCCAGCTCGGGATCCACCCCAACAACCGTGCGCAGTCCGACGACCTCCACCGCTCCTCTGCCCATCGCGTGAGCCGACCAGAGCCTCCTCCGCTCGATCCTGAGGGGATTCCCAGCAGCTCGTTCCACCGATGACCAGCCAGCAGACCCCGCGCTCGGGCAGGTGCTCCTTGAGCCGGAGCTCGTCCATGAGCGGAACCGCCGCCACCTGTCCGGCGCATCCCGGCGACCCACGGAACCATGAGCCCTCCAGCCCCTTGCTCTAGTGCGCCTCCTACCCCGAGCGCCTCCCATGGCGCCCTCGTTCCCGAGCACGTCGACCCCGCCGCCTCAAATTCCTATGCCGAAGTACCACCTCGCGCGCCTCCGTCCTCGAGAAGGAGCTCGACCTACAGCCGCGTTGACCTCGCCCTCCGACGACCTCCACCGCCCAGGGCCCCGGTGACCTCTCCGTCCTGGCCTCCTCCGCTGCACCAGCGAGCGCGACGCAGGAGCACCGCAGGTCACCTCACGCACCAAGTTCACCTTCTCTGCTCCCCCTGCTTCGCCGCTGCCGCCTCGAACCTCTCATGTCGCGCCTCCGTTGACCCTGCATCGCGCCAACTCCGCCGTTGCATCCTCTTCTTCCCCCTGCATCGAGAGGAGCAAAGTGTAGCGCTGCAGCCGCATTGACCTTGCCAGCAAGCCTTTTAGTGCCACGTGGGCCGGCCTCCACTCTAGCCGCGGCCCAGCGCCCATCGCTCCTTCCCCTTCAACCGGCCGGCCTCCCCTGCGCCAGCTGGGCTTGGCCCAATGTGAGAAACCTTGCCCAGATCCAAATTCGGCCCAGTGTAGTATTTTTTTCCAGATCTGCGAATTTGTCTATTTCCAGAGAATGGCAGTTTTGCAGAATAGCCCCTCTAGTTCATGCATATCGTATCTCACAAACTATGCATCATTTGTAAAAACTTTAAATATGAAAAATGACTAGAATTTCATCTAGCTTCATAATATGCAACTTTCATCCATGTTTAAAATATTTAAAATGTTGTCTGATTAAATTTTCTTAAATACCATGCTAAAATGCTTTAATTCATAACTAAATAACCATATCTCCATTTTTAATAAACTTTATATGTAAATGGGGTAGAAAAATGCCTAGTTTAACATTGTAGCGACCAGACCTCAAACAGTCCGATCTCTGTGCTCCGGTGTCATCCCTGGATCAGTAATGCTGACACCACACAGTACTCGAAGGATTTATAGCAGAGTAGCAATCACACACTTATTACATCGAGTGTCTCAAAAGAGAACTTATTACAATAAATATGGCTTAAGGCCATCTAATAACGATAACAGCGGAAGGCTTGGAAGATAAGTGAGTCCATCAACTCCAACGGCATCACTGAGTATAGAACCATGACCTAAAAAACTCCTTATTCATCGTCTGGAAAGTCTACAACATTAACGTTGCAGCCCGAGAACGGGTCAGCACATGGAATATGCTGGCAAGGTAACACATAGGGAGTAATGGAATGAAACAACTATACTATATGTATATTTGGCTGGTGGAAAGCTCTATGGTTACAGTTTTTGCGTAAAGCCAATTTTTCCCTACTTCAAAGGAATAAATTTAATTACTATCATGGCGGTTGTTAAACATTGAGAATGGTTGACAGCATTCTCAATCCCAATTAAGCATCATCATTTAACAAACCCAACAAAATTAACTTTAGAGTAACATGTTGAGATTCACATGATAATCCAGGTACTAGATACTCAAGATGTCCATAACCGGGGACACGGCTAACCATGATTAGTTTATTACACTCTGCAGAGGTTTGCGCACTTTTCCCCACAAGACTCGATCGCCTCCGTTGGATTTCTCGCACTACAAGGTGTTTGAGAAACGGATGACCGAGACACACAGTCTTTCAGAAATGCTAGCACCTTACGATGGATAGACCGGTACACCTACTTTCCCCTACATCTGCTAGTCTACCCTGTAAGAGTTCGCATGACTTAATCAACTATGCCAGAGCCCATAATGGCTTGTGTCTGCACACGGAAGTTTCTAGTATGAATAATCTCATGACCCCTTTGAGCCTGGGTGGAGGTCCAAAAGAAAAACAGGCAAGTCCTGGAATACCCAGGTGGCTCAATCCACCCAGATGTGTGTTTAGGTTGCCACCTTAGATAAACCATTAATTAACAATCTCACATCTGTCATGGATATCACTCACCCAATCCACGTCTACTAGCATAGCATGGCATAATAAGCAAACGTAGAAATAACTCCCAAAGGTTTGATAATAAACAGGTAATAGGTACTACCTCATCTACTTCCCATCCCACAATTTAATTAGATCCTAATCATGCAATGTGTGAGGATTGATCTAATGCAATAAAACTGGGTTGTAGAAAAAGGTATGATCAAAGTGTTACTTGCCTTGCTGATGATCCGTGAAACCTAGAGATTCAAAGTAACAGGCGGCGCACTCCGGGTATTCTATCGCAGACAAATAAACAAGCATACAATAAGTACTCATCTAATGCACAGGTAAAACTCAAATAGAAGATCTAACCAGAAAGTTCAACTTAAGAACCCTTGTTTGCAAAAAGAATCAAATCGAACGTAGCAAAAGAAATCAAACGGCGAAAGAAAATCAACTTCGTTCTAGTAATCTGGATCTAAGTCAAATTTTACAGTAGCAAAAACTTGTTTAAGTTGATTATTCGGAAAGAGGGTTTCGAGACGAAACTCCAGGCGCTTGAATCGCCTGATTCCGATAAACGAGCGAAAAGTTATACTAAAACGAAAATCGGATCAGAAATCGCGATCAGAAAATAACCGCGGAAAATCCGACGAACAAGAAAAACGACGAACAGATTAATCGTTAATTAACCTAATCCGAAAATAATAATAAAAATTAAAATAATATTAAAATAATAATAAAAAAATCGAAAATAAAACTGACAACAAAGAAAATAAATATTTTTTTTCTAAAAAAATTCGGCACGGAAGTCGAGGCGGCGGCGAACCTCGGGCGGCGTGCAACTCCGGCGAGTCGGCGGCGGCGGCGGGGGGCTAGGGTTTCGGGCGCGGGCGCGGTTATGGGCTGGGGCGCCGGGTGCCTCGCTATTTAAAGGCGCCCCGGGCAGAGTCCCGCTCGGGTACGGCCCATAGTCGGTTTCGTTTTTTTATAAATAATTACGCTCGGAAGAAAAATAAAAAGAAATACTAAAAGGGCTCCAAAAATCATGAAATAAATTTTCACGGATTTCTAAAATCAAGCCCGAAAAAGTGAACATTTATTTGGGCCCGAAACACAACTTTTAATAACGCGTATTTTTCCTAAATTCAATTAAAAATACCGAAAAACTCCGAAATAAATCTTATTTGATTTTTTTATTAAGTCCTCAATATTTCTATATTTTAGGAAACTCATTTTATTCCCTCTCTCATATTTTTGTAATAGAAATAATTGATGATAAAATAAAAAAATGAAATGATCCTGTTTACAAAATTTGAGAAAACTCAAATATGTAAATAACGAAATCCCCAACTCTCTCCGTGGGTCCTTGAGTTGCTTAGGATTTTCTAGGATCAAAACCAAAAGCAAAATAAAATATGATATGCATGATGATCTAATGTATAACATTCCAAATTTAAAATTTGGGATGTTACAAACCTACCCCCCTTCAGATGAATCTCGCCCTCGAGATTCGGGTTGGCTAGAAAATAGGTGAGGGTGGTCCTTGAGAAAATCTTCCTCTCGCTACCAGGTGGCTTCATCCTCCGTGTGGTGGCTCCACTGAACTTTGCAAAACTTGATAACCTTGCTGCGAGTGACTCGGCTGGCAAACTGGAGAATCTTGACTGGTTTCTCCTCATAGGTCAAATTGTTATCCAACTGAATTGCTTCCAATGGCACTGTGTCTCTCAAAGGTATGTCAGCCATCTCCGCGTGACACTTCTTCAACTGAGAAACATGGAACACATCATGAACTCCTGTCAATCCTTTTGGCAATTCCAACTTGTAGGCACTTCTCTCTTACGCTCCAAAACTCGATATGGCCCTACAAATCATGGCGCAAACTTCCCCTTAACTCCAAAGCGCTTAATCCCTCGAAGTGGGGATACTCGAAGATAAGCTCTGTCTCCGACTTCGTAAACTGTCTCCTTGCGTTTAGAATCTGCGTAGCTCTTCTGCCTGGACTGGGCTACCTTGAGCCTATCGCGAATCAACTTCACCTTCTGTTCAGACTCTTTAATCAGATCTGGTCCAAACAACTGGCGGTCTCCAACTTCGTCCCATGATAACGGTGTCCTGCACCTCCTTCCGTACAGAGCTTCGAAAGGGGCCATCTTCAAACTGGTCTGATAGCTATTATTGTAAGAGAACTCTGCATATGGCAAATTATCGTCCCAACTAGATCCATAATCTAGCACACAAGCTCTCAGCATATCCTCCAAAATCCGATTGACTCTCTCGGTCTGTCCATCTGTCTGCGGATGAAAAGCGGTACTAAATTCTAGCCTAGTACCCAAAGTCTCATGCAACTGCTTCCAGAACTTTGAGGTAAACTGGGTTCCTCTATCTGATACGATGCTCCTCGGAACTCCATGCAAACATACGATCCTGGTCATGTATATCTTTGCCAACTTAGCACTGGTGTAAGTGGTCTTTACTGGGATGAAATGAGCTACCTTCGTCAATCGATCAACTACAACCCAAATCGAGTCATAGCCTGAACGAGTGCTTGGTAATCCCGTGATAAAATCCATGCCTAGCTTATCCCACTTCCATTCGGGTATCGGCAATGGTTGCAACAATCCTGCTGGCTTCTGATGCTCTGCCTTTACTCTCTGACATACGTCACAAACTGCTACATACTCCGCAATATCCTTCTTCATTCCGGTCCACCAGAAAATATTCTTCAAATCCAAATACATCTTGGTATTTCCTGGGTGAATCGAATACGGTGAATCATGTGCCTCTTGCAGAATCAACTTTCTGATCTCCGGGTCATTGGGTACATAAACACGGTCTTCAAACCATAGGGTATCGTGCTCATCCTCACGAAATCCTTTAGCTTTTCCTTGGCTCATTTTCTCTTTTATAGAAGCAATCTCCTTGTCAGATCTCTGAGCCTCTCTGATTTTGTCCATCAAAGTTGACTGAATTTCCAACGTTGCTACATAGCCTCTCGGAACTATTTCCAAACATAGTTCACGAAGATTTTCTGCTAACTCCTTGGGTATTTCTCCCGTCATTAACATGTTGACATGGCTCTTGCGGCTTAATGCATCAGCTACTACATTAGCCTTCCCGGGATGATAATGCAATTTCATATCATAATCCTTGATGAGCTCCAACCATCTCCTTTGTTTGAGGTTCAACTCCTTCTGCGTGAAAATGTACTTCAAACTCTTGTGATCCGTGTACACATCACAGTGATTTCCAATGAGGAAATATCTCCATGTCTTCAATGCATGCACGACGGCTGCTAACTCCAAATCATGCATAGCATAATTCAATTCGTGAGGCTTCAGTTGTCGTGAAGCATACGAAACAACTCTTCCCTCCTGCATAAGCACTGCTCCAAGTCCTCGACGTGAAGCGTCGCAATACACCTCATAAATCCTTGGTTTGATCTGGCAAAATCAACACTGGTGAGGTAACCAAACAGTTCTTCAATTCCTGGAAACTAGCCTCACACTCCTCAGTCCATTTGAACTTAGTATCCTTCTTCAGCAACTCCGTCATAGGCTTCGCAATCTTTGAGAAGTTCTCAATAAATCTCCGGTAGTATCCTGCGAGTCCCAGAAAACTCCGGATCTCTCCAACTGTTGTTGGTGCTTCCCAATTGGTCACAGTGATAACCTTGGTGGGGTCAACTGTTATTCCTTCTCCGGATATAACATGTCCGAGGAATCCAACTTCCTTCAACCAAAACTCACATTTGCTGAACTTGGCATATAACTGATGTTCTCTGAGCTTCTCAAGTACCAATCGCAAATGTTCTTTATGCTCCTCTTCATTATTTGAGAATACCAGAATATCATCGATGAAAACCACGATGAACTTATCCAAAAACTCCATGAACACTTTGTTCATCATGTTCATAAAATAGGCAGGTGCGTTAGTCAGTCCAAATGACATAACGGTATACTCACACAGTCCATATCTTGTGGTGAATGCTATCTTAGGTATGTCCTGCTCTCGAATTTTCATCTGGTGGTACCCTGATCGCAAATCAATCTTGGAAAACACTTTAGCCCCTTGCAATCGATCAAACAGATCATTGATCATTGGTAGCGGGTACTTGTTTTTGATTGTTACTTCGTTCAATCCTCGATAATCAACAACCATTCTTAACGATCCATCCTTCTTCTCCACTAGAAGTACTGGTGATCCCCAAGGCGAAGAACTTGGGCGAATGTAACCTTTATCCAGTAACTCCTTAATCTGCTTCTTAATTTCCACCAAATCTTTTGCGGGCATCCTGTATGGTCGCTTCGATATTGGCCCAGTGCCTGGCAAAATCTCAATCAAAAACTCAATGTCTCTATCCGGTGGCATGCCTGGCAACTCTTCGGGAAATACATCAGGAAAATCCTTTACCACTGGTACTTCCTCCTGCACAACTCCTGATAAGGAATTTACTTGTGTCCTGTTTGGCGCATGTCGGGATACATACTTGATCCTTCTTTCTTCTGGCGTTGTGAGCAAATTGTCTTACTGGCGCAATCGATGTTTCCTCCATACATCGACAGCCAATCCATACCGAGAATTACATCCAAACCTTGGGATTCCAGAATAATTAAATCCGTTGGGAAAACATGCCTTCCTATACTTAATGGCACTTGAAAACATCCTTGTCCGGCCATGTACTCTGCTCCTGGCGAGATTACTAGCATAGGTGTTTTAAGAACCCTAGTGGGCAGGCTATACTTTTCCACAAATCCCCTTGATATGTATGAATGCGATGCACCAGTATCAAAAAGAACGAGTGCAGTAAATGACTTAACCAAAAACTTACCTATTACTGCATCGGGCTGAGCTTCAACCTCCTCCACATTAACGTGGTTCACCTGTCCCCTGTTGAAAGGGTTCGGCTTCTTTCCAGAGCTTCCATTGCCGTTTTGGCCTTCAGGACATTCATTGGCATAATTTCCGGTCTTGGAACACTTGAAACAAGTGACTTGACTCAGATCTCTCTTGGCTGGGGTTGATGGGGTGTTGCGGTTCTGTCCATTGCTTCCTCCATTCCCGTTACTATTCTTGGTGCCATTGTGATTGTGCGAGCTACCTACTCCATGGGTATGCTGAAAATGTCCTTCCGGTCTAGGGGTAAAGTGTGGCTTCTGCTGAGCTCCTGAATTATACTTTCCTTGTCCATACTTCCTCTTGCGGTTCTCAATTTACTGATGCTTCCCTTCAATCATAAGAGCACGGTCTACCAACTCCTGGTAGTTGTTGAAGGTGGCTACCATCAACTGCATACTCAACTCATCATTCAGTCCTTCCAGGAATTTCTCCTGCTTAGCTGCATCCGTAGCAACGTCATCTGGGGCATAACGTGCTAGCTTACTAAACTCTTCCACATACTGGCCAACTGTCCGTCCTCCTTGGCGCAAGTTACGAAACTCACGCTTCTTCATGGCCATTGCTCCTGCTGAAACATGGGCAGTACGAAAAGCCTGCTGAAACTGGTCCCATGTGACAGTGTCGACTGGGAAGGTGGCTGTGAAATTCTCCCACCAGGATGCTGCGGGTCCTTCTAACTGATGTGCGGCAAACTTCACCTTCTCCGCATCTGTGCATCCTACTGTGGTCAACTCCCTAGCTGTCTTGCGGAGCCAATCATCTGCTACTATCGGCTCGGTGCTACTGGAAAACACCGGCGGATTCAGCCTAAGAAAACGGGCTAAGTGGTCAACATGTGGTGGTGGTGGTGGGTTGTTGTTGTTGTTCCCCTGATTCTGATTCTGAACTAGCAACTGCATCAAGGTGTTCTGCTGCTGGATCAACTGGGTGAGCTCCGGCGGAAAGGAAAATCCGGGGTCACGTCTCGGAGGCATCTGAGGGTTTAGAATAGAGGGGGTCTAAAGAGAAAACACTACCCATATGCACATGAGGCAAAAGCAAACAATTCACTTCATTCAATCAAACAAAGGCATTCAATTGATCTAGCTATCGCAAGAGTGCTCAGACTACTAAATTTACATGGTGGACTACTACTACCGGTGAGGTGGTCTACTAGAAACATTCTACGGTTGTAGACTCCATGATATCGGCTCCAGCTTCATCAACATAGTCATCATCGCTACTATCTGCTTCCGAGTCGGTGCCGTCGATGATGATGTAGTCTTCCGGGCTAATCTCCTTGGGTTCTTCGTCTTCATCTATTGGTGTCGGGCCTCCCATAAATATTCCAATCTTCTTGATCAGGTCGTCATTCTTCTCCACCAATACTTCAATTTCTTCTTCATAATCTTCACGTGTAGCCTTGAGTTCTTCCTCCAGTTCCTTGATTCTAGTCTTAGTCTTCTTCAGATCTACCATGTCGGCGCACATCTGATTCTCCTGTTGTCGAATGTGATGGTTTAACTCCTGGATAAAAGCTGCAATTGATCTATCTTTCATGGTGCTGATCATCTCCCAGTGTTCATCTCGGCGCCCACAAATCTGGTAGATAGTATCCTTGAGATCCTTGCGGTAGACTTCTCCAATGCGTCCCATGGCGATGTGAGCTGCCATACTCTTTCCTAGACTCCAAGTTGGTGCATCAAAAGAAAACTCTATGGGCTCAGTGACTGGCATGAACGTCCTTCCTGGAACTTGAACTTGAATCATCCAGCGCTCTTCTTCAGGTAAAGTGGCGTTGTAGGTTCCCGTGAAGCTTGGTACTCCTATGTTCAGGTATCTAGTGACTTCCTTCAAGTGGCGTCCAAAGGGTGTATCTTCATCTGGTTGTGTGAACTTGTTCCTTGCATTCGCCATCCTAAAGAGTAGAAAAGATGAGAAGTCAGAAGAGAAGAGAGTGGGTAGTGATCTAGGTCTCTTAGCTTAGTGGTCGTGTCCTACAGTCAGCGTGTGCTCTGATACCATCTCTGTAGCGACCAGACCTCAAATAGTCTGATCTCTGTGCTCCGGTGTCATCCCTGGATCAGTAATGCTGACACCACACAGTACTCGAAGGATTTATAGCAGAGTAGCAATCACACACTTATTACATCGAGTGTCTCAAAAGAGAACTTATTACAATAAATATGGCTTAAGGCCATCTAATAACGATAACAGCGGAAGGCTTGGAAGATAAGTGAGTCCATCAACTCCAATGGCATCATTGAGTATAGAACCACGACCTAAAAAACTCCTTATTCATCGTCTAAAAAGTCTGCAACATTAACGTTGCAGCCCGAGAACGGGTCAGCACATGGAATATGCTGGCAAGGTAACACATAGGGAGTAATGGAATGAAACAACTATACTATATGCATATTTGGCTGGTGGAAAGCTCTATGGTTACAGTTTTTGCGTAAAGCCAATTTTTCCCTACTTCAAAGGAATAAATTTAATTACTATCATGGTGGTTGTTAAACATTGAGAATGGTTGACAGCATTCTCAATCCCAATTAAGCATCATCATTTAACAAACCCAACAAAATTAACTTTAGAGTAACATGTTGAGATTCACATGATAATCCAGGTACTAGATACTCAAGATGTCCATAACCGGGGACACGGCTAACCATGATTAGTTTATTACACTCTGCAGAGGTTTGCGCACTTTTCCCCACAAGACTCGATCGCCTTCATTGGATTTCTCGCACTACAAGGTGTTTGAGAAACGGATGATCGAGACACAGTCTTTCAGAAATGCTATCACCTTACGATGGATAGACCGGTACACCTACTTTCCCCTACATCTGCTAGTCTACCCTATAAGAGTTCGCACGACTTAATCAACTATGCCAGAGCCCATAATGGCTTGTGGCTGCACACGGAAGTTTCTAGTATGAATAATCTCATGATCCCTTTGAGCCTGGGTGGCGGTCCAAAAGAAAAACAGGCAAGTCCTGGAATACCCAGGTGCCTCAGTCCACCCAGATGTGTGTTTAGGTTGCCACCTTAGATAAACCATTAATTAACAATCTCACATCTGTCATGGATATCACTCACACAATCCACGTCTACTAGCATAGCATGGCATAATAAGCAAACGTAGAAATAACTCCCAAAGGTTTGATAATAAACAGGTAATAGGTACTACCTCATCTACTTCCCATCCCACAATTTAATTAGATCCTAATCATGCAATGCGTGAGGATTGATCTAATGCAATAAAACTGGGTTGTAGAAAAGGTATGATCAAAGTGTTACTTGCCTTGCTGATGATCCGCGAAACCTAGAGATTCAAAGTAACAGGCGGTGCACTACGGGTATTCTATCGCAGACAAACAAACAAGCATACAATAAGTACTCATCTAATGCATAGGTAAAACTCAAATAGAAGATCTAACCAGAAAGTTCAACTTAAGAACCCTGGTTTGCAAAAAGAATCAAATCGAACATAGCAAAAGAAATCAATCGGCGAAAGAAAATCAACTTCGTTCTAGTAATCTGGATCTAAGTCAAATTTTACAGTAGCAAAAACTTGTTTAAGTTGATTACTCGAAAAGAGGGTTTCGAGACGAAACTCCAGGCGCTTGAATCGCCTGATTCTGATAAATGAGCGAAAAGTTATACTAAAACGAAAATTGGATCAGAAATCGCGATCAGAAAATAACCGCGGAAAATCCGACGAACAAGAAAAATGACGAACAGATTAATCGTTAATTAACCTAATTCGAAAATAATAAAAAAATTAAAATAATTTTAAAATAATAATAATAAAAAATTCGAAAATAAAATTGACGAAATAGAAAATAAATATATATTTTTTAAAAAAAATTCGGCACGGAAGTCGAGGCGGCGGCGAACCTCGGGCGGCGTGCAACTCCGGCGAGTTGGCGGCGGCGGCGGCGGGCTAGGGTTTCGGGCTGGGCCGCCGGGTGCCTCGCTATTTAAAGGCGCCTCCGGGCGGAGTCCCGCTCGGGTACGGCCCATAGTCGGTTTCGTTTTTTTTAAAAAATAATTATGCTCGGAAGAAAAATAAAAAGAAATACTAAACGAACTCCAAAAATCGTGAAATAAATTTTCTCGGGTTTCCAAAATCAAGCCCGAAAAAGTGAACATTTATTTGGGCCCAAAATAATATTTTGAAAAACGCGTATTTTTCCTAAATTCAATTAAAAATACCGAAAAACTCCGAAATAAATCTTATTTTATTTTTTTATTAAATCCTCAATATTTCTATATTTTAGGAAATTCATTTTATTCCCTCTCTCATATTTTTGTAATAGAAATAATTGATGATAAAATAAAAAAATCAAATGATCTTGTTTACAAAATTTGAGAAAACTCAAATATGTAAATAACGAAATCCCCAACTCTCTCCGTGGGTCCTTGAGTTGCTTAGGATTTTCTAGGATCAAAACCAAAAGCAAAATAAAATATGATATGCATGATGATCTAATGTATAACATTCCAAATTGAAAATTTGGGATGTTACAAACCTACCCCCCTTAAGATGAATCTCGCCCTCGAGATTCGGGTTGGCTAGAAAATAGGTGAGGGTGGTCCTTGAGCAAATCTTCCTCTCGCTCCCAGGTGGCTTCATCCTCCGTGTGGTGGCTCCACTGAACTTTGCAAAACTTGATAACCTTGCTGCGAGTGACTCGGCTGGCAAACTCAAGAATCTTGACTGGTTTCTCCTCATAGGTCAAATTGTTATCCAACTGAATTGCTTCCAATGGCACTGTGTCTCTCAAAGGTATGTCAGCCATCTCCGCGTGACACTTCTTCAACTGAGAAACGTGGAACACATCATGAACTCCTGTCAATCCTTTTGGCAACTCCAACTTGTAGGCCACTTCTCCCTTACGCTCCAAAACTCGATATGGCCCTACAAATCGTGGCGCTAACTTCCCCTTAACTCCAAAGCGCTTAATCCCTCGAAGTGGGGATACTCGAAGATAATCTCTGTCTCCGACTTCGTAAACTGTCTCCTTGTGTTTAGAATCTGCGTAGCTCTTCTGCCAGGACTGGGCTACCTTGAGCCTATCGCGAATCAACTTCACCTTCTGTTCAGACTCTTTAATCAGATCTGGTCCAAACAACTGGCGGTCTCCAACTTCGTCCCATGACAACGGTGTCCTGCACCTCCTTCCGTGCAGAGCTTCGAAAGGGGCCATCTTCAAACTGGTCTGATAGCTATTATTGTAAGAGAACTCTGCATATGGCAAATTATCGTCCCAACTAGATCCATAATCTAGCGCACAAGCTCTCAGCATATCCCCCAAAATCTGGTTGACTCTCTCGGTCTGTCCATCTGTCTGCGGATGAAAAGCTGTACTAAATTCTAGCCTAGTACCCAAAGTCTCATGCAACTGCTTCCAGAACTTTGAGGTAAACTGGGTTCCTCTATCTGATACGATGCTCCTCGGAACTCCATGCAAACATACAATCATGGTCATGTATATCTTTGCCAACTTAGGACTGGTGTAAGTGGTCTTTACTGGGATGAAATGAGCTACCTTCGTCAATCAATCAACTACAACCCAAATCGAGTCATAGCCTGAACGAGTCCTTGGTAATCCCGTGATAAAATCCATGCCTAGCTTATCCCCCTTCCATTCGGGTATCGGCAATGGTTGCAACAATCCTGCTGGCTTCTGATGCTCTGCCTTTACTCTCTGACATACGTCACAAACTGCTACATACTCTTATAGCGTTGTTAGTTACAGGTGAAGCTGAAGTTTGTTCCATGTTGGAACATGGATATGTTGGGATATCACAATATCTCTTATTTAATTAATGCAAATATATACTTGGTAAAGGCTGGAAGGCTCGGCCTTATGCCTGGTGTTTTGTTCCACTCTTGCCGTCCTAGTTTCCGTCATACCGGTGTTATGTTCCTTGATTTTGCGTTCCTTACGCGGTTGGGTGTTATAGGAACCCCTTGATAGTTCCCTTTGAATAAAACTCCTCCAGCAAGGCCCAACCTTGGTTTTACGTTTTCCTAACAACCTATAGCTTTTCCCTTGGGTTTTCGCGAGCCCAAGTGTCATCTTTATTTTAACCCCCCGGGCCAGTGCTTCTCTAAGTGTTGGTCCGAAGTGGGCAATGTCCGGCACCCCCTGGGCAACCAGGGTTTATGCCAACCCGACGTCTTGCCCATCCGGTGTGCCCTGAGAACGAGATATGTGCAGCTCCTATCGGGATTTGTCGGCACATTTTCGAGAGGTCTTGCTGGTCTTGTTTTACCATTGTCAAAATGTCTTGTAACCGGGATTCCGAGACTGGTCGGGTCTTCCCGGGAGAAGAAATATCCTTCGTTGACCGTGAGAGCTTGTGATGGGCTAAGTTGGGACACCCCTGCAGGTTTGAACTTTCGAAAGCCGTGCCGACGGATATGTGGCAGATGGGAATTTGTTAATATCCGGTTGTAGAGAACTTGACACTTAACTTAATTAAAATGAATCATCCGCGTGTGTAGCCGTGATAGTCTCTTCTCGGCGGAGTCCGGGAAGTGAACACGGTTCTTGTGTTATGCTTGAACGTAAGTAGTTTCATGATCACTTCTTGATCACTTATAGCTTCTCGACCGTTGCGTTGCTTCTCTTCTTGCTCTTATTTGCGTATGTTAGCCACCATATATGCTTAGTGCTTGCTGCAGCTCCACCTCATTACCCCTTTCCTATCCATAAGTTTAAATAGTGTTGATCTCGCGGGTGTGAGATTGCTGAGTCCTCGTGACTCACAGATACTTCCAAACAGTTGCAGGTGCCGATGATACCAGTGTAGGTGACGCAACCCAGCTCAAGTGGGAGCTCGATGAAGATCTTGATCGTTGTTTTGTTTCTTTTTCGGATGATCGGTAGTGGAGCCCAGTTGGGACGATCGGGGATCTAGCATTTGGGGTTGTATTCTTTTACTTTAGTTCCGTAGTCGGACCTTTGATTGTACCTTGGATGATGATTTATTTATGTATTGTGTGAAGTGGCGATTGTAAGACTTTTTATCCCTTTCTTATTCAGTACATGGGATGTGTGAAGATTGCCCCTCGTGCGACAAGCCTACCATGCGGCTATGCCAATAAGTCGTGCCCCGACACGTGGGAGATATAGCCGCATTGTGGGTGTTACACCTCACCATAAGTTTGGCAAGAGGGTACAATAGTGATCCAGGAGTGGATCACTGGACATCGGTCAAAAAATATCCTTAGTGGAATAAGGAAATGTTTCTCGGTGATGGAGGTGACAAAGAGTTTGTCGTAAAGAGTTAAGTCGATGCAAGCTTTTGGCACCGATCTAGATGACTCTAAGTCTCGATCTAGATACATATTGAAAGTGGGAGCAATTAGCTAGAGCAGCTCCGTGCAGAGTATTGTAGACATAGAAAATTTGCAAAATACATACGGCTCTGAATGTGGCAGACCCGTTGACTAAATTTCTCTCACAAGCAAAACATGATCACTCTTTGGGTGTTAATCACATAGCGATGTGAATTATATTATCGACTCTAGTAAACCCTTTGGGTGTTAGTCACATGGAGATGTGAACTAATCACATAAAGATGTGAACTATTGGTGTTAAATCACATGACGATGTGAACTACATTATTGACTCTAGTGCAAGTGGGGGACTGAAGGAAATATGCCCTAGAGGCAATAATGAAGTTGTTATTTATATTTCCTTATATCATGATAAATGTTTATTATTCATGCTAGAATTGTATTAACTGGAAACTTAGTACATGTGTGAATACATAGACAAACATAGTGTCACAAGTATGCCTCTACTTGACTAGCTCGTTAATCAAAGATGGTTAAGTTTCCTAGCCATGGGCAAAGAGTTGTCATTTGATAAGCGGGATCACATCATTAGAGAATGATGTGATTGACTTGACCCATCCATTAGCTTAGCACAATGATCATTACAGTTTCATTGCTACTGCTTTCTTCATGACTTATACATGTTCCTCAGACTATGAGATTATGCAACTCCCGAATACCAAAGGAACACCTTGTGTGCTATCAAACGTCACAACGTAACTGGGTGATTATAAAGATGCTCTACAGGTGTCTCCGATGGTATTTGTTGAGTTGGCATAGATCAAGATTAGGATTTGTCACTTCGTGTATCGGAGAGGTATCTCTGGGCCCTCTCGGTAATGCACATCACTATAAGCCTTGCAAGCATTTTGACTAATGAGTTAGTTGCAGGATGATGCATTACGGAAAGAGTAAAGAGACTTGCCGGTAACGAGATTGAACTAGGTATAGGATACCGATGATCGAATCTCGGGCAAGTAACATACCGATGAAAAAGGGAACAACGTATGTTGTTATGCGGTTTGACCAATAAAGATCTTCGTAGAATATGTAGGAATCAATATGAGCATCTAGGTTCCGCTATTGGTTATTGACTGGATATGAGTCTCGGTCATGTCTACATAGTTCTCGAACCCATAGGGTCAGCACGCTTAATGTTCTGTGACGATTTGTATTATGAGTTATTTGATTTGATGACCGAAGTTTGTTCGGAGTCCCAGATGAGATCGGGGACATGACGAGGAGTCTCGAAATGGTCGAGACATAAAGATCATATATTGGAAGGCTATATTCGGACATCGGAAAGGTTCCGAGTTATTCTGGTATTTTTCGGAGTACCGGAGAGTTACGGGAATTCGTATTGGGCCTTAATGGGCCATACAGGAAAGGAGAGAAAGGCCTCAAGGGTGGCCGCGCCCCTTCCCCATGGACTGGTCCGAATTGGACTAGGGAAAGGGGGCGCCCCCTTCCTTCCTTCTCCTTCTCCCTTCCCTTTTTCCTATTCCATGTGGTAGGTGGAATCCTACTAGGACTAGGGAGTCTTAGTAGGAGTCCACACTTTGGGCACGCCCTATGAGGGCCGGCCTCCTCCTCCCTCCATCCTTTATATACGTGGCCAGGGGGCACCCCATAGACACACAAGTTGATCATTGATCCCTTAGCCGTGTGCAGTGCCCCCCTCCACCATAATCCACCTCGGTCATATCATCGTAGTGCTTAGGCGAAGCCTTGCGACGGTAGCATCATCATCACCGTCATCACACTGTCGTGCTGACGAAGCTCTCCCTCGACACTCAGCTGGATTGAGAGTTCGTGGGATGTCACCGAGCCGAACGTGTGCAAATCGCAGAGGTGTCATACTTCTGGTACTAGGATCGGTCAATCGTGAAGACGTACGACTACATCAACCGCGTTGTCATAGCGCTTCCTCTTACGGTCTACAAGGGTGCGTAGACAACACTCTCCCCTCTCATTGCTATGCATCACCATGATCTTGCGTGTGCGTAGGAATTTTTTTGAAATTACTGCGTTACCCAACACAAGGGATGACGAAAACGATTCCCGAACTCTTTGAAATGCTGAAATTCATGAAGGTAGAAATCAATAAAAAGCATCAAGTGTTGATGGTTGACAAGATCACTAGTTTCAAGAAAAAGGGCAAAGGAAAAGAAAGGGAACTTCAATAAGAATGACAAGCAAGTTGCCACTCCCGTGAAGAAGCCCAAAGCTAGACCCAAGCCTGAAACTGAGTGCTTCTACTGCAAAGGAAATGGTCACTAGAAGTGGAACTATCCCAGATACTTGGCGGGTAATAAGGATGGCAAAGTGAACAAAGGTATATTTGATATACCTGTTATTGATGTGTACTTTACTAGTGTTTATAGCAACCACTCAGTATTTGATACTGGTTCAGTTGCTAAGAGTAGTAACTCGAAAGAGGAATTGCGAAATAAACAGAGACTAGTTAAGGACAAGGTGACGATGTGTGTTGGAAGTAATTCCAAGGTTGATACGATCACCATCGCACACTCCCTCTACCTTCGGGATTAGTATTGAACCTAAATAAATGTTATTTGTTTGATCATTATATGATTAGATCATGTTTATTGCAATACGGTTATTCATTTAAGTCAGAGAATAATTGTTGTTTTGTTTCTATGAATAAAACCTTCTATGGCCATACACCCAATGTGAATGGTTTATTGAATCTCGATCGTAGTGATACACATATTCATAATATTGATGCCAAAAGATGCAAAGTTGATAATGATAGTGCAACATATTTGTGGCACTGTCGTTCAGGTCATATTGGTGTAAAGCATGAAGAAACTCCATGCAGATGGGATTTTGGAATCACTTGATTATGAATCATTTAATGCTTGTGAACCATGCCTCATGGTGACTAAAACTCCATTCTCCTGAACAATGGAGCGAGCCACTGACTTATTGGAAATAATACATACCGATGTATGCGGTCCGATGAGTGTTGAGGCTCGCGGTGGGTATAGTTATTTTCTGACCTTCATAGATGATTTGAGCAGATATGGGTATATCTACTTGATGAAACACAAGTCTGAAACATTTGAAAAGTTCAAAGAATTTCAGAGTGAAGTGGAGAATCATCATAAAAAGAAAATAAAGTTTCTACGATCTCATCGCGGAGGCGAATATTTGAGTTACGAGTTTGGCCTTCATTTAAAACAATGTGGAATAGTTTCACAACTCACACCACCTGCAACACCACAGCATAGTGGTGTGTCCGAACATCGTCACTGTACTTTATTAGATATGGTGCATGATGGGTTTCGTAGTAATTTCAAAAAATTTCCTACGCACACGTAAGATCATGTGATGCATAGCAACGAGGGGAGAGTATTGTCTACGTACCCAACGCAGACCGACTGCGGAAGCGATGACACGACGTAGAGGAAGTAGTCGTACGTCTTCTCGATCCAACCGATCAAGCACCGAAACTACGGCACCTCCGAGTTCGAGCACACGTTCAGCTCGATGACGATCCCCGGACTCCGATCCAGCAAAGTGTCGGGGAAGAGTTTCGTCAGCACGACGGCGTGGTGACGATCTTGATGAACTACAGCAGCAGGGCTTCGCCTAAACTCCGCTACAGTATTATCGAGGAATATGGTGGCAGGGGGCACCGCACACGGCTAAGGAATAGATCACGTGGATCAACTTGTGTCAACTTGTGTGTCTTTGGGGTGCCTCTACCTCAGTATATAAAGGAGCCAAGGGGGGAGGGGGCGCCGGCCAAGAGAGAGAGGCGCAGGAGGAGTCCTACTCCTACCGGGAGTAGGACTCCCCCCCCCCAATCCTATTCCAACTAGGATTCCCAAGGGGGGAAGAGGGAGAGGGGTGGCCGGCCACCTCTCCTAGTCCTAATAGGACTAGGGGAAGGGGGGAGGCGCGCAGCCCCCTTGGGCTGCCCCTTTCTCCTTTCCACTAAGGCCCATGAAGGCCCATATGGCTCCCGGGGGGTTCCGGTAACCTCCCGGTAACCCGGTAAAATCCCGATTTCACCCGGAACACTTCCGATGTCCAAACATAGGCTTCCAATATATCAATCTTTATGTCTCGACCATTTCGAGACTCCTCGTCATGTCCGTGATCACATCCGGGACTCCGAACAACCTTCGGTACATCAAAATGCATAAACTCATAATATAACTGTCATCGTAACCTTAAGCGTGCGGACCCTACGGGTTCGAGAACAATGTAGACATGACCGAGACACGTCTCCGGTCAATAACCAACAGCGGGACCTGGATGCCCATATTGGCTCCTACATATTCTACGAAGATCTTTATCGGTCAGACCGCATAACAACATACGTTGTTCCCTTTGTCATCGGTATGTTACTTGCCCGAGATTCGATCGTCGGTATCCAATACCTAGTTCAATCTCGTTACCGGCAAGTCTCTTTACTCGTTCCGTAATACATCATCTCACAACTAACATATTAGTTGTAATGCTTGCAAGGCTTATGTGATGTATATTACCGAGAGGGCCCAGAGATACCTCTCCGACAATCGGAGTGACAAATCCTAATCTCGAAATACGCCAACCCAACATCGACCATTGGAGACACCTGTAGTACTCCTTTATAATCACCCATTTACGTTGTGACGTTTGGTAGTACCCAAAGTGTTCCTCCGGTAAACGGGAGTTGCATAATCTCATAGTCGTAGGAACATGTATAAGTCATGAAGAAAGCAATAGCAACATACTAAACGATCAGGTGCTAAGCTAATGGAATGGGTCATGTCAATCAGATCATTCTACTAATGATGTGACCTCGTTAATCAAATAACAACTCATTGTTCATGGTTAGGAAACATAACCATCTTTGATTAACGAGCTAGTCAAGTAGAGGCATACTAGTGACACTCTGTTTGTCTATGTATTCACACATGTATTATGTTTCCGGAAAATACAATTCTAGCATGAATAATAAACATTTATCATGATTATAAGGAAATAAATAATAACTTTATTATTGCCTCTAGGGCATATTTCCTTCATATCATCCATATAAGCTTCCACATTCCGACTGATTTGGGTGAGTAGACACTTCTGAATCATTCGCATAAAAGTGGCTCCGGCATTCTTGAGGCCGAATGGCATGGTGATATAGCAGAAGCACCCGAATGGAGTGATGAAAGCTGTTTTTACCTCATCGGGCCCGTACAGACGGATCTGGTGGTACCCGGAGTAAGCATCTAAAAAAGACAACCTCTCGCATCCCGCGGTCGAGTCAACAATTTGATCTATGCGAGGGAGAGGAAAGTGATCTTTCGGGCAGGCCCGGTTGATGTGCTTGAAATCAATGCACATTCGGAGCGACTTGTCCTTCTTAGGAACCATGACGACATTAGCGAGCCACTCGGAGTGGTATATCTCTCGGATAAATCCTGCCGCCAACAGTCGAGCCACTTCTTCACCGATGGCCTTTCTCTTCTGGACGGCGGACCGCCGAAGATGCTCTTTGACTGGTTTTGCAGACGAGTCGACTCTTAGGCGATGCTCAGCCAGTCCCCTGGGAACACCTGGCATGTCAGCGGGCTTCCATGCAAAAATGTCCCAGTTCTCACGGAGGAACTGGATGAGCGCTTCTTCCTATTTTGGGTCGAGTGTTATGGAGATGCGGGTCGTGTTGGGTTTCGTAGTAATTTCAAAAATTTTCCTACGCGCACACAGGATCATGTGATGCATAGCAACGAGAGGAGAGTGTTGTCTACGTACCCAGCGCAGACCGACTGCGGAAGCAATGACACGACGTAGAGGAAGTAGTCGTACGTCTTCACGATCCAACCGATCAAGCACCGAAACTACGGCACCTCCGAGTTCGAGCACACGTTCAGCTCGATGACGATCCCCGGACTCCGATCCAGCAAAGTGTCGGGGAAGAGTTTCGTCAGCACGACGGCGTGGTGACGATCTTGATGAACTACAGCAGCAGGGCTTCGCCTAAACTCCGCTACAGTATTATCGAGGAATATGGTGGCAGGGGGCACCGCACACGGCTAAGGAATCGATCACGTGGATCAACTTGTGTCAACTTGTGTGTTTAGAGGTGCCCCTGCCTCCGTATATAAAGGAGGAGAGGAGGGGAGGCTGGCCGGCCAAGGGGGGGAGGCGCAGGAGAGTCCTACTCCCTCTGGGAGTAGGATTCCCCCTCCAATCCTAGTCCAACTAGGATTCCTCGAAGGGGAAAAGAGGAGGAGGGGGCCGGCCACCTCTCCTAGTCCTAATAGGACTAGGGGAAGGGGGTGGCGCGCAGCCCATCTAGGGCAGCCCCTTCTCTTTTCCACTAAGGCCCACTATGGCCCAAATAGCTCCCGGGGGGTTCCGGTAACCCTCTCGGTATTCCGGTAAAATCCCGATTTCACCCGGAACACTTCCGATATCCAAATATAGGCTTCCAATATATCAATCTTTACGTCTCGACCATTTCGAGACTCCTCGTCATGTCCGTGATCACATCCGGGACTCCGAACAACCTTCGGTACATCAAAATGCATAAACTCATAATATAACTGTCATCGTAACCTTAAGCGTGCGGACCCTACGGGTTCGAGAACAATGTAGACATGACCGAGACACGTCTCCGGTCAATAACCAATAGCGGGACCTGGATGCCCATATTGGCTCCTACATATTCTACGAAGATCTTTATCGGTTAGACCGCATAACAACATACGTTGTTCCCTTTGTCATCGGTATGTTACTTGCCCGAGATTCGATCGTCGGTATCCAATACCTAGTTCAATCTCGTTACTGGCAAGTCTCTTTACTCGTTCCGTAATACATCATCTCACAACTAACATATTAGTTGTAATGCTTGCAAGGCTTATGTGATGTGTATTGCCGAGAGGGCCCAGAGATACCTCTCCGACAATCGGAGTGACAAATCCTAATCTCGAAATACGCCAACCCAACATCGACCATTGGAGACACCTGTAGTACTCCTTTATAATCACCCAGTTACGTTGTGACGTTTGGTAGTACCCAAAGTGTTCCTCCGGCAAACGGGAGTTGCATAATCTCATAGTCATAGGAACATGTATAAGTCATGAAGAAAGCAATAGCAACATACTAAACGATCGTGTGCTAAGCTAATGGAATGGGTCATGTCAATCAGATCATTCAACTAATGATGTGACCTCGTTAATCAAATAACAACTCATTGTTCATGGTTAGGAAACATAACCATCTTTGATTAACGAGCTAGTCAAGTAGAGGCATACTAGTGACACTTTGTTTGTCTATGTATTCACACATGTATTATGTTTCCGGTCAATACAATTCTAGCATGAATAATAAACATTTATCATGAAATAAGGAAATAAATAATAACTTTATTATTGCCTCTAGGGCATATTTCCTTCAGTCTCCCACTTGCACTAGAGTCAATAATCTAGTTCACATCGCCATGTGATTTAATAGCAATAGTTCACATCACCATGTGATTAACACCCATAGTTCACATCGATATGTGATCAACACCCAAAGGGTTTACTAGAGTCAGTAATCTAGTTCACATCGCTATGTGATTAACACCCAAAGAGTACTAAGGTGTGATCATGTTTTGCTTGTGAGATAATTTTAGTCAACAGGTCTGTCACATACAGATCTGTAAGTATTTTGCGAATTTCTATGTCAACAATGCTCTGCACGGAGCTATTCTAGCTAATTGCTCCCACTTTCAATATGTATCCAGATTGAGACTTAGAATCATCTGGATCAGTGTCAAAAAACTTGCATCGACGTAACCCTGTACGACGAACCTTTTTGTCACGTCCATAATCGAGAAACATATCCTTATTCCACTAAGGATAATTTTGACCGCTGTCCAGTGATCTACTCCTAGATCACTATTGTACTCCCTTGCCAAACTCAGTGTTAGGGCATACAATAGATCTGGTATACAGCATGGCATATTTTATAGAACCTAAGACTGAGGCATAGGGAATGACTTTCATTCTCTTTCTATCTTCTGTCGTGGTCAGGCTTTGAGTTTTACTCAACTTCACACCTTGTAACACAGGCAAGAAACCTTTTTCTTTGACTGTTCCATTTTGAACTACTTCAAAATCTTGTCAAGGTATGTACTCATTGAAAACTCATCAAGTGTCTTGATCTATCTCTATAGATTTTGATACTTAATATGTAAGCAGCTTCACCGAGGTCTTTCTTTGAAAAACTCCTTTCAAACACTCCTTTATGCTTTGCAGAATAATTCTACATTATTTCCGATCAACAATATGTCATTCACATATACTTATCAGAAATGTTGTAGTGCTCCCACTCACTTTCTTGTAAATACAGGCTTCACCGCAAGTCTGTATAAAACCATATGCTTTGATCAACTCATCAAAGCGTATATTCCAACTCCGAGATGCTTGCACCAGTCCACAGATAGATCGCTGGAGCTTGCATATTTTGTTAGCACCTTTAGGATTGACAAAACCTTTTGGTTGTATCATATACAACTCTTCTTTAATAAATCCATTAAGGAATGCAGTTTTGTATATCCATTTGCCGGATTTCATAAAATGCGGCAATTGCTAACATGATTCCGACAGACTTAAGCATAGATACGAGTGAGAAACTCTCATCGTAGTCAACACCTTGAACTTGCCGAAAACCTTTTTTTTGCGACAAGTCGAGCTTTGTAGACAGTAACATTACCATCAGCGTCAGTCTTCTTCTTAAAGATCCATTTATTCTCAATTGCTTGCCGATCATCGGGCAAGTCAACCAAAGTCCATACTTTGTTCTCATACATGGATCCCATCTCAGATTTCATGGCTTCAAGCCACTTTGCGGAATCTGGGCTCACCATCGCTTCTTCATAGTTCGTAGGTTCATCATGATCTAGTAGCATGACTTCCAGAAAAGGATTATCGTACCACTCTGGCGCGGATCTTACTCTTGTTGATCTACGAGGTTCAGTAGTATCTTGTTCTGAAGTTTCATGATCATCATCATTGGCTTCCTCACTAACTGGTGTAGGTGTCACAGAAACAGTTTTCTGTGATGAACTACTTTCCAGTAAGGGAGCAGGTACAGTTACCTCGTCAAGTTCTACTTTCCTCCCACTCACTTCTTTCGAGAGAAACTCCTTCTCTAGAAATGATCCATTCTTATCAACGAATGTCTTGCCTTCGGATCTGTGATAGAAGGTGTACCCAACAGTTTCCTTTGGGTATCATATGAAGTCATATTTCTCCGATTTGGGTTCGAGCTTATCAGGTTGAAGCTTTTTCACATAAGCATCGCAGCCCCAAACTTTAAGAAACGACAACTTTGGTTTCTTGCCAAACCACAGTTCATAAGGCGTCGTCTCAACGGATTTTGATGGTGCCCTATTTAACGTGAATGCAGCTGTCTTTAATGCATAACCCCAAAACGATAGTGGTAAATCGGTAAGAAACATCATAGGTTGCACCATATCCAATAAAGTACAATTATGACGTTCGGACACACCACTGTGGTGTTCCAGGTGGCATGAGTAGTGAAACTATTTCACATTGTTTTTTAACTGAAGGCCAAACTCGTAACTCAAATACTCTTCTCTACGATCAGATCGTAGAAACTTTATTTTCTTGTTACGATGATTTTTCACTTCACTCTGAAATTCTTTGAACTTTTCAAATGTTTCAGACTTGTGTTTCATTAAGTAGATATACTCATATCTGCTCAAATCATCTGTGAAGATCAGAAAATAATGATACTTGCCACGAGCATCAACACTCATTGGATTGCATACATCGCTATGTATTATTTCCAATAAGTCAGTAGCACGTTCCATTGTTCTGGAGAACGGAGTTTTAGTCATCTTGCCCAAAAGGCACGGTTCGCAAGCATCAAATGATTCATAACCAAGTGATTCCGAAAATCCATCTTTATGGAGTATCTTCATGCGCTTTACACCGATATGACCCAAACGGCAGTGCCACAAATAAGTTGCACTATCATTATTAACTTTTGCATCTTTTGGTTTCAATATTATGAATATGTGTATCACTATGATCGAGATCCAATGAACCATTTTTCATTGGGTGTGTAACCATATAAGGTTTTATTCATGTAAACAGAACAACAGTTTATTCTCTTACTTAAATGAATAACCGTATTGCAATAAACATGATCAAATCATATTCATGCTCAACGCCAACACCAAATAACACTTATTTAGTTTCAACACTAATCCCGAAAGTATAGGGAGTGTGCGATGATGATCATATTAATCTTGGAACTACTTCCAACACTCATCATCACTTCCCCTTCAATTAGTCTTTGTTTATTCTGCAACTCCCGTTTTGAGTTACTAATCTTAGCAACTGAACTAGTACCTAATACTAAGGGGTTTGCTATAAACACTAGTAAAGTACACATCAATAACATGTATATCAAATATACTTATGTTCACTTTGCCATCCTTCTTATCCGCCAATCACTTGGGGTAGTTCCGCTTCCAGTGACCAATCCCTTTGTAGTAGAAGCACTTAGTCTCAGGCTTAGGACCAGACTTGGGCTTCTTCACTTGAGCAGCAACTCGCTTGCCGTTCTTCTTGAAGTTCCCCTTCTTCCCTTTGCCCTTTTCTTGAAACTAGTGGTCTTTGTCTACCATCAACACTTGATGTTTTTCTTGATTTCTACCTTCGTCGATTTTAGCATCACGAAGAGCTTGGGAATTGTTTACGTCATCCCTTGCATTATAGTTCATCACGAAGTTCTACTAACTTGGTGGTGGTGACTAGAGAATTCTGTCAATCACTATCTTATCTGGAAGATTATCTCCCACTTGATTCAAGCGATTGAAGTACCCAGACAATCTAAGTACATGCTCACTAGTTGAGCGATTCTCCTCCATCTTTTAGCTATAGAACTTGTTGGAGACTTCATATCTCTCAACTCGGGTATTTGCTTGAAATATTAACTTCAACTCCAGGAACATCTCATATGGTCCATGACGTTCAAAACGTCTTTGAAGTCCCGATTCTAAGCCGTTTAAGCATGGTGCACTAAACTATCAAGTAGTCATCATATTGAGCCAGCCAAACGTTCATAACGTCTGCATCTGCTCCTGCAATAGGTCTGTCACCTAGCGGTGCATCAAGGACATAATTCTTCTGTGCAGCAATGAGGATAAACCTCAGATCACGGATCCAATCCGCATCATTGCTACTAACATTTTTCAACACAATTTTTCTCTAGGAACATATCAAAATAAACACAGGGAAGCAACAACGCGAGCTATTGATCTACAACATAATTTGCAAAATACTATCAGGACTAAGTTCATGATAAATTAAAGTTCAATTAATCATATTACTTAAAGAACTCTCACTTAGATAGACATCCCTCTAATCCTCTAAGTGATTACGTGATCCAAATCAACTAAACCATGTCCGATCATCACGTGAGATGGAGTAGTTTCATCGGTGAACATCATTATGTTGATCATATCTACTATATGATTCACGCTCGACCTTTCGGTCTCCGTGTTCCGAGGCCATATCTGCATATGCTAGGCTCGTCAAGTTTAACCTGAGTATTCTGCGTGTGCAAAACTGGCTTGCACCCGTTGTAGATGGACGTAGAGCTTATCACACCCGATCATCACGTGGTGTCTGGGCACGACGAACTTTGGCAACAGTGCATACTCAGGGAGAACACTTCTTGATAATTTAGTGAGAGATCATCTTATAATGCTACCGTCAATCAAAGCAAGATAAGATGCATAAAAGGATAAACATCACATGCAATCAATATAAGTGATATGATATGGCCATCATCATCTTGTGCTTGTGATCTCCATCTCCGAAGCACCGTCATGATCACCATCGTCACCGGCGCGACACCTTGATCTCCATCGTAGCATCGTTGTCGTCTTGCCAATCTTATGCTTTCACGACTATCACTACCGTTTAGTAATAAAGTAAAGCATTACATCGCGATTGCATTGCATACAATAAAGCGACAACCATATGGCTCCTGCCAGTTGCCGATAACTTGGTTACAAAACATGATCATCTCATACAATAAAATTCAGCATCATGCCTTGACCATATCACATCACAACATGCCCTGCAAAAACAAGTTAGACGTCCTCTACTTTGTTGTTGCATGTTTTACGTGGCTGCTACGGGCTTAAGTAAGAACTAATCTCACCTACGCATCAAAACCACAACGATAGTTTGTCAAATAGACTCCGTTTTAACCTTCGCAAGGACCGGGCGTAGCCATACTTGGTTCAACTAAAGTTGGAGAGACAGTCGCCCGCAAGCCATCTCTGTGCAAAGCACGTCGAGGGAACCGGTCTCGCGTAAGCGTACGCGTAAGGTTAGTCTGGGTCGTCTCGTCCAACAATACCGCCGAACCAAAGTATGACATGCTGGTAGGCAGTATGACTTGTATCGTCCACAACTCACTTGTGTTCTACTCGTGCATATAACATCAACATCAATAACCTAGGCTCTGATGCCACTGATGGGTTTCGTAGTAATTTCAAAAAATTTCCTACGCACACGTAAGATCATGTGATGCATAGCAACGAGGGGAGAGTATTGTCTACGTACCCAACGCAGACCGACTGCGGAAGCGATGACACGACGTAGAGGAAGTAGTCGTACGTCTTCTCGATCCAACCGATCAAGCACCGAAACTACGGCACCTCCGAGTTCGAGCACACGTTCAGCTCGATGACGATCCCCGGACTCCGATCCAGCAAAGTGTCGGGGAAGAGTTTCGTCAGCACGACGGCGTGGTGACGATCTTGATGAACTACAGCAGCAGGGCTTCGCCTAAACTCCGCTACAGTATTATCGAGGAATATGGTGGCAGGGGGCACCGCACACGGCTAAGGAATAGATCACGTGGATCAACTTGTGTCAACTTGTGTGTCTTTGGGGTGCCTCTACCTCAGTATATAAAGGAGCCAAGGGGGGAGGGGGCGCCTGCCAAGAGAGAGAGGCGCAGGAGGAGTCCTACTCCTACCGGGAGTAGGACTCCCCCCCCCCAATCCTATTCCAACTAGGATTCCCAAGGGGGAAAGAGGGAGAGGGGTGGCCGGCCACCTCTCCTAGTCCTAATAGGACTAGGGGAAGGGGGGAGGCGCGCAGCCCCCTTGGGCTGCCCCTTTCTCCTTTCCACTAAGGCCCATGAAGGCCCATATGGCTCCCGGGGGGTTCCGGTAACCTCCCGGTAACCCGGTAAAATCCCGATTTCACCCGGAACACTTCCGATGTCCAAACATAGGCTTCCAATATATCAATCTTTATGTCTCGACCATTTCGAGACTCCTCGTCATGTCCGTGATCACATCCGGGACTCCGAACAACCTTCGGTACATCAAAATGCATAAACTCATAATATAACTGTCATCGTAACCTTAAGCGTGCGGACCCTACGGGTTCGAGAACAATGTAGACATGACCGAGACACGTCTCCGGTCAATAACCAATAGCGGGACCTGGATGCCCATATTGGCTCCTACATATTCTACGAAGATCTTTATCGGTCAGACCGCATAACAACATACGTTGTTCCCTTTGTCATCGGTATGTTACTTGCCCGGGATTCGATCGTCGGTATCCAATACCTAGTTCAATCTCGTTACTGGCAAGTCTCTTTACTCGTTCCGTAATACATCATCTCACAACTAACATATTAGTTGTAATGCTTGCAAGGCTTATGTGATGTGTATTACCGAGAGGGCCCAGAGATACCTCTCCGACAATCGAAGTGACAAATCCTAATCTCGAAATACGCCAACCCAACATCGACCATTGGAGACACCTGTAGTACTCCTTTATAATCACCCAGTTACGTTGTGACGTTTGGTAGTACCCAAAGTGTTCCTCCGGCAAACGGGAGTTGCATAATCTCATAGTCATAGGAACATGTATAAGTCATGAAGAAAGCAATAGCAACATACTAAACGATCGTGTGCTAAGCTAATGGAATGGGTCATGTCAATCAGATCATTCAACTAATGATGTGACCTCGTTAATCAAATAACAACTCATTGTTCATGGTTAGGAAACATAACCATCTTTGATTAACGAGCTAGTCAAGTAGAGGCATACTAGTGACACTTTGTTTGTCTATGTATTCACACATGTATTATGTTTCCGGTCAATACAATTCTAGCATGAATAATAAACATTTATCATGAAATAAGGAAATAAATAATAACTTTATTATTGCCTCTAGGGCATATTTCCTTCAGTGCAATCTATGATGTCTCTTACCGATTTACCAGTATCATTTTGGGGTTATGCATTAGATACAACTACATTCACTTTAAATAGGGCACCATCTAAAGCCATTGACGACATCGTATGAATGGTGGTTTGGCAAGAAACCTAAGTTGTCATTTTTTAAAGTATGGGGTTGCGATGCTTATGTGAAATAGCTTTAGCCTAATAAGCTTGAACCCAAATCAGAGAAGTGTGTCTTCATAGGTACACCTTCTATCACAGATCCAAAGGCAAGATCTTTGTTGCTAAGAATGGATCCTTTCTAGAGGAGTTTCTCTCGAAAGAAGTGAGTGGGAGGAAAGTAGAACTTGATGAGGTAATTGTACCTTCTCTCGAATTGGAAAGTAGCTCATCAAAGTAAACCGTTCTAGTGATGCCTACACCAACTAGAGAGGAAGCTAATGATAATGATCATGAAACTTCAGATCAAGTTGCTACTGAACCTCGTAGATCAACCAGAGCACGATCGGCACCAGAGTGGTACGGTAATCCTATTCTGGAAATCATGTTACTAGACCACGGCGAACCTACAAACTATGAAGAAGCTATGATGAGCCCAGATTCTGACAGATGGCTTGAGGCCATGAAATCTGAGATAGGATCCATGTATGAGAACAAAGTGTGGACTTTGGTGGACTTGCCCAATGATCAGCAAGCCATTGAGAATAAATGGATCTTCAAGAGGAAGACAAGCATTGATGGTAGTGTTATTGTCTACAAAGCTCGACTTGTTGCAAAAAGGTTTTCGACCAAGTTCAAGGAGTTGACTATGATGAGACTTTCTCACCCATAGCGATGCTTCAGTCTGTCTGAATCATGTTAGCAATTGCCGCATTTTATGATTATAAAATCTGGCAAATGGACATCAAAATTGCATTCCTTAATGGATTTCTTAAAGAAGAGTTGTATATGATGCAACCAAAAAGGTTTTGTCGATCCTAAAGGTGCTAACAAAGTGTGCAATCTCCGACGATCCATCTATGGACTGGTGCAAGCATCTCGGAGTTGGAATATACGCTTTGATAAGGTGATCAAAGCATATGGTTTTATGCAGACTTATGGTGAAGCATGTATTTACAAGAAAGTGAGTGGGAGCTCTGTAGCATTTGTGATAGTATATGTGGATGACATATTGTTGATCGGAAATGATATAGAATTTCTGGATAGCAGAAAAGGATACTTGAATAAGATTTTTTCAATGAAAGACCTCAGTGAAGCTACTTAAATATTGGGCATCAAGATCTATAGGGATAGATCGAGACACTTAATAGGACTTTCACAAAGCAAATACCTTGACAATTTTTTTGAAGAAGTTCAAAATAGATCAATCAAAGAAAGAGTTCTTGTTTGTGTTGCAAGGTGTGAAGTTGAGTAAGACTCAAAACCCGACCACGGTAGAAGATAGAGAGAGAATGAAAGTCATTCCCTATGCCTCAGCCATAGGTTCTATAAAATATGCCATGTTGTGTACCAGACATATTGTGTACCTTGCCATGAGTCTGGAAAGGGGACACAATAGTGATCCAGGAGTAGATCACTGGACAGCGGTCAAAATTATCCTAGGTTACCTTAAAGAGGACCAAGGAAAAGTTTCTTGGTTATGGAGGTGATAAAGAGTTCGTTGTAAAGAGTTACATCGATGCAAGCTTCGACACTGATCTAGATGACTCTAAGTCTCAATCTAGATACGTACTGAATGTGGGAGCAATTAGCTAGAGTAGCTCCATGTAGAGTATTATAGACATAGAAATTTGCATTATACATACGGATCTGAATGTGACAGACCCGTTGACTAAACTTCTCTCACAAGCAAAACATGAACACACCTTAAGTACTCTTTGGGTGTTAGTCAGATGGCGATGTGAACTAGATTGTTGACTCTAGTAAACCCTTTGGGTGTTGGTCACATGGTGATGTGAACTATGGATGTTAATCACATGGCTGTGTGAACTATTGGTGTTAATCACATGGCGTTGTGAACTAGATTATTGACTATAGTGCAAGTGGGAGACTGAAGGAAATATGCCCTAGAGGCAATAATAAAGTTGTTATTTTACATTTCTTTATTCATGATAAATGTTTATATTTCATGCTAGAATTGTATTAACCGGAAACTTGATACATGTGTGGATACATAGACAAAACTCAGTGTCCTTAGTAAGCCTCTACTAGACTAGCTCGTTAATCAAAGATGGTTAAGTTTCCTAACCATAGACATGTGTTGTCATTTAATGAGCGGGATCACATCATTGGGAGAATGATGTGATGGACAAGACCCATCCGTTAGCTTAGCATATTGATCGTTCAGTTTTATTGCTATTGCTTTCTTCATGTCAAATACATATTCCTTCCACTATGAGATTATACAACTCCCGGATACCGAAGGAATACCTTGTGTGCTATAAAACATCACAACATAACTGGGTGATTATAAAGATGATCTACAAGTATCTCTAAAGGTGTTTGTTGGGTTGGCATAGATCGAGATTAGGATTTGTCACTCCGAGTATCGGAGAGGTATCTCTGGGCCCTCTCGGTAATACACATCATGATAAGCCTTGCAAGCAATGTGACTAATGAGTTAGTTATGGGATGATGTATTACGGAATGAGTAAAGAGACTTGTTGGTAACGAGATTGAAGTAGGTAGGAAGATACCGATGATCGAATCTCGGGCAAGTAACATATCGATGACAAAGGGAATAACGTATGTTGTCATTACGGTACGACCGATAAAGATCTTCATAGAATATGTGGGAACCAATATGAGCATCCAGGTTCCGTTGTTGGTTATTGACCAGAGAGGTGTCTCGGTCATGTCTACATAGTTCTCGAACCCGTAGGGTCCGCACGCTTAATGTTCGATGACGATTTTATATTATATGAGTTATGTGATTTGGTGACCGAATGTTGTTCGGAGTCCCATATGAGATCACAGAAATGACGAGGAGTCTCGAAATGGTCTAGAGGTAAAGATTCATATATTGGACAATGATATTCATACACCGAAAGTGTTCCGGGGGTACCGGGTACATATCGGGTCATCGGAAAGGGTTCCGGGCATTCCCCCGGCAACTACATGGGCCTAATGGGCCAAGAAGGGGACAGACCAGCCCCTAGGGGGCTGGTGCGCCCCATGTAGGCCAAAATAAGGGGGGAAGGAAAGAGGGGAAGAGATAAAGGGAGGGGAGCAATTCGGCCTCCTCCTTCCTTCTCTCCTCCCTCCTCCTTCCTTCCCCCTCCGGATGAATATGGAAGGGGGAGGCCGAATTGGGAGGCGCCCAAGTAGGATTCCTCCTACTTGGAGCGCCCCCTTGGATACCTCTCCCCCCTCCAACCTATATATATATGAGGGGGCACCGCTAGAACACACAACAACGATTGTTAGCCGTGTGCAGCGCCCCCCCTCCACAGTTTACGCCTCTGGTCATATTGTCGTAGTGCTTAGGCGAAGCCCTGCGCAGATCACTTCACCATCACCGTCACCACACCGTCGTGCTAACTAAACTCTCCCTCAACACTTTGTTGGATCAAGAGTTTGAGGGTGGTCATTGAGCTGAACGTGTGCAGGACTCGGAGGTGCCGTACGTTCGGTGCTTGGTCGGACGGAACGAGAAGAAGTTCGACTACATCAACCGCATTGTCAAACTCTTTCGCTTTCGGTCTATGAGGGTACGTAGACACACTCTCCCCCTCTCGTTGCTATGCAACTGCTAGATAGATCTTGCGTGAGCATAGGAAAATTTTGAAATTGCATGCTATGTTTCCCAACAAAAGGGAACCACACAAGAAGTGACTCAAACCCACACAAATGACCTCAATACCAACAACAACCATTGATCGTGAGGGGAGGGCGGTGGCCGGAGCCACCTATGTTTGAGTTAAAAGGATGGCACCGGGAAGATTTTAACCTTGGTCCCATGACTAGAACTCATCTTTGAAGCACAAGTACAATAAAATATGGCTAATGTGAAAGATTAGATTGATTTATGCATAATGGGGGGAGGGAGAGTTCATTGATAGAACAACACTCCCCTTATGCCCATGCCTACATCTAGAACAAGATGTGATGATGAGTGTGGTGGGGTGTGCTTAGATTCAAGCCACGTTGCTCAAATCAATGATATTTAGCTCATGCCTTAACTCGCGAAATCTTGCTTCGTCTAGAGGCTTGGTGAAGATATCCGCTAGTTGCTCTTGAGTGTTGATGTAGATGATCTCAATATCTCCATGCTTGATGTGATCCCTAATGAAATGATGACAAATCTCAATATGCTTCGTCTTGCTATGTTGCACCGGATTGTGAGAGATCTTGATAGCACTTTCATTGTCACATAGAAGAGGCACTTTGTCACAAGTGACACCGTAATCCTTCAAAGTTTGCCTCATCCGTAGCAATTGTGCACAAAAACTTGCGGCGGCTAAATATTGCTTCTTCGAAGACCAACTCACCAAAGAGCGACTAATGAATTGGCACCCTCCGGAAGTTGACTTCCCTTCCACACAATCTCCCGCCCAATCCGAGTCCGAGTAACCCATGAGATCGAAGTTTGCTCCTTTGGTGTACCATAAGCCAAAGTTTGAGGTATGAGCCAAATATCGAAAGATTCACTTGACCGGCACATAGTGGCTTTCCTTAGGTGCGGCTTGAAACCGTGCACAAATTCCCACACTCAACATGATATCCGGTCCAGATGCACAAAGGTAAAGAAATGATCCAATCATGGAACGATATACCTTTTGATCCACCGCTTTACCATTGGGATCACTGTCAAGCTTGCATTTGGTTGGCATGGGGAACTTGACCGGCCTTACATCATCTAGCTTGAATTTCTTGAGCATGTCTTGGGTATACTTGGCTTGGTTGATTAATGTTCCTTCTCTACTTTGCTTGACTCCGAACCCGAGAATGAACTTCGACTCTCCCATCATAGACATCTCAAACTTCGCGGTCATTAGTGCGGCAAACTCATCATTGGAAGATTTGTTAGGAGAACCAAAAATAATATCATCAACATGTAGTTGGCATACGAACAAATCCCCTTTGACCCTCTTAGTAAAAAGAGTGGGATCGATTTTCCCAATTTCAAACCCACGATCTTGTAACAACTCGGTAAGGTGCTCATACCATGCACGTGGGGCTTGTTTGAGGCTATAGAGCACCTTTTTGAGTTTGTATACATGAGTGGGGAGCTTGGGATCCTCAGATCCCGGAGGTTGTTTGACATACAACAACTCATTCAACAGACCATTAAGGAATGCACTCTTCACATCCACTAGGGGTTGGGGCGCCACCTCGTGGCGCCTCCTGAGATAAAGTTTGGCGGTGCCTGGTAGGTGGCCGCATCTTTCACTTGCTTTCTGTGGTCTAGGCAACACATGCACTGACAAATGTTGCTGAATTGATGAAAGTAGCTAAATTACTTAGCATTGGTACATGCATATACACCCTTTTCACTTCTCGTAGCACATGCCAATGGATAGCAATAAAATAACACTGACAGGAGCACGCTGCCGCTTCTTGAAAAACAAAGATACAACACAGAAGTATAGTGCACCTACAAAACTGATCATGTAAGCTACACTTATGAAAAGAGAGCAAATAGCACATCAAAAGCAGATGCCCGGAATGACAGGTTGAAAAGCTAGATCAGCACGGAGGAGGGCGTCATCATGCCGGCAGCACCATTAGTTGCATGGTGCTGGTTGGACGTCCGCGAGGATGGTGGTGTTTGATCCCGCCGAGCTAAACAAAGGAAGATGCTCTCAAATTGTGTGGTTAGAATAAAATGTTAAGTGAGGTTTGATAGAAAAGCAGAGCTAAACATAAGAAGATTGCACTAAGTAAGATAAAGTAAACAATGAAAGTTGAAAGTAAAGCAAACAATAATAGAATTTAGGTTGTAGATTACAAGATTATCATAAACTACAGTGGATGAAAAGCAAATCCTATTCAGTTAGAAACAATCATACACTCAATGACAAGCATTGAAAGTGTCAAGTGAAGAATTGTCAGTTTGGTGGTGCCTAATGAAATATTCCCATGGTATTTTATAAATGCTTGATGGATCAGATTAGTTTATGCTGTCAACACTGGAAATTATACATGAAGAAAAAATACACAAATGATCAATATTAAAAATTTGGCCTTAGTGTTGTAGAGTTTGTGCGTGGTATAAAAATAGCAGTACCAAAGCCCTATCTAATTTTCCAAGTAGTCAGTAATATATTTCACATAAGGATAACAAAATTCATGGATCTACTATTGGGAGTAGCTCAAGGACTAAAAACCAACATAGTTTGAAGAAATGTAGTCATGTGGTAAGAGAAATTAGTCAATACTGCAGTGGATGAATTTAACTGTAAAATGCAAGACGAATATATAGTGCAGTAGATGAAAACGAAACGCTGAGTTAGAAGTTTCTTGTCATTGTGAAAACAAATTCTTAAAGACACTAGTTTGAAGCTGCAATACATAAAATACTTGATGACCGATGAACAAACATATGAGAGTCAAGGTACCATGACCAGGAGTCGCGGGGAAGTGAGTTCTCTGGCTACCAAGTCAATAGCTTTAGGAACACATGCTACATCCTGGTTATGAAATGATATTGTCGCTAGTTATCAGTCACCACAGTAGAATAGCTTAACTATGAAATATTGTGGTTTCTGTGTATAATAACACCAACTTATCCAATCTAGCAATAACTGATAAGTGAAGTGCATGGTTTAAGTTACTACCAGAAAAAGGAAAGCTAGTAACTTCATTTGCATGTATTCCCAACCAAGAGATAACAGTAAAATAAAACTTTTTTTTGCGGGGCAGTAAAATAAAACTTGCACATAACAGGAAACACATCATGCATAACAGGCTTGCTTATAAAAACATAAATGATACTTTAGCCAAGAAAAAAAATAGATGATACTTACAGTCGAGGTATGATTCCAAAAATGCCTTTGTTACTGTGAACATCCTTGAAAGTGGAGATTGACTTGATTCAGTCAAATTCATTTACGAGGGGATCTGCACAAAGTATACCATAATTCAGGCACTAATATGATTACTAATGCAAATAGAAAATATTTTCTGGTGCTATCAGAATTTGAATAATCGAAAAATTGAATTACATGGTCATGACACTGCATTATTAGTAACCACGATGATGAACGGAATCGGCACCGAGTGACAAGTAGTGGTAAAGAGGAGAAAATTAGAAGTAGGAGAAGAACGAACCATCATCGAAACTCACAAGTCATTCTCATCGGCTTGGTAAAGATTCCCATGAATCAACCACTGAGGTGACAATGACAATTAGGTACAGTAGAGTGTGGGCTTAGTAACGATTCCTATGAATCAACCACCGAGTTTCAAATTAAGAACAGGCGGGCACATGATCCAGCCGGCCTGTAGGTTGTCGATCCTCCAGAATCCAACCTGCAAAACCAAGCACCCATGACAGCTCTAGTAGCATGGGCAGGCCAACAACTTACAACAGCAAGAAGATAGAATAGTGACATTAACCCTGAAAAATTAAACAAGTATCCGTCTGAGCCCCAACCTTTCTCCTCTTTCCACCAGTCTGGGAATTTTTTTCCGTTATGAAACAACATTAGAAAACTCACAACCTGAGAGAACAAACATGCCATGCTTAGCAGCAAAACACTATTTACTCTAATTGTTATGCCAAAATCAAAACAGGTACACAAAGTAGTAGTACTCCATCAAACAGAACAAAACGTAGTAGCTACAGCCTATAGGAGAGCAGGTAGTCGGGTACTCATGGGCCGCCTGGCGTTGTAGCTGTTGTCGCTGTCATACCCATCCCCATTCATGCTGGGGGTGTGGAGCCGTGCAACAGCGTGGCTGCAGCATAGGTCGCCCCGCTGTTCATGGAACTGCCGAGCTGCTATGGCGCGGCCGACAGCATCCTCGCCTCTCCGACGGCAGCAGGGACCGGGACGGGCGCTGCATCCCGATCAGGCCTCAGCTCCCATCCTCCTATTGCTCTGGTGGATTACCCTGCAGGATACACCGAAAAGCTTTGTCATCTCAAGCATCAGCATGAACTATTGAAGCACATGTATAACATAGGATTGAACTGAAGGTTAGCACCACAGATGCACATGACTAAACTAAAATATATATAACACTACTTATGCAAACACCACGGCAGCATGCAGCAATTCAGCTGAAAGCTTAGTATTCTTATGTTCTAACATCTAAAAACTTATTCCCAAATGTCATTATGTTCCTTAATCAGACAGTGGTCCATTTTATAAGGGAGAAATTGCGTCCATTTTCATCAAAGAACTGCAGCATTAACGAAACCAGAGTGTACCAGTTTGTGTAATAGTACCGATTTAATCCTCCTGGAAGCTTGCGGATCCGGCTTCACTGCACTCTTCGGACTGCGCCAGCTCGCTATCCCTGCTATTCGCATCTTACGCAGTGGTGCCGCCGCCATCCAAATGCACCGGCACTGACAAATCTTGTCTCCTCGTCGGATACCCACATCGCTTATCTCATTCAGATTCGAGCCCGCTGGCCAACTACATCCGAAAAGATTGGCAGCCTGCCACAAAAGTGGGGTTAAACCACCACACATTAGTAAAAACAACATCTGCAGAACCACCGCTACATGGATTCACAAAAAAGGGCTCACCTAAAGACCGGATCCACATGGAAATTGTCGGGGGCGCTAGAGGCGTCGGGCTCGAGGTCTGGCTTCCAGCCAGATGGCGTCCAACTCGGCGAGGGACGCGGTGTTGCTTCACCATGGGCCAGAGCTGAGGGGGAGGGGGTGCGGCGTGCGGGGCGTGGAGGCGGCGGAGAACAACAGGGAGTGGTTGCGGCGAGGGAAGGGGTGGAAGAGGCGAGGAAGTTGTTTGCCTTCGTGGGGAAGGCAAATCCTCGTGGGGAGGTGCTATCTGGCCACGAACGAGGCGCTCCTGCCCAACCCATTCACATCCAACCGGAACTGAAAGCACTATTCATGCGTTGGCGTGTACCGAAGCTGACTTGGACACGGCGAGCAAGCACACATTGCGCGACTGTTAAAGGGTTCTATTTGTTGCAATTCAAAATCATGATGAGATGCATATGCAAGCAACATGCAAATAGATTCAAGACGAGCTACGGGGGCAAAGGTTTCACCGTAGTCGATGCCCTCGACTTGGGAGTAGCCTTGTGCCACCAATCTTGCCTTGTTTCGAACATCCACACCATTCGCATCTTGCTTGTTATTCAAGATCCATTTGGTCTCGATGAAATTATGTCCCTCCATTGGCCTTGGCACTAATTCCCAAACTTGATTGTGCTCGAAGTTGTTGAGTTCATCGTGCATAGCTTCAAGCCAATCCACATCATCAAGTGCCTCATGTACCTTTTGGGCTTCAACACGCGAAACAAACGTGTGATGCTCACAAAATTTTGACAATTGTTTATGAGTAGTTACCCCTTTTCTCAAGCTCCCAAGCACAAAAAGTTCCTTGATGGGCATTTGAGGATCATCTTGCACATCTTGAGCACCATATTGAGTTTGCTCTTGATCTTGAGCACCGTCTTGAGCTTGCTCTTGACCTTAATCTTGCTCTTGATCTTGAACGAGCTCGGAGGCATGAAATTGATCTTGGACATCATTTGGTGCATCACCATCTCCATGGAGTTGATCTTGCCCTTGATCTTGTTCATTGGGTTGAGGGCCTTCACTTTGTTCTTCAGAAGCGTGTGGGTCTAGCGTAGATGATGGATCCACTTGAGTAGAGCATTGTCCTTCTCCTTCGGCCACAAGGGGTTCCTTAATAGGGAGTATTTGACCAATCCCCATTCTTCTTATGGCTTTGGGGGGGGGGGATTTCATCACCTACATCACAAAGACCACTGTGCTCCACTTGGGAGCCGTTATTTTCATCAAACTCCATGTTACACGTCTCCTCAATGAGTCTGTGGACTTGTTGAGGACATGGTAAGCATGAGAGTTTGTTGCATAACCAACAAATATGCCCTCTTGAGCTCTAGGTTCGAATTTAGACAAACAAACACCTTTCTTGAGAATGAAACACTTACAACCGAATACCCGGAAGTAAGGTTAGGTTGTTGTCGGTAAGTATCTCATATGGAGTCTTGTTCAAGCCTTTGTGGAGATAGAGTCGATTGGATGCATGGCAAGCAGTGTTGATGGCTTTAGCCCAAAAGTTGTACGGAGATTTGAATTCTGCCATCATGGTCCTTGCCGCATCCATCAACGTCTAGTTCTTCCTCTCCGCCACACTATTTTGTTGAGGGGTATAGGGTGCGGCATATTGGTGTTTGATCCCCTCGTCACTAAGAAACTCATCCAAGGTGTAGTTCTTGAATTTGGTGTCGTTGTCACTTCTAATCATCAAGATCTTTGCTTCTAGTTGACGTTGAGCTTCATTTGCAAAGTTGATTTGAGTCTCACTCTTCCTCTTGAATAAATATACCCATGTATATCTTGAGTAGTCAACCACAATCACCAAGCAATACTTTCTTCCACCAAGACTATTAAAGGATGGAGGTCCAAAGAGATCCATGTGAAGGAGCTCCAAGGGCCTCTTCGAGTAGATGATAGTCGAGGGTCGGTGAGCCGTTTCATGAAGATTTCCTTCGATACAAGCACTACAAGCATGATCTTTGGCAAAACTCACATTTGTTAGTCCGCGGATGTGATCCCCTTTGAGGAGCCTTTGCAAAGATCTCATATTGACATGGGATAGTCGGCAATGCCAAAGCCAACCCACATCAACTTTAGCAATTAGGCAAGTCACGGTCTTAGTGGGTCGCTCCGAAAAGTTCACCACATAGAGACCATTCTCGACATGCCCAACAAAGGTTACTTTAAGAGTCTTTCTCCACAAAAGGGCCATGGTATCAATATCAAAGAATGTTGTGAAGCCCATAAGTGCAAGTTGATGAACGGAAAGTAAATTGTATGCAAGGGACTCAACAATCATGACCTTCTCAATAGATAAATCTTGTGAGATGACCACCTTGCCAAGCCCCAATACCTTAGAAGTTGAAGCATCACCGAATTGGACATGGGTGGGCATAGATGGAATTGGATTCACATCCACCACCAAGTTCTTGCTCCCAGTCATATTATTTATTGCTCCACTATCGAGCAACCATGACACCCCCTCCCCCCCGGAAGCAAACTCCTACAAGAGATCAATGCTTGAATTTAGGTACCCATTTTTGAATGGGTCCTTTGATGTTAGTAACTAGGGTCTTAGGTACCCAAATAGACCATTCAATGTACTCATAAGAAGAACCAACAAATTTAGCATAAACACGCCCATCACTAGCATGGCACAAAACATAAGAGGGGTTAAAGTCACCGGCTTCATTGCTAGGGGCGGTTTTGCCCTTCTTGGCATTACCACCCACTTCCTTGTTATTCTTCTTCTCATGATCACACTCACCCGCCTTGACAAAGGTGTCGTTGAGCAGGAGAGATTGCTTGGTCTTGTTCTTCTTCTTATTTTTCTTCTTTGACTTGGGTACAAACCGCCAAGTCCTTCCTTTCCTACAACTTCATTTTGATTTCTCAAAAGGTCATTGAGGTTCTTCTCGCCTTGTATGCAAGCCACAAGGCCCTTCTCAAGTTGCTCTTTCAACTTAGCATTTTCCTCCACGAGATGCACATGCTCGCAACAAGGGTTAGTAGCATGGGCATTATCAATTAGAACGAATGGAGAGCTGGACAACAACAGTACGGTGGATGGCTCTCCTCTCCACCCTCCACCCTCCTCCCTCTCCTCTCCCACCTGCTCCACACCACACACCATGGATCTAGCCTATGATTTGCTCCATGGAAGGTCTCATACATTGGGATTTCAAGCCTGGCCTTGCGGTTGCAGATCAGGAACGTTGACGTTATGGAGAAATGGTTCATTTTTATCCCTCCCACAACACAAAGGAGTTCTTCTTCGTAGTTTCTTTCTCCTCGGCTTCCTTTCCCCTCTCTAAGGATTCAGTGGGCGTAGCTCTACAATGTTGCATTGATGGCCACCACAAAGGGTTTATGGTTTCTCGGCTCAATGAGAGATCTTTTCGTTTCTCAGTGGCGAGTAACAAAGTTGGTCACTACATTCATGGCCTCAAGGATCGTATTTGGCCAGATTTCATTTGCCACTTCCACTTGTTCAATGGCCTTTTCAATGGTTACAAACATTTTGATTCACAATGGCATGCAGACAAGGAATTGCTAGACATCTCCACTAGAAATCCCATGGCGATCAAAACTCACATATGTTCTCCAATGAAGGTTGATACTTTGAGTTCTACGTCGGATCACCCTCTCAGCAAATTCAAGTTGGCACCTATTGATTTCATGGCTTTCTCCAACAAACATTTTGCTGAAGCTTCATCTTCTGTCCCAGTTGATCAGGGTGTCAAGGATACGGCTCATCCCTCTGTTCATACGAAATTGAATTCAACTTCATTTCAGCCCGACCGTTCTCACCTTGAGTTAATGCAGCGGTATCTCGGGCAGGAGGAATTAGAGGTTGCTCATGAGGGGCATATATTCTCTTGGGTAGCTTTCAATGCTCTATTAAGGCCCAATACCTGACTTTACCGCAGAGTTTTCTTAAGTCTGCGTTCAAATATGCACCCCCGCATAAATCTTGGCCTCCCTTTCTCAGCTTTTAGCATATGGCAGATTTGGCACAAGCCCACTATTTAGAGGAGGATATCAAGGAAATATCCGATAATTGGGCCTCCCTCTGCTCTAAATTCCTCCAATGGGGCCATAAAAAGATTTCATGCCAAGCCCGGTTAATCTGCATCAAATGCTCCGCACGTGACCACAAGGCTTTTAATTGCCCTCTGAATGCACCACAATAGCCTACTTTTAGTCAACAATCGCTTGACACCGGGAATCACTTCAATCAACACGGCAATTATGCACCCTTGGATCCTCCTCGCCGTATCAAGCAGAAGAGCTCCACTATGCGATGTGCATCGTGTGAATTCTATGGGCATGTGGAGCGCCAGTGCCTTTGAAAAATCCTAGCCCCAAAACAGAGGTGGGTCCCCAAATCATCTCTAGTTGCCCATTCTACCCCTCACGCTACGTCTTCCACCTCGATTGCCCAAATTCCACCCCGCTGCTACACTCCACCGCTCCCTGCCACCACTCTGCATTCACCACCATTGACGCCGCCAGCTACCATCTCGTCGACTATGGCGAACTACCCTCTGAATCGCGTCCCCTTCCTGCCGCTGGGCTTTGCGGTGGAACCTGGCCCTGCGGACCACCTGGTGAGGTTAGGAATGGTGGTCGGGTCAATCGCGCCGCTCAACCACGACTTCTTGGCCATCCCAGAGGCCAGCCATTATGTTCTCCTCCATCGACGGGCTGCCATTCGCACTCAAGTTGAAGGTTTGCTTCACGAGGCTCAACTCTTTACTACTGAATCTAGTGACCATCCATTCGGAATAGGGGTTTTTGGTTTCGTGGATTCTTTCATGCGTGACACTATTGTCGCCACTCCCCTGGAACTGGAAGATGAAGATCTGTTGATTTCCTTTGTGCCCCACAATGAAGCCCTGAATAGACGTACAACTTCTTTTGGGCCGGAGATTTGGCTTATGTTCTTTGGTTTCCTTAAGATTACCAAACAGATTATTAGATAACCAAGGCTCTAGGGGGATATGGTTCTTTGGTCTCATGGTACAATCCTTGTCAGGACAGACGTTTCATCCTTCTCAAGGCTTGCATGATCCGTCTGAATTTGATTCCAAAGAGCTTTGTGGTTTGGCAACTTGGAGGAGCTCGTGACTGCTGGACAGTTCAGGTTACTATCTTACATAGTAATGATTGGAATGGATTGTTACCTGAAGTGCTCCCTCCTGGAGAGGAACCACCACCACATGACGGCAACCCACACCCGTAGTTCGGACATGAGCTTACAGTAGAGCAGTTGTATCAACAACAGGTGCACAACTTGCTGGTGCAAAATGTTGCACCCCGCAATGGCGCTCCACCCAACAATGTTGCACATCAAGCTGGCCAGGCTCACAATGGAGGATGGGGTGTGTGGCCTGCACCACCTGCACCCCATGCCACCTCATATTATGAACTATCAAGCATGGCTCGCTTCCCAGGGTCTTACTGTGATGCATGGAGTGGTTCCTGAAACCAACATCTCTGACAATCCAATGCAAGCTTGGCATGATTCAGTCACTTTCTCTGATGATAGTTCATCTACTCAGTCGGACTTGCTCATTATTCCAGCATTTGCTGATGGTAACATCTCTCCTGCTCTGCCGAACCAACTTGCCCCTAAGCCACAAGAAGACAACATGCTTACCATAACTCTGGATATTCATGGCCAAGGTATGAGGTTTGGTCTTTCTGCCCAGGGCAATGATCTGTTGTCCATCATGCTGGTTGGTCCTGTTCCTCGTCAGCAACTAAACATCACCCTGTTTCATGCTCTTCGTCCTTGGCTTGCTTCAAGGGATCCGTGGGCTGATGGTTATGGTTTTCATCAAGAGGTTTATCATGTTGAGGTTCAGGTATCCACCAACTCTGACGGTTTGCAATTTCTTCAAACTGGAAGGCCTGTTGAGTGAGTCCTGGACTAAGGGGTCCTCGGGCATCCGGCCTGTTATCCATGGGCCGGACTAATGGGTTGTGAAGACATGAAGGACGAAGATTGTATCTGTGTCCGGATTAGACTCTCCTTGGCGTGGAAGGCAAGCTTGGCGACCGACTATGAAGATTCCTTCTTATGTAACCGACTCTATGTAACCCAAGATCCCCCCCTGGTGTCTATATAAACTGGAGGGGTTAGTCCGGAAAGGATAGATTCATTACCATAGTCATACATGCTAGGCTTCTAGGGTTTAGCCATTACGATCTCGTGGTAGATCAACTCTTGTAATACTCATATTCATCAAGATCAATCAAGCGGGAAGTAGGGTATTACCTCCATAGAGAGGGCCCGAACCTGGGTAAAACATCGTGTCCCCCGCCTCCTGTTACCATCGATCCACACACAGTTCGGGACCCCCTACCCGAGATCCGCCGGTTTTGACACCGACATTGGTGCTTTCATTGAGAGTTCCACTGTGCTGTCAACGAAAGGTTCGGTGGCCCCTTCAATCGTCTATAGTGACGCTGTCCAAGGAGAAACCTTCCTCTCCAGACAGATTTTCATGTTTGGCGGCTTCGTATTGCGGGCCAACTCGCTTGGCCATCTGGAGCAGATCGATAGCTACGCCCCTGGCCACCAGGTCAGATTTGGGAGCCTGAACCACGCCGTGGATATCCATGGAGACTTGATCCTCAATGGATTTGGGACCGCGGCGATCGCTCCCCTTCACTCCGATGAATGTGACCTAAATCTATCATCGAACCAGATTCAGGAGAGGGCTCCTGTTGCTGCAATGGCCTTAGAACCATAGCAGACCGTGCAATTCGAGGCCATAGAGTCCGCGGCGCTGGAGCCGCACGTAGACTCGACACCCTGCAATATTTGCGCCAATGGAACTTCGGACTCGTCTCCGGCTATAAGTTCCGGACCATGTACGCTTACGGACACCGAGCTAGATCGGTTATCGATCTTCGAATTCAGCACCGCAGACGTTTTTAAGCACTCACCTTTGGGTGATGTGCTAAACTCTTTAAAGAATTTGTCCTTGGAGAAGGACTCACAGCCGAACTATGTTCGGTTTGAGCCAAAGGCTGATGACGGGAAATTTTGCTTCCCACCCGCCACCCACTTCATAGCCACTGTCGATGACTTAACCAACGTGCTTGATTACGGCTCCGAGGACATCGACGGTATGGACAACGATGCCGACAAGGAGCAAGGCCAAGACCCGCCATTTACTGGGCATTGGACGGCCATCTCTTCGTACGATGTGTACATGGTCGACACACCTAAAAAAGCTAGCGACAATGACAAAGGAGATCCAGTTGTGAATAAACCTCCTGAGACACAGTCCAAGCGTCGGCGCCCTAAACGCCGCTCTAAGCCTCGTCGCTCAAAAGATGGCAACACTGGCACCGGAGAAAATAGTACTCCGGGCGACGTCGAAAACAATGAAGACCCTGTCGAGGCTACATCCGAACAGGAGGAACATGACAACGGGCAAGATAACCCTGATAAACAGGCCATGCCCAATAACCCAGATGATGGTAGTTATCATCCAGTCTCCGAGGATGATGAGAGCCTCGGCAATGAGGACTTCATCGTGCCTCAGGAACCCCTCGAGCAGGAGCGCTTCAAGCGCCAGCTAATAGCTACCGCAAGAAGCCTGAAGAAAAAGCAGCAACAACTCCATGTCGATCAAGACCTACTCACTGATAGATGGACCGATGTCCTGGCAGCCGAAGAAAACGGCCTCGAGCGCCCAGTCAAGAGTTACCCAAAGCGCAGACTGCTACCTCAGTTCGATGAGGAGGCACTAGATCCCATACCTCCCTCACGCAATGCGGACCGACCACCACATGGTCGGGATAGTGTGGCGGACCGACCACCCCGCGTCGGGATAAAACGGCAAATCAGGCCGAACAATAGCCCTCCCCACCACCTCGCAAAAACAGGGACATAACAGCTGGGGACCATACATACGACCTTCGGTAGGATCTGGATAGTAGAGCAGGACACACCAGATCAATCTGTGGATCACGAGGACGCTTCCCGACTCGAGATGATGGCTACCTATTCGGACGTGACAAACCTAGTCATAGCCGGGCCGATAACCGCAGACGGACTTCATCGGAGGTGCACCGTGACGCGGCCTGATATAGAGGCGCCGCACACCCTCTCTGTTTCATAGCTGAAGTGATGGATCATGAATTCCCTGAGGGGTTCAAGCCCGTCAATATTCAAACATACGACGGAACAACTGATCCCGCAGTATGAATTGAGGACTTTATTCTCCACATCCACATGGCCTGTGGAGACGACCTCCACGCCATCAAATACCTCCCACTAAAGCTCAAAGGGCCAGCTCGACACTGGCTAAATAGCCTGCCCAAAAATTCCATCGGCAGCTGGGAGGACTTGGAAGAAGCCTTCCTTGACAACTTCCAAGGTACATATGTCCGGCCACCCGATGCCGATGACTTAAGCCACATAGTTAAACAACCTGGAGAATCAGCCAGAAAATTCTAGACTAGGTTCCTAACCAAAAAGAACCAGATCGTTGACTATCCGGATGCCGAAGCCCTAGCGGCCTTTAAACACAGCATCCGTGACGAATGGCTAGCACGCCACCTTGGCCAAGAAAAGCTGAAATCCATGGCAGCCCTTACGGCACTCATGACCCGCTTTTGCACGAGTGAGGACAATTGGCTGGCTCATAGCAAAAACACAGCCAGTGAGACAGGCCCCTCCGAGGCCAAAAACAGCACCAGCAAGCTCCGGCGCAATAGACACAAACGCCGAAGCAATGGCGATAACACCGATGACACTACAGTTCACGCCAGATTCAGTGAGTCCAAGTCTGGCTAGCGAAAGAAGCCATATAAAAGGAATGGCGGAGGACCATCCAGCTTGGACCGCATACTCAATCGTCCGTGCCAGATACATGGCACCCCAGACAAACCGGCCAACCATACTAACAGAGATTGCCGGATCTTTAAGCAAGCCAGCAAGGTAAATAGCGGAAACAAGGAAGGGGAATCACAGAGCGAGGACGAAGACGAGGAGCCCTGGCAGACGAACATTGGGGGGTAGAAGAAATTCCCACCTCAAGTCAAAACGGTGAACATGATATATGCTACACACATCCCCAAAAGGGAGCGCAAGCGTGCACTCAGGGACGTTTATGCGGTATAGCCAGTCGCCCCAAAATTTAACCCATGGTCGTCATTCCCGATCACCTTTGATCATCGTGATCATCCAACTAGCATCCGTCATGGCGGTTCGGCCGCATTGGTACTCGACCCAATCATCGACGGATTTCACATGACACGAGTCCTAATGGACGGTGGTAGCAGCCTCAACCCGCTCTATCAGGATACAGTATGCAAAATGGGCATTAATCCCACACGAATCAAGCCCACGATAACTACCTTTAAAGGAGTTATACCAGGCGTAGAGGCCCGTTGTACGGGATCGATCATGCTGGAGGTGGCCTTCGGTTCCCCGGATAACTTTCAAAGCGAAGAGCTAATCTTCGATATCGTCCCCTTCCGCAACGGCTACCACGCACTGCTCGGACGAACCACGTTTGCTAGATTCAACGTGGTGCCACATTATGCTTATCTCAAGCTCAAGATGCCCGGTCCACGTGGCGTCATTACAGTAAATGGAAACATGAAACGTTCCCTCCATACAGAGGAGCATGCCGTAGCCCTAGCAGTAGCAGTACAGAGCGGCCTTCTCAAGCGGCACCATAATCCGGCTGCCGAGCCCCTAGACATCGTTAAGAAGGTCCGGACTACACTGCAACAGGGCAGCTCGGTTCGTCAAGAGCTGAATTAGTAAATTCGGCCTCCATCCCAGCCCCGATGAGGAAATGGCATCCGTACCGCACGTACATAACTACGCACTCAAAACCCCATGGGTACTGACGGAGGCATAACTCGCTCGCGATCCACAGTGCGGCTTGACCGGCCCTGGGATTCGCACGCCTTTATATTTTCTTTTTTATTACGGTTTTTTTCTCTTTTCGAGGTCTATGCGGACGACCCGTTTGCAGAACATACCATGGAGGCAAGGAGCTCTGGCATACAAGGGAATCCCCAGGTGGTCTCTACTAAACAATTTCCATATTTGTTTTACATACCCACACGCAGCTTGCCCTTGGTTGCGGCATGTTAAATAGCTTTACTTGCTTATCACATTACTTGCACAAAGTACGCCTCGACGTACTAATTACATCACAATGGTGAATAAATATTGGCGTCAGCTTATTACTTAATTTTCCTGTTTCCTCACCTTTGTATATATTACTTATTGCACACGTACACCATGGTATGTATTACTGCGCCAGGGGCTTCATTACACCCCGCATTACGACAATAAAAGTCCGAACACTTTTCCAGTATAGTTCGGCACCCCGAACTTATAGCATTATATGCATCGGCTCCGAATCATGTCTTTGGTCTATAGTTGGGTTGCCCGGCTCCTGTGCTTACTACCTTACGATTCCGCTATATCGTCTAGGGTAGTAAAGGGAGAACTACTATGATTGTGTCCCGGTTATTCTGGACGAGCACCTCAGTAGAGAAAGCCGAAAACTGACTGTCATGATGCGGCGAGAGCTGGTCAGCTGTTCAAGAGGTTCCAAATCGTTAGAGATTTTTTTCTGCTTCTTGAGAAGAATCAGTTCCTCCGATTAGGCATGTACAACGCCCCTAGTTCGGCTTCCCGAATACCAGGGGCTCCACCAACTTTCTTAATTGTCAAACTCCTATGGCTAAGTGAGGGCGGTAAAGGCCACATAGTCTGATTGCCTTGTTCGTTGCGCTAAACACCTCCTTTAAGGACCAGAATGTGGAGTAAAGAGTGTTTAGATTTATCTCGAACACCCCCGTACTATCTATGTGGGGGCAGAAGCCGACGACTGGTCAACCCTCAGATTTCATAAACGGCCGTACAGGAGGTAAAATGTAAATCGCAAGCATTATAATACATAACATCATTGTTCCATATTACAGGACAAGATAATACAAATGTTCTCATGGGAATATGACATCCTTCGAACATTGCACCGCCACAAGGCAGGACCCCTCCAGGACGCCATCAAAATAGAGCTCGAGTCGACGATCCTCCTTGCCCTCTGGTGGCCCCTCGGTCATCAGCTTCTTGGCATCCAGCTTTGCCCAATGCGTCTTGACGCGGGCAAATGCCATACGCGCACCTTCAATACGGACCGACCGTTTCACGGCTTCGAGCCACAGACAGGAACTTACAAGCCGCTTAACAAGGCCGAAGTAGCTACTAGGTATAGGCTCGCTAGGCTACAGCCGGACTATCAGGTCCATGGCTAGCTCTGCCGACCTATGCAGCCCAACCAACTGCTTTAGCTGGTCGCTGAAGGGCAACGGATGTTCGGGTCCAAGATATTGGGACCAGAATAGCTTCTCCATAGGCATCCCTTCTTCGGCTCTATAATGCTCGGCAGCATCTGATATACTGTGCGGCAGATCCATAAACGCCCTGGAAAACCCAAATTCAGATAAGTACAAGGAACGTTTCTTCTACATACTTGCTTTGCATGGTGAAAGAATTACCCACCGCAATCTCCTTGGCCGCCTGAATTTCCTGGAGGGCATTCTGGGCTTCGGCTCGTGCATCCTGTGCGCTCTGGCGGGCCTTCGCCAGTTCGGACTCTTGCGCCTTACAATCGCTCTCCAAGGACTCAAATCTCTCGATCGCGCCCTGGAGCTGTTGTTGCGCCTCGCCAACCTGGGCCTCATGCTTCTCGCGCGCGGTGCGTTCCTTGGCCACTTTGTCCTCGGCCTCGGCTAACGCCTTCTTGAGGGCTTCCACCTCGGTCGTGGCCCCTAATAAAGTTTATGACACCTTAGTCCGGACGGACTATTCATTTTCTCTTAAAACGTACCCGCAGGTTACTCCATACCTTGGCTATCCTCCAGCTGCTTCTTCACGAGGCCGAGCTCTTCCTCGGCCCGCTCTAGTTCCTGCTTCAGTCCCGAGACCTCCGCAGCATGAGCGGTGGAAGCCTGCAGCGATACCTGCTTATTCACACAGACAACTTATGTTAGATGATACGTCCATTTTGCATCATGCTTTTATATCGATATTTATTGCATTATGGGCTGTTATTTCACGTTATGTCACAATACTTATGGCTATTGTCTCTTATTTTACAAGGTTTACATAAAGAGGGAGAATGCCGGCAGCTGGAATTCTGGGGCTGGAAAAGGAGCAAATATTAGAGAGCTATTATGTGCAACTCCAAAAGTCCTGAAACTCCACGGAATATCTTAAAATAAATAAAGAAAAATCCTCGCCAAAGAGGAAGTCCAGGGGGCCCACACCCTGCTCACGAGGGTGGGGGGCGCCCCCCCCCCTACCAGGGCGCACCCCCTACCTCGTGGGTCCCCTGGTGGGTCTCCGACGTCCATCTTCTCCTATATGAAGTCTTTCGATGAGAAAAAAATAAAGAAGCAACCTTTCAGGACGAGACTCCACCGCCACGAGGCGGAACCGAGGCGGAACCAATCTAGAGCTCCGGCAGAGCTGTTCTGCCGGGGAAACTTCCCTCCGGGAGGGGGAAATCATCACCATCGTCATCACCAACGCTCCTCTCATCGGGAGAGGGCAATCTCCATCAACATCTTCACCAGCACCATCTCATGTCCAAACCCTAGTTCATCTCTTGTATCCAATTCTTGTCTCAAAGTCCGGGATTGGCGCTAGTAGGTTGCTAGTAGTGTTGATTACTCCTTGTAGTTGATGCTAGTTGGTTTATTTGGTGGAAGATCATATGTTCAGATCCTTTATGCATATTATTACCCCTCTGATTATGAACATGAATATGCTTTGTGAGTAATTATGTTTGTTCCTGAGGACAAGGGAGAAGTCTTGCTATTAGTAGTCATGTGAATTTGGTATTCGTTTGATATTTTGATAAGATGTATGTTGTCTAGCCTCTAGTGGTGTTATGTGAACGTCGACTACATAACACTTCACCATTATTTGGGCCTAGAGGAAGGCATTGGGAAGTAATAAGTAGATGATGGGTTGCTAGAGTGATAGAAGCTTAAACCCTAGTTTATGCGTTGCTTCGTAAGGGGCTGATTTGGATCCATATGTTTCATACTATGGTTAGGTTTACCTTAATACTTTTGTTGTAGTTGCGGATGCTTGCAATAGAGGTTAATCATAAGTGGGATGCTTGTTCAAGTAAGAACAGCACCCAAGCACCGGTCCACCTACATATCAAATTATCAAAGTATCGAACGCGAATCATATGAACGTGATGAAAACTAGCTTGACGATATTCCCATGTGTCCTCGGGAGCGCTTTTCCTATTATAAGTGTTTGTTCCGGCTTGTCCTTTGCTACAAAAGGATTGGGCCACCTTGCTGCAGTTTATTTACTTTTGTTACTTGTTGCTCGTTACAATTTATCCTATCACAAAACTATCTGTTACCACTTATTTCAGTACTTGCAGAGAATACCTTGCTGAAAACCGCTTATCATTTCCTTCTGCTCCTCGTTGGGTTTGACACTCTTACTTATCGAAAGGACTACAATAGATCCCCTATACTTGTGGGTCATCAAGACTCTTTTCTGGCGCCGTTGCTGGGGAGTGTAGCGCCTTTGGTAAGTGGAATTTGGTAAGGAAAAATTTATATAGTGTGCTGAAATTTACTGTCACTTGTTACTATGGAAAGTAATTCTCTGAGGGGCTTGTTCGGGGTATCTTCACCCTGTCCAGTAGAGCAAAGAGTTGCTCCTCAACCTACTAAACCTATTAATGAAACTCCTTTTGAATTTCCTGTGGCTATGATGGAAAAACTGCTAGCTAATCCTTTTACAGGAGATGGAACAAAACATCCTGATGAGCACTTAATATATGTGGATGAAGTTTGTGGATTATTTAAACTTGCAGGTATACCCGATGATGTTGCTAAGAAGAAGGTCTTCCCTTTATCTTTGAAGGGAGACGCATTGATATGGTATAGGCTATGTGATGATATGAGATCGTGGGACTATAAAAGATTGAAGCTGGAATTTCATCAAAAGTATTACCCTATGCATCTTGTTCATCATGATCGCAATTATATATATAATTTCTGGCCTCGCGAAGGAGAAAGCATCGCTCAAGCTTGGGGGAGGCTTAAATCAATGTTATATTCATGCCCCAATCATGAGCTCCAGAGAGAAATAATTATGCAAAGTTTTTATGCTCGGCTTTCTGAAAACAATCGCAACATGCTCGATACTTCTTGTGCTCGCTCTTTTATGATGAAGACTATTGAATTCAGATGGAATTTATTGGATAGAATTAAACGCAACTCTAAAGATTGGGACCTCGACAAAGGTAAGGAGTCAGGTATGACACCTAATTTTGATTGTGTTAAATCTTTTATGGATACCGATATTTTCCGTAAGTTTAGCACTAAATATGGACTTGATTCTGAGATAGTAGCTTCTTTCTGTGAATCTTTTGCTACCTATGTTGATCTCCCTAAGGAGAAGTGGTTTAAATATCATCCTCCCATAGAAGTAAAAGTCGCTGCACCTATTAAAGTTGAAGAACAGACTGTCACTTATAATGATCCTATTGTTCCTACTTCTTATATTGAGAAACCACCTTTCCCTGTTAGAATAAAGGATCATGCTAAAGCTTCAACTGTTGTTCGTAAAAGCAATATTAGAACTTATACACCTCCTGAGCAAGTTAAAGTAGAACCTAATATTGCTATTGTTAAAGATCTCTTGTCTGATAATATTGATGGGCATGTTATTCAGTTCGAAGGTGAAACTGCTATGCTAAACCGTGTGATAAGGATAAACATAGATCTGTGGTAGGCGTGCCTGTTATTTCTGTTAAAATAGGAGATCATTGTTATCATGGCTTATGTGATATGGGTGCTAGTGCTAGTGTTATACCTCATGACTTATACAAAGAAATTAAGAATGAAATTGCACCTGTTGAGTTAGAAGATATTGATGTTACTATTAAACTTGCTAATAGAGATACTATTGCACCAATTGGAATTGTTAGAGATGTTGAAGTCTTGTGTGGGAAAACTAAATATCCTACTGATTTTCTTGTTCTTACTTCTCCACAAGATAGCTTTTGTCCCATTATATTTGGTAGACCCTTCTTAAATACTGTCAATGCTACCATAGACTGCACTAAGAATATTGTTACTGTTGGTTTGGATGATATGGTTCATGAGTTTAATTTCTCTAAATTTAGTAAACAACATCGTGAGGAAGAATTACCTAGTAAGGATGAAATTATTGGTCTTGCTTTTATTGCCATACCTCCTAGTGATCCTTTAGAACACTATTTGCTAGACCATGAAAATGATATGTTCATGAATGAAAGAAGGGAAATAGATGAAGTATTCTTTAATCAGGAACCTATTCTGCAACACAATTTGCCTATTGAAATTTTAGGAGATCCTCCTCCACCCAAGGGTGATCCCGTGTTTGAGCTTAAACCGTTGCCTGATAATCTTAAATATGCTTATCTTGATGAAAAGAAGATATATCCTGTTATTATTAGTGCTAACCTTTCAGAGCATGAAGAAGAAAGATAATTGAAAACTCTGAAGAAGCATCATGCTGCTATTGGATATACTCTTGATGATCTTAAGGGCATTAGTCCCACTCTATGTCAACATAAAATAAATTTGGAAGCAGATGCCAAAGCAGTTCGTGATCCTCAACAATGTCTGTATCCTAAAATGAAAGAAGTGGTAAGAAAAGAAATACTTAAGCTTCTGGAGGCAGGTATAATTTATCCCGTTGCTCATAGTGAGTGGGTAAGTCCTGTCCATTGTGTCCCTAAGAAGGGAGGTATTACTGTTGTTCCTAATGATAAAGATGAATTGATTCCACAAAGAATTATCACAGGTTATAGGATGGTAATTGATTTCCACAAATTAAATAAAGCTACTAAGAAAGATCATTACCCCTTACCTTTTATTGATCAAATGCTAGAAAGATTATGCAAACATACACATTATTGCTTTCTAGATGGTTATTCTGGTTTCTCTCAAATACCTGTGTCGGCTAGAGATCAATCAAAGACTACTTTTACATGCCCTTTTGGTACTTTTGCTTATAGACGTATGCCTTTTGGTTTATGTAATGCACCTGCTACCTTTCAAAGATGCATGATGGCTATATTCTCTGACTTTTGTGAAAAGGTTTGTGAGGTTTTCATGGACGACTTTTCCGTCTATGGTTCCTCCTTTGATGATTGCTTGAGCAATCTTGATCGAGTTTTGCAGAGATGTGAAGAAACTAATATTGTCTTGAATTGGGAAAAGTGCCACTTTATGGTTAATGAAGGTATTTTCTTGGGGCACAAAGTTTCTGAAAGAGGTATTGAAGTTGATAAAGCCAAGGTTGATGCTATTGAAAAGATGCCATGTCCCAAGGACATCAAAGGTATAAGAAGTTTCCTTGGTCACGCTGGATTTTATAGGAGGTTCATTAAGGACTTCTCAAAAATTTCTCGGCCTCTCACTAATTTATTGAAAAAAGATATACCATTTGTCTTTGATGATGATTGTGTAGAAGCATTTGAAATACTTAAGAAAGCATTAATCTCTGCACCTATTGTTCAGCCACCTGATTGGAATTTACCCTTTGAAATTATGTGTGATGCTAGTGATTATGCTGTAGGTGTTTTTCTAGGGCAAAGAGTTGATAAGAAATTAAATGTTATTCATTATGCTAGTAAGACTCTAGACAATGCTCAAAGAAATTATGCTACTACTGAAAAAGAGCTTTTAGCAGTTGTATTTGCTTGTGATAAGTTCAGACCTTATATTGTTGATTCTAAAGTAACTATTCACACTGATCATGCTGCTATTAAATACCTTATGGAAAAGAAAGATGCTAAACCTAGACTTATTAGATGGGTTCTCTTGCTACAAGAATTTGATTTGCATATTGTTGATAGAAAGGGAGCTGAGAACCCCGTTGCAGACAACTTATCTAGGTTAGAAAATATTCTTGATGACCCACTACCTATTAGTGATGACTTTCCTGATGAACAATTAAATGTTATAAGTACTTCTCGTAGTACTCCATGGTATGGTGATTATGCTAATTATATTGTTGCTAAGTTTATACCACCTAGCTTCACATACCAGCAAAAGAAAAAATTCTTCTATGACTTGAGACATTACTTTTGGGATGACCCACATCTTTATAAAGAAGGAGTAGATGGTGTTATTAGACGTTGTGTACCTGAGCATGAACAGGAACAGATCCTACACAAGTGTCATTCCGAGTCTTATGGAGGACACCACGCTGGAGATAGAACTGCACATAAGGTATTGCAATCTGGTTTTTATTGGCCTACTCTCTTCAAGGATGCCCGTAAGTTTGTCTTGTCATGTGATGAATGTCAAAGAATTGGTAATATTAGTAGACGTCAAGAAATACCTATGAATTATTCTCTTGTTACTGAACCGTTTGATGTTTGGGGCTTTGATTATATGGGACCTTTTCCTGCCTCGAATGGATATACACATATTTTGGTTGCTGTTGATTACGTTACTAAGTGGGTAGAAACTATTCCAACTAGTAGTGCTGATCATAACACTTCTATCAAAATGCTTAAGGAAGTTATTTTCCTGAGGTTTGGAGTCCCTAGATATTTAATGACTGATGGTGGTTCACACTTTATTCATGGTGCTTTCCGTAAAATGCTTGCTAAATATGATGTTAATCATAGAATTGCATCTCCTTATCACCCACAGTCTAGTGGTCAAGTAGAGTTGAGCAATAGAGAGCTCAAATTAATTTTGTAAAAGACTGTTAATAGGTCTAGAAAGAATTGGTCCAAGAAACTTGATGATGCATTATGGGCATATAGAACTGCATACAAAAATCCTATGGGTATGTCTCCATATAAAATGGTATATGGAAAAGCATGTCACTTACCTCTCGAACTAGAACATAAGGCATATTGGGCTATTAAGGAGCTCAACTATGATTTCAAACTTTCCGGTGAGAAGAGGTTATTTGATATTAGCTCACTTGATGAATGGAGAACCCAAGCATATGAAATGCCAAGTTATTTAAAGAAAAAGTTAAAAGATGGCATGACAAAAGGATACAAAAGCGTGAGTTTAATGTAGGTGATTATGTATTGCTATACAACTCTCGTTTAAGATTTTTTGTAGGAAAACTTCTCTCTAAATGGGAAGGCCCCTATGTTATCGAGGAGGTCTATCGTTCCGGTGCAATAAAAATCAACAACTTTGAAGGCACAAATCCGAAGGTGGTAAACTGTCAAAGAATCAAACATTATATCTCAGGTAATCCCATAAATGTTGAAACCAATATTATTGAAACCGTAACCCCGGAGGAATACATAAGGGACACTTTCCAGAACTTTCAGACTCCGAAAGGGAATAGGTATGTGGTACGGTAAGTAAACCGACGCTAAAACAATTTCTAAGGCAATATTTCTCCGTTTTGGAATATTTAGAAAAATAGAAAAATAAGTAGCAGTCCGGGAAGGACACGAGGGCCCCACGAGGGTGGTGGGCGCGCCCCCTACCTCGTGAGCACCTCGTGTGCCTTCCGGACTTCGTTTTCCTGTATGTTACGTATTTTGGTCGGTAAAAATTCATTATATATTCTCCCGAAGGTTTTGACTCCCGTATCACGCAAAAATCTCCTATTCTTGTTTCGAGCTGTTTTTCTGACAGATCTAGGTTATCATGACGGCCCCAAGCGCCTCCAAGGACAAGTTCTTCGAGAAGGTCATCAACCCTTACCTCGTGGAGGTGTTGCGACACCCTCAAACCATTGAGATGCGTGATGGGTTGCTGCACATCCGCGATGAAGAGGGACCAAAGGGGACCGGAAGCTTGGAGACGAGGCTCGAAGGAGTGGAGCAACAAGTTTTCAAGTTCCAAATGATGGTAAACCTATGCCTTGGAAGATGGATGACAAGCCCGCATCATCAACAACACCTCCACTGTCTCCTCCAACAAAGAAGAATTGAGTATCTGGGTATGGGCACTCCCCTTGGCAACTGCCAAGCTTGGGGGAGGTGCCCCGGTATCGTATCACAATCACATCTCCTATCTTTACCGTTTTTCTTAGTTCGATCCTATTAGTAGCATCTTGATCTAGTAGAATAAAGTTTATGGCATGATCTGGTTTTGAGTTTTGTTTTATGATCTCTCTATGTAATCGAGTCCGTGAGTTATATATAATAAAGATTAGTGTTGAGTCAAGGGCCTGATTATTTTGCCATGATCTTGGGTGAATAAAAGAAAAGAGAAAAAGAATAAAAAGAAACAACAAGTTCATATTGATCTTATTGAGAGTAATGACTTCACATAGAAATAGTATGATGATTAGAAGTTGTTGGGAGTTGGCAGACATAGCTTTGGTCATTGTTGCAATTAAGAGGAAGTAATAAGGAAAGAGAGGTTTCACATATAGATATATTATCATTGAGATCTTTTATGATTGGAAGCACTCATTAAAATATGACATGCTAAAGAGTTGATGTTGGACAAGGAAGACAACGTAATGAGTTATGTCTTTCTTATATCTGAGATAAAGTATCTTGTCATGGATCCTCTAACTTGTTGAGCTTGCCTTTCCCCCTCATGCTAGCCAAATTCTCAGCACTAAGTAGAGATACTACTTGTGCTTCCAAATACCCTTAAACCAGTTTTGCCATGACAGTCCACCATATCTACCTATGGATTGAGTAAGATCCTTCAAGTAAGTTGTCATCGGTGCAAAGCAATAAAAATTTCTCTAAATATGTATGATTGATTGGTGTGGGAGAAATAAGCTTTATACAATCTTGTGATGTGGAAGTAATGAAAGTGACGGACTGCATGATAAAGGTTCACATCACAAGGGGCAATATAAAGTGACGTTCTTTCGCATTGAGATTTTGTGCATCCAACCATAAAAGCGCATGGCAACCTCTGCTTCCCTCTGCGAAGGGCCTATCCTTTATTATTATCTTCCACCTTATGCAAGAGTCACGGTTATCTTCACCTTTCCTTTTTTTCACTTTATCCTTTGGCAAGCTTAGCATGTTGGAAAGAACATGATATATATATATCTCATTGGATGTAGGGGAGCATGAACCATTATTGTTGACATTACCCTTGAGGTAAAAGGTTGTGGGGCAAAACTATAAGCCCCTATCTTTCTCTGTGTCCGATTAAAACTCCATAAACACAAGTATCGCGTGAGTGTTAGCAATTATGAAGGACTAGATGATAGTTGAGTATGTGGACTTGCTTTTAAGCTCTGACATAGACTCTTTCCGATGTTATGATAAATTGCAATTGTTTCGATGACTGAGATTATAGTTTGTTGGAGCCCAATAAGGTTTATGATTCATACTTTTGCATTGTGAATAGATCATCGCTTGAACATAAGTAATCATATGACAAAATCTATATATGTTGCTGTTATGAGCATAATCATGATGCCTTCATGTTCGTATTTTATTTTTATCGACGCCTCTACCTCTAAACATGGGGACATATTTATTGTTATCGGCTTTTTGCTTGAGGACAAGCAAGGTCTAAGCTTGGGGGAGTTGATACGTCCATTTTGCATCATGCTTTTATATCGATATTTATTGCATTATGGGCTGTTATTTCATGTTATGTCACAATACTTATTCTCTCTTATTTTACAAGGTTTACATAAAGAGGGAGAATGCCGGCAGCTGGAATTCTGGGGCTGGAAAAGGAGCAAATATTAGAGACCTATTATGTGCAACTCCAAAAGTCATGAAAATCCACGCCAAAGATGAAGTCCAGGGGGCCCACACCCTGCTCACGAGGGTGGGGGGCGCGCCCGCCCCCTACCAGGGCGCGCCCCCTTACCTCGTGGCCCCCCTGGTGGGTCTCCGACATCCATCTTCTCCTATATGAAGTCTTTCGATGAGAAAAAAATAAAGAAGCAACCTTTCGGGATGAGACTCCGCCGCCACGAGGCGGGACCGAGGCGGAACCAATCTAGAGCTGCGGCAGAGCTGTTCTGCCGGGGAAACTTCCCTCCGGGAGGGGGAAATCATCACCATTGTCATCACCAACGCTCCTCTCATCGGGATAGGGCAATCTCCATCAACATCTTCACCAGCACCATCTCATCTCCAAACCCTAGTTCATCTCTTGTATCCAATTCTTGTCTCAAAGTCCGGGATTGGCGCTATTAGGTTGCTAGTAGTGTTGATTACTCCTTGTAGTTGATGCTAGTTGGTTTATTTGGTGGAAGACCTTATTTCAGATCCTTTATGCATATTATTACCCCTCTGATTATGAACATGAATATGCTTTGTGAGTAATTACGTTTGTTCCTGAGGACAAGGGAGAAGTCTTGCTATTAGTAGTCATGTGAATTTGGTATTCGTTTGATATTTTGATAAGATGTATGTTGTCTAGCCTATAGTGGTGTTATGTGAACGTCGACTACATAACACTTCACCATTATTTGGGCCTAGAGGAAGGCATTGGGAAGTAATAAGTAGATGATGGGTTGCTAGAGTGACAGAAGCTTAAACCCTAGTTTATGCGTTGCTTCGTAAGGGGCTGATTTGGATCCATATGTTTCATGCTATGGTTAGGTTTACCTTAATACTTTTGTTGTAGTTGTGGATGCTTGCAATAGAGGTTAATCATAAGTGGGATACTTGTTCAAGTAAGAACAGCACCCAAGCACCGGTCCACCAACATATCAAATTATCAAAGTATCGAACGCGAATCATATGAACGTGATGAAAACTAGCTTGACGATATTCCCATGTGTCCTCGGGAGCGCTTTTCCTATTATAAGAGTTTATTCCAGCTTGTCCTTTGCTACAAAAGGATTGGGCCACCTTGCTGTAATTTAGTTACTTTTGTTACTTGTTGCTCGTTACAATTTATCCTATCACAAAACTATCTGTTACCACTTATTTCAGTACTTGCAGAGAATACCTTGCTGAAAACCGCTTATCATTTCCTTCTGCTCCTCGTTGGGTTCGACACTCTTACTTATCGAAAGGACTACGATATATCCCCTATACTTTTGGGTCATCATTAGACTCCTGCGATATTTCTTCTCGATCCTCTGTTCGGCTTTTTCTTTCCGAACACCAAACAGAGCATCATGGGCTACTGTCTATACTGTGATATTCTTCCTACAAACGCATTACTTACCTTAAAGCTAGATGGAAGGCTAATGCAGGCTTCGGTCAGTCCTCTTTTTATGAACTTGGACCTTCTCTATTACCGTGCCCATAAGGGCGGGTGTTCATCCACAATAGAGGCGCATCGTAGCGCCTCCTGCAGATTATCCGGTGCCTCTGGTTGGATAGAGGTCACCCGTGGAACATGCACATTCCCCTCCTTTTGGGGAATGCCGTTCGCTGGACTCTGGAGCCGCATAGATCTCCGGAATGGTATCTGGCTCAGGCCCGAAGGGAACTCGACCTCCGTCACCAGTCCCCATAGGGGCTTTTCCCCCATGTGTCCGACGACTGAGGAATCATCCTGGGGCGCCACCCCGACGATCTCAGGAAGCTCCCCCCAGTCGGGGAAGGTCTTTTGCAACACCACCTTGTCGTCACCCTTGGGAGAGACGGAATGAGCAGGTGGCGGAGACATGCTAGCCATCTCCTTTGAGTCTAGCGACCCCTCTGTCGAGGATCGCGGGGAGCCATCATGTGCTGGACTGCAATAACAAGGTTTAAGGTATATCAATATTACAAACCGGGAAGGCCAAATGTTTTTGGATTTTTGGTACTTACGAGGCGGCCCGAGGCTTGGTCCGGGGAGGTCGCTCTGGACTGCTATCAACATCCCACACGGAGTTATCTGTGAGGGAGCCTCTAACCCTCTTAGACGCTTTCGCCTATGGATTTGTGGGGGGCGCTCTCTTCTTGAAGTGGGGAGTCGCATTCTTCTTCCTCTTCGTCGTCATCGTCAGCAGATGAAGAGGAAGTCTCGTCTTCGGACATCATGTCCGGAGCACCTTTTTGGTGAGGGCCCTTCTTGGCCCCTTTGGCCGCTTTCTTGGCCGTCTTCTCTCGCACCTCATAAGGTGCTGGAAAAAGCATTTTCGTTAGTAATGGGAATTCTTGCTCTTCGGGCAGCGGAGCCAGACAGTTAATCCCCTCAGCTATCTTGATCCAGGCCTAAAAACACAGGTAGGAAAGCTAAGGCTTTTTCTCAAAATATGCTAGTAAAGGGTACGCCTTGAAAACATTAAAAGAACTTACCGGGTTAGCCCGGCGTTTTAAGCTAAGCCCGCGATCTTCGGTCATGGGCGGTGGCGTCTCGCCGGCCTTGAAGAGCACTTTCCAGATTTCTTCGTGCGTCATGCCGAAGAGCTCTAGTAGCGTCTGGTTCTTGGTCGGATCGTACTCCCACAGGTAGCAAGTCCGGCGTTGGCACAGAAGGACCCGACGAATGAGCATGACCTGGACCATGTTGACAAGCTTGATATTCCTATCTATCATGTTCTGGACGCACGTTTGGAGCCTAGTCAGCTCGTCCGAGGGACCCCAGGTTAGGCCCCTCTCTTGCCAGGAGGTGAGCCGCATCGGGATTCCGGATCGGAATTCGGGGGCCGCCACCCAGTTGGCATCACGCGGCTCGGTGATATAGAACCACCCCTGTTGGGGAATGTAGTAATTTCAAAAAAATTCCTATGCACTCGCAAGATCATGGTGATGCATGATGAAGCTATGTAACTAGGGTAGGGTCATGGACCTGTCCAGCATGCCCTCCCCAAGGACATCTTTACAAAGAATCAGAAGCACTCAAAGAGAAATCATCATCCACTCGACCGTGGAGATGCGCTCACTCGACCACCTTGAAGACGCTCGACCACCAAAAGATGACGAACCCTCCACTCTGCAACGGTTAGGACTTAAATCATAGCATTATGAGCATTTATGACATTTACTGTAGACGTTACCAGTAATGCCTTTCCTTTATGAGCATTGAACTCTGTGTAACGGAGGGGAGCTGGGGTCCTCGCGCACTCTATATAAGCCACCTCCCTCCTCTGGGACAAGGGTTCGCACCCCCTGTAACTCACACACGTATAATCCAGTCAACCGCCTCGGGGCTCCGAGATGTAGGGCTGTTACTTCCTCCGAGAAGGGCCTGAACTCATAAACCTTGTGTGTACAACTTCTCCATAGCTAAGATCTTGCCTCTCCATTCCTACCCCCATATTCTACTGTCAGACTTAGAACCACAACAGTTGGCGCCCACCGTGGGGCCGGTGTCCTAGCGACTTGTTGGAGAAGTTGCAATTTTTTCGATCCCCATCATCATGGTTCCAGGCGGAGGTTTGGCTGAGGGCCGCAAGATCCATCTCGGCGCGCTCGTGTTTGTCACCGACGAATCCACTTGGCTTCAGGAGGCACCAGTCGACGTCGATGCGCTCCACGCCCGCGGGGCGACGCACTTTCACGCGTGTGTCCGTGGCGTCCTCCTGCAGCAACTGTCGACCCAGTACCAGTCGACTCCTATGGCTTTCCCCCTCCCTGCGACCCGCCTGTCGTGGTTCTAACTCTGACAGTGATGTAGGGGGGTATGTATGGAGAGGCTAGATCTCAGCTATTGGGAAGTTGTAAACACACCAAGATGTACGAGTTCAGGCCCTTCACGGAGGAAGTAACAGCCCTACGTCTCGGTGCCCGGAGGCGGTCGACTGGATTACTGGCGTGTGAATAATAGGGGTGCGAACCCTTCATACTAAGGAGGGGGTGGCTTATATAGAGTTCGCCGGCCCCCTCCTGCCCTCAGTAATGCAGGGTTTAAGGTACATTTAAGGTTGGGCGTTACCAGTAACGCCCTTAATAAAGTGTGATAATGACCATAAAGACTACTTAATAGCCGACCGTTTGCCTGCGGAGTGACTCTAGGTCTCCTGGCAGTCGAGTGGTTGGCTTCATGGTCGAGTGTCTTGAACCCGTCGAGTGGGATACCTTCAAGTCGATTGAAAGGTGACTTCTCCTAGGGATGTCCCAGGGTAGGGCCCTTTGGACAGGCCCGTGCCCCTACCCTAGGTACATGGCTTCATCATTAGCCCCCGAATGGATCGAGGTTAGAGTGGGGAAAGAGTTGGAGATCTTTCCGACCGGTTCTTTGGGCTACGTGAGCGCCTCATCTTGGGCCAACCATCACGGATGACGTCATCAACCTCTTTCAGTCGCCTTGCTCCATTCCAGGCCTTTCGTCGAGTGAATTTCTTTATGTGTGACATACCGAGTGTCGGTGCGAGCGGGGTCTTCTGTTTTAGCAAGTTGTTCTGCGGCCCGCGGGTGTCGCGGGATTCGGATTTCGGGAAGCGCGCGGGACGGGAGCGGCCGCAGTAATTGGAAGCGATAAAGTGGAAGCTCCTCGATCCTCGCGTCGCCTTTTTCGCCACGTACTGCGCGCACGTCTGTTGCGGGATTTGACTGGATAGCCTGGGCCTACCAGTCAGCCACTCGGGAGCGGCCCCTTATAAGTTGCCGGCTCGGGGTTTCCAAACAGTGCGCTTCCTTCTTCCTCTCTCCCTTCGCGAGTTCCTCTGCCACCTCCGTTCTCACCCTAGCGCCGCGGGTCCGTGCAAGATTTGCCGGCGACGATGGTGAAGGACAAGACATCCGCCCTGGAGCGCGCGAAGAAGGCGACGGCGCAGGGGAAAGGGAAGAGGTCCGCGCGGGGCGGATCCTCCTCAAGGTCTGCTCTACCCCGAGGCTGGATCCAAGGCGACTGGATGCCGTCGGTGATCCGGCAAGAAGATCTCGACGACATGGTCGAGGGGGGGTCATTCCCCACGAAGCCGCGCGTCTCCCGGGGAGAGAGATCGAACCTCAGCCCCGCGACGGTGAGTGCGTGCTCCTAGCCACCCATGTCGACCGCGGGTTTTCTCTGCCACCCCATCCTTTTTTCCGGAGCTTCCTGAACTTCTTCTGAGCGCAGCTTCACCACTTCACTCCCAACTCCATCGTATACCTTGCTGCTTTCATTTCCATGTGTGGGGGTTTCTTGGGTTGCCGCCCCCATTGGGGTCTCTTCAAGCACATCTTTACCTGTCGTTCTCAATCGGTCAAGAAGGCCAAGTCGAGTGATGAAAGGACGCAGGTGATCCAGCTGTGCGGGGGCCTGGCGATCCAGACGAGGGGAAAGAGTTGTTTTCCATCTATCACTTTCCCGGAGTCGGTCCGTGGCTGGCAGGCGACTTGGTTCTACTGTCAAGACCAGGCGACCACAAGACAGTCGACTGGTCTCCCCCCTTTCTCACTCGACCGAGCTGAAAAACCTGCTTCTCTGAAAGTGGCGCCGGAGGAAAGGGCCCAAGTCAAAGTGCTGGCCGGTCGAGTGGTTGAGCTTGTCCGTGAGGGCGTGACGAGCATAGATTTGCTGGAGGTCTTCCTCCGGAGGCACATCCAACCGCTCCAGGCTCGTGACCACCCGATGTGGCTGTACTCGGGTCTTGACGACACCACTCGGATCCACCCGGAGGAGGTCACTGATGAGATGCTGGAGGGGTGGCTGTCGAGCATCACAGGAAACAAGGACAACCCCCGAGGAGCCAGGAGGGTAATTCCACTCGACAACTCGTACGACGTGGACCAGGTATGTCTCTATGCTCCTGACTAAGATCTTGTTTTTCTTCATTGGTCTTCTTTGAGTTGGTCGATTGACCTTTGTCTTGTCTGTTGTTTTTCAGGCGACTACTGAGATGTACTCGACGCCCAATGGGGCACATGGGGCCAACTGAGGAAGGGGAGGCGAGCGGAGGTGAGAGCGGGGACGATCAAGGCGAGTGGGAATCCAACGGTGAAGGAGAGGGAGGCGACGACGTCGACTCCAGCGAAGAGGAGGAGGAGGAGGCTGAACCCCCCTGCCCGGAGGGGCGATCCAAGCTCACACACGATCCAGCGCGGGAGCGTGGTAGTGCGACTGCTCCTGTTGGGCAGTCGTCAAAACGCCCTCGGACCTCTTCTCCTACGCCGACTGGAAAGGCTCCCAAGCACCCGCGCGCAGCACCGTCCAAGCCACCCAAGGCTCTGCCCAAGATGAAGATGGCCGTCCCCACCATTTCTGGGTAATAATAAAACTTGTTTTCCTTTGTCGACCGTGGACGGATCCTTGGTCGATCCATTGAGCCAACCGACTGACTTTCGAGGCTTGCAGTGCTGCTACTTCTGAGATCTCCGCCAAGGACGATGACCAAGAGATGGAGGATGCTGTTACCTCCAACCCTGGTACGATTACTGACGTTCCGCTTTGAGTTGACTAAACATTTATTGCAACCCTGGTCGATTGAACGTTTCCTTTGTAGCCCCTCCTCATGTTATCGACCTCCCGGATGACGACGACAACGGTCCGTTGAGAGTGAGGAGGCACAAGAGGGCGTCGGCTGACATGACCCCCCAATCCGCTCCAGCGTCCGAGGCCGTGGCTCGGGATGGTGGTGACACCACTCGGGCTTCTGTGACCTTCGCTGTTCCTCTGGCGAGTGCGCGGCCCTCGTCGTCGACTGCGGATCCGTCTTCGCTTTTTGCCGCATACCCCGTCCCTGAGGACCAAGCGGCTGCTGCAAAAGAGGCTATACGTCAGGCAGGGATCATGATGGAGCAAGTGAAGTTGGCTCGGGAGGCCAGCCAAGCAGCTTATGACGCGAGCTCGGCTCTTCAGAGCAACGTCCAGGTCAGTCGACTCAACGTTTGGTCTGTTATGATATGCTGTTTGAAGAATCTCTTTTCCGAAGATCTTTGTATCTGTACACCCACTGGGTGTGTCTGCCAATTCTTGGACGAGTGGGGGCACGCTAAGTGCACCCACTGGGTGTAGTCCCCGAGATTACGGTGGATTGCGGGCAGTCGACTGTAGTCTTTATATTGTGTTGCTGTAGCTATATTTCTTCATTTGGTCTGGTCAGGCCATGTCGAATGGGACTGTATCCGGTCGACTGCGGGCAGTCGACTTCTTCTTTTTTTTACAGTGGGGGCACGCTGAGTACACCCACTGGGTGTAGTCCCCGAGACTACTGTCGAATGTTCTTGATTCGGCTATAGTCTTAGAAACGTCATCATTGTCTCTTGGTTGCTCGGAAGCAACTTGTCTTGGACGCCTGTCGACTGATTTTTCTTTTTACAGAGATCTTGCGAACTTGTAGCTCGCTATACTGAGTTGGAGAATCAGCAGATCTAGCTCAACCTTAACTTGAAGCTTGCTCAGGAGAATTTGAAGAAGGCGCAAGAAGAAGCAAAAGGTATGGCTGGTGAGGTTCTCCATTATTAACGGGTGGCTTTTCTTTCTTGTCCATTCTTGATGTTGGTTCCACTCGACGCGCTGCAGATAAACTGGAGGAAGCTTTGAAGAAGAAGGATCAAGACCTTGCAGAGGCACAGAAGGAGGCCTCGAGCAAAACGAAGCTCGCAGAAGAGAAACTGGCTTCGGTCGGAACTCTTGAACAGGAGAACTCCAAACTGAAAACTGCTCTCGAGACAGCTAATCGAGATGCCAGTCGACTAAAGAAAGAAAAGATGGCTCTGCACGACAAGGCGGGTGAGCTGGCGGGGAAGGTAAAAGATCTGGAGGCTTATCTCGGTGGACTCGCCAAGAAGCTGTTCGTCATGCTCGAAGGTAATTATTCCAACCCGACTGTCTTGTAGTTGCCGAGCCCGCGTACGGCCACTGTCTTATTCTTGAATCGTGTTTGCAGAATTCTGCCAGAGCTTCAAAGAGGAAACCAGTCGAGTGGAGCCAGGCTTGGATCCCGCCAATTCTCTCGTGAAGGACGAGGCTGCTATGAACGTGCTCCGACTGGAGTCTCGTGTTACCAGCGTTGTTGATTATCTTGCTCGGCTGAAGGTTGCGATGTCGCGGATCGACACATCACTCTGGCCCGGAACGACACTTCAGAACGACCTCGAGTCCCTGATGGTCCGACTGAATGAAGTCCCGGGTCGAGTGGCGGAATGGAAGAAATCTTCTGCTAGATGTGGTGCTGATGTCGCTCTGTCTCTGGTCCGCGTCCATTGCAAGGAGGCGCGAGAAGAAAAGCTGGCCGCCATCCAAGTTGCCAATACTAGGAAGCACAACTTTCAGGACTTCATGGAGACTTTTATTGCTGCTGCCACTCGTATTGCAGACGGGATCGACTTGGACGAGTTCGTCGCCCCTTCCAGTCCTCCTCCTGAGGAATGAAAAACTTTTATGCTTCACTTTAAATTTTCCTCGGAATGCCGAGTGGATTTGTAACCGTTAAACTCCGCCGAGCCGAGGGCTTGAGTACTTTGATCTGAGGTCTGGGACCTTTTAGGCTTTATCTGATCTTGATTTCTCGTTGAATATCTTCATGGTTTGATTCGTCGAGTGGATCTTGATCTTCACTCAGAATAACCTTGTATTTGCGGCGCAGCTCCGAAGGGGAAGGTAGCAGTCGACTCGCGGATTGGGTTGTGTCTTGTACTTAGGCGAGCACTGGGCTGCAGCTAAGCCTCCGAGTGAGAGGTTTGCTCTCCACTCGGTAGGATTTTAAACACTTAGGCGAGCATTGGGCTGCAGCTAAGCCCCCGAGTGGGAGGTTTGCTCTCCACTCGGTAGGATTTTTAAACACTTAGGCGAGCGCTGGGCTGCAGCTAAGCCCCCGAGTGGGAGGTTTGCTCTCCACTCGGTAGGATTTTTAAACACTTAGGCGAGCGCTGGGCTGCAGCTAAGCCCCCGAGTGGGAGGTTTTCTCTCCACTCGGTAGGATTTTTAAACACTTAGGTGAGCGCTGGGCTGCAGCTAAGCCCCCGA
>NC_041392.1:446078517-446090071 GCF_002162155.2 Triticum dicoccoides
GGTATGATTTTTTTTTCAAACTTAGGCGAGTGCTTGACTACAGCTAAGCCTCTAAGTGAGAGAACTTAGGCGAGTACTGGACTGCAGCTAAGCCCCCGAGTGGGAGGATTGCTCTCCACTCGGTAGGATTTTTTCAAACTTAGGCGAGTGCCTGACTGCAGCTAAGTCTCTAAGTGAGAGAACTTAGGCGAGTACTGGACTGCAGCTAAGCCCCCGAGTGGGAGGATTGCTCTCCACTCGGTAGGATTTTTTCAAACTTAGGCGAGTGCCTGACTGTAGCTAAGTCTCTAAGTGGGAGAACTTAGGCGAGTACTGGACTGCAGCTAAGCCCCCGAGTGGGAGGATTGCTCTCCACTCGGTAGGATTTTTCAAACTTAGGCGAAACGGATTCGCAGCTAAGTCACCCACTGGGGGATTTTGTATGCAAACAAGAGTGACAACAATTATTGGGACGCTCTTGTCTTTGGTAAAAATGAATTGCAGAAATTTTTTCTTATTACATCTCGTCCAAGGGAGAACTCAAGTGTAAAAGGGGCGGAGTAGTTCCGCATTCCAAGCTCGTGGCTCGTCGATCTGGTGATCAACATTGTAGAGGTGATATGCTCCATTGTGGAGGACTCTGGTGACGATGAAGGGGCCTTCCCAAGTAGGAGCAAGTTTGTGTGGTTTCTGTTGATCCACTCGGAGGACCAAATCTCCTTCCCGGAAGGCTCGGCTCTTCACATTTCTGGCATGGAATCGACGCAAGTCTTGCTGATAGATGGCCGATCTGATCATAGCCATTTCCCTCTCCTCCTCTAGGAGGTCGACTGCGTCTTGCTGGGCTTGCTCTGCTTCGTCTTTGTTATAAAGCTCGACTCTGGGGGCGTTGTGAAGTAGATCACTCGGCAGGACGGCTTCGGCTCCGTAAACCAGAAAAAATGGCGTTCCTCCGGTCGATCGGTTCGGGGTGGTCCTTAGCCCCCACAAAACCGACGGAAGTTCGTCGACCCAAGCGCCAGCTGCGTGCTTGAGATCACGCATCAATTGAGGCTTCAATCCTTTGAGAATCAGACCATTTGCTCTTTCAGCTTGTCCATTCGACCGAAGATGCGCGACCGATGTGTAGTCGACTCGCGTGCCTTGAGAGGCGCAAAAAGCTCTGAACTTGTCTGAATTGAAGTTTGACCCGTTGTCGGTGATGATGCTATGCGGGACCCCATATCTGAACGTCAGCCCTCTGACAAAACTGATAGCAGTGCAAGAATCGAGATTCTTGATAGGCTTGGCTTCAATCCATTTGGTGAACTTGTCGACTGCCACAAGCACATGCGTGAATCCGCTCCTGCCTGTTCTCAGTGGACCGACCATGTCCAGTCCCCAGACAACAAAAGGCCAGACGAGTGGAATGGTCTTCAGGGCTGATGCAGGCTTGTGTGACATGTTGGAGTAGAACTGGCAACCTCCACACTTGTCGACTATCTCTTTTGCCATCTCATTCGCTCTTGGCCAGTAAAATCCTGCTCGGTATGCTTTAGCCACAATGGTCTGAGAGGATGCATGGTGACCACAGCTCCCCGAGTGGATATCATTAAGGATCATCTGACCCTCTTCTGGTGTTATGCATTTCTGACCGATTCCAGTCGCGCTTTCCCTATACAACTGTCCCTTTATGACTGTGAAGGCCTTGGATTGGCGGACGATCTTTCGAGCCTCTTCCTCGTCCTCCGTGAGTTATTTCCTCAAGATATACGCGATGTATGGTACCGTCCAGTCAGGAGTGATAGCCAAGACCTCCATGACTAGGTCGACCACAGCAGGAATTTCGACTTCAGTCGGATCTGTGGCACTTTTCGGTTGCAGGGCTTCTTCTGCGAAGGGATCCTCCTGGACTGACGGCGAGCGGATGTGCTCCAAAAACACATTGCTGGGAATGGCTTCTCTCTTGGAGCCTATCTTTGCCAGATCATCTGCTGCTTGATTTTTCAGTCGGGGGATGTGATGAAGCTCTAACCCCTCGAATTTCTTTTCTAGCTTTCTTACTGCGTTGCAATAGCCAGTCATAGCTGGGCTTCTGACGTCCCACTCCTTCATCACCTGATTAACCACCAAATCTGAGTCGCCGTAGACCATGAGGCGCCGGACGCCGAGTGAAATGGCCATGCGCAACCCGTACAAGAGTGCTTCATATTCTGCTTCATTGTTGGAGGAATCGAAGTGAATCTGGAGAACGTATCTGAGCTTATCTCCTCGGGGGGAGACCAATACTACCCCAGCACCGGAACCGTTCAGCATCTTAGATCCATCGAAGAACATGGTCCAGTGCTCCGAGTGAACTTGAGTCAGGAGTTGCTGTTCAATCCACTTGGCGACGAAATCTGCAATTGCTTGGGACTTGATAGCCTTCTTTGCTTCAAACTTGATATCTAGGGGGAGGAGTTCAATTGCCCACTTAGCCACTCGACCAGTTGCATCTCTATTGTGCAAGATCTCTGACAGTGGAGCGTCGCTGATGACTGTAATGGAATGGTCAGAGAAGTAGTGTGCAACCTTCTTCATGGTCATGTAGATCCCATATACAAGCTTCTGGTAATGGGGATATCTTTGCTTCGAAGGGGTCAAAACTTCAGACACATAATATACTGGGCGCTAAACTCTGAAGGCCTTTCCTTCTTCTTCCCGCTCGACCGTGAGTACTGTACTGACAACTTGTCCCGTGGCGCAATGTACAGCAGCAGAGGCTCTTTACTGATTGGGGCAGCAAGCACCGGCTGGGTGGAGAGCAGAGCTTTGAGCTCTGCAAATGCTGCGTCAGCTTCTGGAGTCCACTCGAACTTGTCAGACTTCTTCATCAGTCGGTAAAGAGGCAACGCCTTTTCACCGAGACGAGAAATGAATCGACTTAGAGCGGCCAAGCAACCTGTAAGTTTTTGGACATCGTGTACACGCACAGGGTGCTTCATCCGGAGTATGGTGCCAACTTTCTCGGGATTGGCGTTGATTCCTCGTTCGGAAACGAGAAAACCGAGTAACTTTCCACTTGGAACTCCGAATGTGCACTTTGATGGATTGAGCTTGATATCGTATCCCCTGAGGTTAGCAAAGGTTTCGGCAAGGTCAGTCAGTAGGTCGGAACCTTTCCGTGACTTAACCACAGTATCATCCATGTATGCTTCTATGTTCCGACTGATCTGAGTGAGTAAACACTTCTGAATCATCCTCATGAATGTGGCTCCAGCATTCTTGAGGCCGAAGGGCATGGTGACATAACAGAAGCACCCAAATGGGGTGATGAAAGCCGTTTTGATCTCGTTGGGTCCATATAGACGAATCTGATGGTACCCTGAATAAGCATCTAGAAAAGACAAACACTCACACCCCGCGGTCGAGTCCACTACCTGGTCGATGCAGGGGAGAGGGAAATGATCTTTTGGGCAGGCCCGATTGATGTGTTTAAAGTCAATGCACATGCGAAGTGACTTGTCCTTTTTGGGGACCATGACAACATTGGCGAGCCACTCGGAGTGGTAAATCTCTCGGATGAACTCCGCTGCTAAGAGCCGAGCCACCTCCTCGCCAATAGCTTTCCTCTTCTGGACGGCGGACCGTCGAAGATGTTCTTTCACAGGCTTGAACTTCGGGTCGACTCGTAGACGGTGCTCAGCCAGCCCCCTGGGAACTCCAGGCATGTCAGAAGGCTTCCATGCGAAGACGTCCCAGTTCTCACGGAGGAACTGGATGAGCGCTTCTTCCTATTTGGAGTCGAGCGTCGTCGAGATATGAGTCGGAGCAGCGTCGGGGTCGGTCGGGTGAATGTAAGCTGGCTTAGTTTCACCGGACGACTGAAAAGCAGATTCTGAAGCAGGCTTCTTGGCTCGTAGCAATTCACTCGGATCAGCAGTCTTCTGGTACTCTTGTAGCTCAACAACTGCCATCTGAGCGTCAGCAATCTTCGATCCTTTCTGAAAACAATCTTCTGCTTTCTTCCGATTGCCGGTAATGGTGATCACACCTCTGGGGCCGGGCATCTTCAACTTGAGATACACGTAGCATGGTCGAGCCATGAAGCGTGCATAAGCTGGCCGGCCCAGAATAGCATGATAAGCACTTTGGAAGTCCACAACCTCAAATGTCAACTTTTCCCTGTGGTAATTCTTTGAATCACTGAAAACCACGTCGAGAGCAATCTGGCCGAGTGACTTGGCTTTCTTTCCAGGAATGACTCCATGGAAGCTCATGTTGCTGGCACTGAGCCTGGACATCGGAATGCCCATCCCTTTCAATGTTTCAGCATACAATATGTTCAGGCCACTGCCACCATCCATCAGGACTTTGGTCAGTCGAGTGCCTTCGACAACTGGGTCGACCACCAAAGCTTGCCTCCCAGGGGTGGCAATGTGCGTAGGGTGATCGGACTGGTCGAATGTGATGGCAGTCTGAGACCACTTCAGATAACTGGGTGTCGCCGGAGCAACTATATTCACCTCATGGTTAATGACTTTCAGTCGACTTTTGCTTTCGACATCAGCAAAAATCATCAGGGTGGAATTGATTTGGGGGTATCCGTCGTTGCTATCTTCCTTGTCCTCGACTTTGTCCGACTCTTTTTCCTTATCTTTGGGCTGTTTGCCCTGAAACTGCTGGATCAGGAGCCGGCACTGTCGAGTGGTATGCTTTGGGTAAATGAAATTACCCTCTTCATCTTTCTTGGTGTGGATGTGACATGGCAGATCCAAAACATCATTTCCATCTTGATCCTTGACTTTCTTGGGCTTCCAGGGGCCTTTGGGTTTTCCCTTGAAATTTCCCTGGGTTGCGGCCAGGGCCTCCCCAGGGGCGGCTGGCTCGGCCTTCCGCTTCTGCTTCCGACTGGAATTGCCTCCAGTTTCCTGGGTGACTGCTTTCTGCTTGCCACTCCGGAGTCGATCTTCATCTTCTCCGTTAGCGTATTTGGTGGCAATTTCCATCATCCGATTCAGGGACATTTTTCCAGTCCAACCGAACTTCAGGTTCAACTCTCTATTCTTGACGCCTTCTTTAAAGGCACAAACTGCTTGGTGATCCGGTACGTTCTCAACTGTGTGATGCAAAGTGATCCACCTCTAGATGTAATCCCTCAGAGTTTCAGTCGGCTTCTGCACGCAAGACCGCAATTCTGTAAGGCCTACGGGTCGCTTGCATGTTCCCTCAAAGGTTGTGACAAACACTCGAGAGAGATCCTCCCAAGTGTAGATGCTGCTGGGTGCTAACTGATTCAGCCACACTCTGGCCGAGCCCTCTAACAGGAGAGGCAAATGCTTCATAGCCACCTCATCATTGCCACCGCCAATCTGTACAGCCACTCAGTAATCTTCGAGCCAAGTGTCAGGCTTAGACTCACCGGTGAACTTGCTGACTCCAGTCGCCAACCGAAAGTTGGGAGGAATCACCGTGGCCCTGATGGCTCGACTGAAACACTCTAGCCCTGAAACACGTATTCTGCTACTGGCGGGCGCATCTCTGTTCTGGCCTTCCCGATGAGCCCTGTTCCTGTCAACCAAGCCTTGAACGAGGACAGATCTTGCGTCAAAGCCTGGGTCCCTGGGGTCGACGGGAATCCTCTGCCCAACGCTATGAGGGCGCCTGTCATCTCAATGTCGAGGCGCATATGACCCACTCCTCGGGGGAGGGGTTGGCACTCGACGTCGATCATCACGATCGGATCGGTGATCATATTGCTCATTCCTTCTGTACTGATCATGCCGGTCGCCACGTCCCTCACGCCTCGGGGGTGTACGCGGGCTGTGAGCCGACTGGACTGTATCTGTTGCAACGGATCGACTGTGGATCCTATTCCGCGACTGAGAAACAGCGGAATTCTGGTTTCCCGCCGCCCGGAGCAACGCTCTGATCTGTAACAAGCCCCTGCCAGCCTCCGACTAGGAGGGCTGAATCGATTCTGCTATACAGGCCACGGCAGCCAAATTCTGAACTGGGGTTCGGTATACCTGCGTCGGCGGGAAGAGCTGGCGTCGACTAGACTCGGGAGCCCGCTGACGCGCTTGCTCGTCGAGTGCTCGCTGGAGATTCTCCAGTCGAGTGCGCTCGGCCAAATTAGCCAAGCGCACATCCTCCAAGGCCCGGGCCTCGGGGGACTCTCCGACGATAGGAGTGCGGAGTGCGTCCGTGTTCCGGGGCGAAGCTCCTCTCGCTGTAATGACGTGAGAGGTTCGGGGAGATACTCATCGTGGGGATGCGACGGGTCGCCCCCACCCGCGCCTCCATCAGTGCGAGGGAATCCGGGAGGACTGTGCGTTCCATCGACCGCCAGGATCTCAGCCGCTGGGTCGCTGTTGTCGCACTCGGATGCGGTCTCCGCGGAGCCAGTTGACAGGTCGAACAGGCCGCAAAGGGATTCGTCGGGCTCGATTGCCGCGACTTGCGGGGCGGCCGACTGCGAGCCACGGCATGCCTCACCCACCTCTGAAGTCTCGACCGACCGGAGCGCTTGTGCCGGTGGGAGACAGAGCGGGGAGACGATACGGGGGCCGACCGATACTGGGTCGACGGCTGCCGCAGGAGGACGCCACGAACGCATGCGCGGAAATGCGTCGCACCGCGGACGGGGAGCGCGTCGATGTCGAGTGGCGCCTCCTGAAGCCAGGCGGAGTCATCGGCGATGAACGTGAGCGTGTCGAGGCAGATCTCGCGGCCCTCCACCAAAACTCCGCACGAAACCATGATCAAAGGGATCGGAAAAATCGCAACTTCTCCAATCAGGCGCTAAGATTCCGGCCCCACGGTGGGCGCCAACTGTCGTGGTTCTAACTCTGACAGTGATGTAGGGGGGTATGTATGGAGAGGCTAGATCTCAGCTATTGGGAAGTTGTAAACACACCAAGATGTATGAGTTCAGGCCCTTCACGGAGGAAGTAACAGCCCTACGTCTCGGTGCCCGGAGGCGGTCGACTGGATTACTGGCGTGTGAATAACAGGGGTGCGAACCCTTCATACTGAGGAGGGGGTGGCTTATATAGAGTTCGCCGGCCCCCTCCTGCCCTCAGTAATGCAGGGTTTAAGGTACATTTAAGGTTGGGCGTTACCGGTAACGCCCTTAATAAAGTGTGATAATGACCATAAAGACTACTTAATAGCCGACCGTTTGCCTGCGGAGTGACTCTAGGTCTCCTGGCAGTCGAGTGGTTGGCTTCATGGTCGAGTGTCTTGAACCCGTCGAGTGGGATACCTTCAAGTCGATTGAAAGGTGACTTCTCCTAGGGATGTCCCAAGGTAGGGCCCTTTGGACAGGCCCGTGCCCCTACCCTAGGTACATGGCTTCATCACTGCCGGAGCAAGCGCACTAGCCGGTCGAGGATTCAACGGTGGGTGAAGCATGCGGTGGCCCGCCAGTCGGCCACCCCTCAAGTCGCGGTGCTCGAGCCCGACGAGTCTCTCTACGGCCTGTTCGATCTGTCGACTGGCTCCGTAGAGACTGCATCCGAGTGCGGCAGCAATGACTCAGCAGCGGAAGTCCTGATGGTCAATGGACCACGCGGTCCTCCTGGCTTCGATCGCGAAGACGGAGGTGACGGGAACGGCGATCCGTCGTGCGTTCACGAGGAGTACCGCCCCGAGCCTCTCTCCTCGCCGCAGAGAGAAGAACTTCGTCACCGAAACATGGATGCCCTGCATACTCCTATAGTTGGAGAAACGCCCCAGGCCCAGGCCTTGGAACAGGCTCGCTTGGCCAATCTGGCTGAGCGCACTCGGTTGGAGAACCTCCAGCGCGCACTCGACGATCACGCTCGTCAACATGCTCCTGAGTCCAGCCGACGCCAACTTTTTCCACCTCCGGCTCAGGTATACCGAACATCGATCCAAAACCTAGCAGCTGCTGCCCGGATAGCAGAGTTGATTCAACCTTCCCAGTCAGAAGCTGGCCGAGGCCTGGCGCAGATCAGGGCCTTGCTTCGGGCAGCAGGAGAGCAGAATACGGCCGTGTCTCAGTCGTGGGATAGGATCCATAGCAGATATGTGGTCGCAGATACTGTCCAGTCGGCCCATAGCCCGAGATCGCCCCTGAGGCGTGAGGGACGTGGAGAGCGGCGTGATCAGTACAGAAACCAGGAGCAGTATGATCGTCGAGCCGATCGCGATGGTCGCCGTCGAGTGCCCACGCCTCCTCCAAGGAGTGGGTCATACGTGCCGCGGCCACATGAAGACAGGCGCCCTAACAGCGATGGAAGAGGTATTCCAGTCGACCCCAGGGAGCCAGGCTTTGATGCGAGATCTATTCTCGTACAAGGTTTGGTCGACAGAAATAGAGCTCACCGAGATGGCCATGACAGAGGCCCGCAAACCAGCAATAGGGTGCATGTCTCTGGCCCAGAGTGCTTCAGCAGAGCTATCAGAGCTGCAGTGATTCTCCCCAACTTCAGGTTGGCGGCTGGAGTCAGTGGTTCACCGAAGAGTCCAAGCCTGACACCTGGCTCGAAGACTACCGAGTGGCTGTCCAGATTGGTGGCGGCAATGATGAGGTGGCCATGAAACACTTTCCTCTGATGTTGGAGGGCTCGGCTAGGGCGTGGCTGAATCAGTTGGCACCTGGCAACATCTATACTTGGGAAGATCTCTCTCGAGTGTTTGTCAGAATGTTTGAGGGTACTTGCAAGCGGCCAGCAGGTTTGACGGAATTACAGTGTTGCGTCCAGAAACCGAATGAAACTTTGAGAGATTATATCCAGAGGTGGATCACCCTGCACCACACGGTGGAAGATGTGTCTGATCATCAGGCAATTTGTGCTTTCAAGGAAGGCGTCAGGTATCGGGAGTTGAATCTGAAATTCGGTCGGACAGGAAACATGACTCTGACTCGGATGATGGAAATCGCCACCAAGTATGCCAATGGTGAAGAGGAGGAGCGACTGCGGAGCGGCAAGCACAAAGCAGTCGCCCATGAAGCCGGAGGAGGAAACTCCAGTCGGAAACAAAAACGCAAGGCCGAACCAGCTACTCCGGGTGAGGCCTTGGCTGTGGTTCAAGGAAAGTTCAAGGGGAAGCCCAAAGGGCCGTGGAACCCCAAGAAAGTAAAATATCAAGATGGAAATGACGTGTTGGATCTGTCGTGCCATATCCACACCAAAAAAGACGAAGAAGGTAATTTCATTTACCCGAAGCATACCACTCGACAGAGTCGGCTCCTAATCCAGCAGTTCTGAGAGAAACAACCCAAGGAAAAGGAGAAGGAGGCGGACAAGGCTAAGAGTGAGGGGAAGATGATGATGGTTATCCTCACGTTAATTCCACTCTGATGATTTTTGCTGATGATGAAAACAAGAGTCGACTGAAAGTCATCAACAGAGAAGTGAACATGGTCACTCCGGCGACACCCAGTTACTTGAAATGGTCGCAGACTGCCATTACGTTCGACTAGTCTGATCACCTAGAGCACATCGCCACCCCTGGGAGGCAAGCGCTGGTGGTCGACCCGGTGGTCGAAGGCACTCGACTAACAAAGGTCCTGATGGACGGTGGCAGTGGCCTGAACATTCTGTATGCAGAAACGTTGAAAGGAATGGGCATTCCGATGTCCACACTCAGTGAATGCCATATGAGTTTCCATGGGGTCATCCCAGGCAAGAAGGATGCGTCCCTCGGTCAGATTGCACTCGACGTGGTTTTCGGTGATGCCAAAAATTACCGCAAAGAAAAGTTGACGTTTGAAGTCGTGGATTTTCAGAGTGCGTATCATGCAATTCTGGGCAGGCCAGCTTATGCACGATTCATGGCTCGACCTTGTTACGTGTACCTCAAACTGAAGATGCCTGGTCCCAGAGGAGTGATCACTATCTCTGGTAATCGGAAAAAAGCGGAAGAGTGTTTCCAAAAGGGCTCAAAGATCGCCGATGCCCAGATGGCCGTGGCAGAATTGCAAGAATACCAGAAAAATGAAGACCCAAGTGACTTGTTGCAAGCCAAGAAGCCAGCCACGGATTCAGCATTCCAGTCGTCTGGTGAGACGAAGTCTGTTCACATTCACCCGACGGACCCCAATGCAGCTTCGACCCACATTTCGACCACACTCGACTCCAAATAGGAAGAAGCGCTCATCTAGTTCCTCTGTGAGAACTGGGACATATTTGCATGGAAGCCTTCTGACATGCCAGGTGTTCCCATGGGACTGGCTGAGCATCATTTGCGAGTCGACCCGAAAGTGAAACCAGTCAAAGAGCATCTTCGACGGTCCGCCGTCCAGAAAAGAAAAGAAATCGGCGAAGAGGTGGCTCGGCTTTTGGCAGCTGAGTTTATCCGAGAGATTTACCACTCCGAGTGGTTAGCCAATGTTGTGATGGTCCCAAAGAAAGATGACTCACTCCGCATGTGCATCGATTTCAAGCATATCAATCGGGCATGCCCGAAAGATCACTTCCCTCTCCCTCGCATCGATCAGATAGTCGACTCGACTGCTGGGTGCGAGCATTTGTCCTTTTTGGATGCCTAATCTGGGTACCACCAGATCCGTCTGTATGGACCCGATGAAATAAAGACAGCTTTTATCACCCCGTTCGGGTGCTTCTGTTATGTCAAAATGCCATTCGGCTTGAAGAACGCCGGAGCCACATTTATGCGAATGATTCAGAAGTGCCTGCTCACTCAAATCAGTCGGAATGTGGAAGCATACATGGATGACATTGTGGTCAAGTCACGTAAAGGTTCCGACCTGCTGACCGACCTTGTAGAAACCTTTGCCAACCTCAGAAGGTATGATATCAAGCTCAATCCATCGAAGTGCATGTTTGGAGTTCCAGGTGGAAAGTTACTCGGTTTTCTTGTTTTCGAACGAGGAATCGATGCTAACCCAGAGAAAGTAGGCGCTATACTCCGAATTAAACGCCATGTGCGTGTGCATGATGTCCAGGAATGTGTGGGGTTGGGCCTTTCAAGAAGGAGACTTGGTTCTTTGAGTGGATCAGCAGAAACCACACAAGCTCGCTCCAACTTGGGAAGGCCCCTTCATCGTCACCAAAGTTCTCCACAACGGAGCATACCATCTTTACAGTATTGAGCATCAGAAAGACGAGCCACGGGCTTGAAACGCGAAGCTGCTCCGCCCCTTTTATACTTAAACACTCGTTCGAATAAAATGTAATAAGCACCACCTTTTGTAATTCGTTTATCAAAGACAAGAGCTTACGGTTCTCTCATTCGATTGTGTTGTTCTTATTTACTCCTGAAATCCCCCAGTGGGTGGGCTTAGTCGCGAATCCGTTCCGCCTAAGTTCGAAAAAATCCTACCGAGTGGAGAGCAATCCTCCCACTCGGGGGCTTAGCTGCAGTCGAGCACTCGCCTAAGTTCTCTCACTAAGAGGCTTAACGGCAGTCCAGCACTCACCTAAGTTTGAAAAAATCCTACCGAGTGGAGAGCAGTCCTCCCACTCGGGGGCTTAGCTGCAGTCGAGCACTCGCCTAAGTTCTCTCACTAAGAGGCTTAACAGCAGTCCAACACTCGCCTAAGTTTGAAAAAATCCTACCGAGAGGAGAGCAGCCCTCCCACTCGGGGGCTTAGCTGCAGTCAAGCACTCGCCTAAGTTCTCTC
>NC_041392.1:446091581-446105130 GCF_002162155.2 Triticum dicoccoides
TAAGTTCTCTCACTAAGAGGCTTAACGGCAGTCCAGCACTCGCCTAAGTTTGAAAAAATCCTACCGAGTGGAGAGCAGTCCTCCCACTCGGGGGCTTAGCTGCAGTAGAGCACTCGCCTAAGTTCTCTCACTAAGAGGCTGAACGGTAGTCCAGCACTCGCCTAAGTTTGGAAAAATCCTACCGAGTGGAGAGCAATCCTCCCACTCGGGGCCTTAGCTGCAGTCCAGCACTCGCCAAAGTTTGAGACCCATTCCTATCCGCAAGGACGACGAGGTGCAGGTCGACTGCAACCTTCTCCTTCGGAGCCGCGGAACAAATACAACGTCCGTTCCATCCCTATCCGCAAGGACGACGAGGTGCAGGTCGACTGCAACCTTCTCCTTCGGAGCTACGGCACAAATACAACATCCGCTCCATCCCTATCCGCAAAGACGACGAGGTGCAGGTCAACTGCAACCTTCTCCTTCGGAGCTGCGGCACAAATACAACGTCCGCTCCATCCCTATCCGCAAGGACGGCGAGGTGCAGGTCGAATGCAACCTTCTCCTTCGGAGCTGCGACACAAATACAACGTCCGCTCCATCCCTATCCGCAAGGTCGACTACCACCTTGTCCTTCGGAGCTGTGGCACAAATACAACGTCCGCTCCATCCCTATCCGCAAGGACGAAGAGGTGCAGCAAGCAAAGTCCATCCGAAGGCAAACACAAGCACATTCGGAGATAAACCAAATTCAGATAAATACTAAAAGGTTCCAAGCAGCGAATCAAAGGTACTCGGGCACCAAGCCCGAAGGAGTTTAACGGTTACAGAAACCACTCGGCATTCCGAGGCAAATTTAAAGCGTATCCAAGTTTCATAAGATTGTTCACTCGGCCGGAGGAGGACTGGCAGGCTCCACGAATGAGTCCAGGTCGATCCCATCAGCGATCCGAGTGGCGGCAGCAATGAAAGTCTCCATGAAGGACTGGAAGTCGTGCTTGTTGGTGTTAGCAACTTTGATCGCAGCCAGCTTGTCTTCACGAGCCTCCTTGCAATGGACTCGCACTAGGGACAGCGCCACATCAGCACCACACCGGGCGGAGGATTTCTTCCATTCTTGCACTCGGTCAGGGGTCTCGTTCAGTCGAGTCATCAGAGATTCCAGATCATTCTGAAGCGTCGCCCCCGGCCAAAGCGTCGAGTCGATTCGAGAGACAACCTCCTTCAGGCGTGCGAGGTAGCTTGTGGCGCTGGCGATACGGGACTCCAGTCGGAGCACGTTCATCGCAGTTTCGTCGCAGACCGGGGAAGCGATAGGGTCCAGACCCGTCTCGACCCTTCCAGTTTCTTCGTCAAAGTCTTGACAGAGTTCTGCAGCCAAAAGTCAGTTCATCAACCGAGCAAAATCCGATTGCAAGCATCAACACAGTCGGATTAAAAGAAATACCTCCCAGTACGAGATAAAGCTTCTTGGCAAGGGTCCTCAGATAAGCTTCTGTGTCATTCCTCTTGCGGATCGCAGACTCCAACTTTTCATTCAGGACGACCTTATCCCTCTTCAGGCTGGTCACTTCACGGTTAGCTTCATTAAGACAAGATGTCAGTCTACTCACCTCTCCTTCAAGCGTTCCGACTGAAGCAAGCTTCTTGTCTGCGAGAGCGGTTTTGTCTTGGGCTGCTTTTTGCGCGGCGGCGAGGTCCGAGTCCTTCTTGTCTAGAGCCAACTTCATTTTCTCTGCAAAAGAAATGATCGAATCAAAAAAGATATCAAAGAGATATATTGAAATTCAGTCGGCAATCAGTTACCTTCCATACCAGCGGCCTCGTCTTGAGCTTTTTTCAGATTTTGCTGAGCCAATTCCAAGTCTAAGTTGAGTTGCCTCTGCTTCTCTTCGAGTTCGGCAAACTTGGAGATAAGAGTACAAGACTTCTGCAGGAGGCAAGAGACAGATCAATCGATAGGCTCGAAGGCAGTTCATTTTCGAGTGAATAAAACCTAAAGAAGTGGACAACAAGCTGTTCAGACCCCAGTCGACTGCTAGCAGTCGATTGTGGTCTCGGGGACTACACCCAGTGGGTGCACTTGGCGTGCCCCCACCGGTTCTGATCCCACTCGCCCGGCCCGCCGGAGTCGAGTGCAAGGAGTAAAAAGAGAGAGAGAAAGAACAATTGCGCCGTCAAGAAAAGAAGAACTCAGACCATAGTCGACTGCCAGCAGTCGACCGAGGTCTCGGGGACTACACCAAGTGGGTGCACTTGGCGTGCCCCCACCGGTTCTGATCCCACTCGCCCAGACCGAGTGGAAGAGCGAAACTACCAAAAACGACAGCAACACCCAATGGGTGCTCTAATTCAACGCGAACAAAAGGAGATTGTGCAAAAGAAGATTTTTCGAGAACAAAAACAGTCGGAAAGTCTACTCACCTGGACGTTGGCCCGAAGAGCGGCACTAGCGTCGTAGGCAGCCTGACTGCTCTCGTGCACTATCTTCACCCGCTCCATCATCATATCAGCCTGTCGGATGGCTTCCGCAGCCGCTTCCGACTGGTTGTCTAGGACGGGGTAGCTGGTGAAAAAATGTGCAGACGACCCAGGTGCGGCTGCTTGAGGCTCCATGGTGTGGAGTTGGATAGTTGAAGGAACCACAGGCGCGGTCGACCACGTGGGATGCCCACTCGGCAAGGGTGCAGCGAACGTCACAGTGGCCCTGCCCGCATCTTCAGCTTGACAGACGGGAGGCGTCGCAGTTGGTTCTTGCCGAGCCACCATGCCAGCTGTTACCTTCTTGCTCATCCTAGGCTTAGGAGACACATCTTCGTCATCGTCCGGAAGGTCAATGATGTTGGGTGGAGCTGCAAGACAGAACATTCGACCCCAAGTGAACCACTCGACCCTAAAAGGATCAAGAATCGAAATCGCAAGAGTTCATACCTGGGTTAGAGGTTACCGCATCCTCCATTTCCTCATCCCGGTACTTGTATGAAGAGGTCCCTGACGTAGCAGCACTGCAAAGGCCCGCATTCAATCGGTTACACCCAGTTAATCGAATCCACATAAAGGACAAGTCAGATGGTTACCCGGAGATAGCAGGAACAGTCACTTTGATCCGAGGCAAAGCTTTGGGCGGTTTGGAAGAGATGGCTTTCGGCACTTTCGGCGCTGGAAGCGGCGCGACCTTGGATTGCTTTGGAGGCTTCTCAGTCGGCGTCGGGGAAGACGTCCTAGGGCGCTTCGAGGATTGCCCGATCAGCGCAGCCACCAAGTCCGGAGCGCGTGCCAGGTCATGAGTGTGCTTGGACCTCCTCTCCCTGCGAGGAGGCGAGTCGACTTCTTCCTCATCGGTCGATTCATCACTCTCCTCGTCCTCCTCGGCTTCCGAATGCTCCTCGCCGCTCTTGCCCCCGCTCCCTTCGTCTTCAGCGCCGGGGTCCTGCACTCCGTTGGGCATCGAGTACATTTCAATGAGGGCCTGAAAGGACAACAATCAAAAGACATTCAGTCGACCACAAACGGGACATCACGTGGTGAATCGGAAAGATACTTGATAAAACAGAAATATACCTGCTCCGGCTGGCACGAGTTGTCGAATGGAATCACCCTCCTGGATCCCCGAGGGTTGTCTTTGTTGCCAGTGATTCCCCTCAACCAGTTCTCTAAGATATCCTGGCTAACCTCCTCCGGGCGGATCCGAGTGGTATCCTCGAGCCCAGAGTACATCCACATCGGATGATCGCACGCCTAAAGAGGTTGGATGCGTCGACCGAGAAAGACCTCTAGTAGATCCATCCTGGTCACTCTGTCGCGGACAAGCTGGACGACCCGTTCAACCAGCTCCTTGACCTGCGCCTTATCTTCTGGAACTACCTTCAGGGGAGCAGGCTTCTCCACTTGAGCCAAGGAAAAGGGAGGAAGTCCAGTCGACTGGCCAGGGGTTGGCTGATCCTTGCAGTAAAACCAAGTCGACTGCGAGCCCCAGACCGAGTCAGGAAGGATCATCGCTGGGAAAGTACTCTTGCTCCTCATCTGGATCCCCAGACCACCGCACATCTGGATCACCCGCGTCCTCTCGTCACTCGACTTGGCCTTTTTGACCGACTGCGAACGGCAAGTGAAGATGTGTTTGAAAAGCCCCCAGTGCGGTCGACAGCCCAAGAAGTTTTCGCACATGGACACGAAAGCGACCAGATAGACTATGGTGTTCAGAGTGAAATGGTGGAGCTGAGCCCCAAAGAAGTTCAAAAAACCCCGGAAGAAAGGGTGGGGAGGCAGTGAGAATCCGCGATCTACGTGGGTTGCTAGGAGGACACACTCACCCTCTCTAGGCTGCGGCTCGGTTTCATCCCCCGGGAGCCGAGCCGACTTGTGGGGGATCAGTCCCCCCTCCACCAGGTCATTGAGGTCGTCCTGCGTGATTGCCGAGCGGATCCAGTCGCCCTGGATCCAGCCCGCCGGCAGGCCGGACCTCGACGAGGATCCGCCCCAGCTGGTCTGCTTGCCCTTCGCCTTCGCGGTCGCCTTCTTCGCGCGTTCCAACGCCGCCATCTTATCCTTCCCCATGGTGGCGGATCGAGCTCAAGCGGAGGTTCGGCGACGAGGCAGAAGCGAGAGTGGCGGAGGGATCGGGAGAAAGAGAAGAGAGAATGGGGGCATGTAGAGCGGAGGCCTGGCCTGAGACCTTTTATAAGGCCTTCCACCGAGTGGCTGACTAGTGGACCCAAGCGATCTAAACAAATCCCGCAACAGTCGCGTGCGCAGTATGTGGCAAAAAAGGTGGCGCGGGGATCAAGGAGACTTACCTAATCCGTCCCGATAACCTCGGTTCCTCCCGTCTGGCGCGCTTCCCAAAATTCGAATCCCGCGAGATCCGCGAAGAGTGAAACAACCTGTCAGACTGAAGACAAACACCCTCGACATCATCATTCGAAATTCAACCATGAAAGTTCACTCGACAACAACCAAGAATGGACCAAGGCGATTGAGAAAGGAGTCGACGTCGTCTCCTCAACTCATTGTTTCAGGACAAGGCATATTCATAGCACAAAGAGTGGGTCGGAAGTGTTCTCAACCCCTTCCTCACTCAAACCCTGATCCATTCGGGGGCTAATGATGAAGCTATGTACCTAGGGTAGGGTCATGGACCTGTCCAGCATACCCTCCCCAAGGACATCTTTACAAAGAATCAGAAGCAGTCGAAGAGAAATCATCATCCACTCGACCGTGGAGATGCCCTCACTCGACCACCTTGAAGACACTCGACCACCAGAAGAATGAGGAACCCTCCACTCTGCAACAGTTAGGACTTAAATCATAGCATTATGAACATTTATGACATTTACTGTAGACGTTACCAGTAACGCCTTTCTTTTATGAGCATTGAAATCTGTGTAACGGAGGGGAGCTGGGGTCCTGGCGCACTCTATATAAGCCACCTCCCTCCTCTGGGACAAGGGTTCGCACCCCCTGTAACTCACACACGTATAATCCAGTCGACCACCTCCGGGCTCCGAGACGTAGGGCTGTTACTTCCTCCGAGAAGGGTCTGAACTCGTAAACCTTGTGTGTACAACTTCTCCATAGCTAAGATCTTGCCTCTCCATTCCTACCCCCATATTCTACTGTCAGACTTAGAACCACGACAATGCATAGGAACGAGAGGGGAGAGTGTGTCCACGTACCCTCGTAGACCGAAAGCGGAAGCGTTAGCACAACGCGGTTGATGTAGTCGTACATCTTCACGATCCGACCGATCAAGTACCGAACGTACGGCACCTCCGTGTTCAGCACACGTTCAGCTCGATGACGTCCCACGAACTCCGATCCAGTAGAGCTTCGAGGGAGAGTTCCGTCAGCACGACGGCGTGATGACGGTGATGATCATGCTACCAACGCAGGGCTTTGCCTAAGCACTGCTACGATATGATCGAGGTGGATTATGGTGGAGGGGGGCACCACACACGGCTGGGAGAGATCAACAGATCAACTTGTGTCTCGAGGTGCCCCCTGCCCCCGTATATAAAGGAGGGAGGGAGAGGCCGGCCCTAGAGGGGGTGCGCCAAGTCTGGGGAGTCCTACTAGGACTCCCAAGTCCTAGTAGGATTCCCCTTTCCTTTTCGGAGTAGGAGAGAAGGAAAGAGGGGGAGAGGGAAAAGGAAAAGGGGGCTGCACCCTTGTCCAATTCGGACCAGAGGGGGGTGCGCGCCTCCTTCCTTTTGGCCTCTCTCCTCTATTACCGTATGGCCCAATAGGGCCCAATACTTCTCCCGGTGAATTCCCGTAACTCCCCAGTACTCTGAAAATACCCGAATCATTCAGAACCTTTCCGATGTCCGAATATAGTCGTCCAATATATCGATCTTTATGTCTCGACCATTTTGAGACTCCTCGTCATGTCCTCGATCTCTTCCGGGACTCCGAACTACCTTCGGTATATCAAATCACATAAACTCATAATACAATCGTCACCGAAACTTTAAGTGTGCGGACCCTACGGGTTCGAGAACTATGTAGACATGACCGAGACATGTCTCCAGCCAATAACCAATAGAGGAACCTGGATGCTCATATTGGCTCCCACATATTCTACGAAGATCTTTATCGGTCAAACCGCATAACAACATACGTTGTTCCCTTTGTCATCGATATGTTACTTGCCCGAGATTCGATCGTCGATATCTCAATACCTAGTTCAATCTCGTTACTGGCAAGTCTCTTTACTCGTTCCGTAATACATCATCTCGTAACTAACTCATTAGTTACAATGCTTGCAAGGCTTATAGTGATCTGCATTACCGAGTGGGCCTAGAGATACCTCTCCGACAATCGGAGTGACAAATCCTAATCTCGAAATACGCCAACCCAACAAGTACCTTTGGAGACACCTGTAGAGCACCTTTATAATCACCCAGTTACGTTGTGACGTTTGGTAGCACACAAAGTATTCCTCCGGTAAACGGGAGTTGCATAATCTCATAGTCATAGGAACATGTATAAGTCATGAAGAAAGCAATAGCAAAAAACTAAACAATCAAGTGCTAAGCTAATGGAATGGGTCAAGTCAATCATATCATTCTCCTAATGATGTGATCCTGTTAATCAAATGACAACTCATGTCCATGGCTAGGAAACTCAACCATCTTCGATTAACGAGCTAGTCAAGTAGAGGCATACTAGGGACACTCTGTTTGTCTATGTATTCACGCATGTATTATGTTTCCGGTTAATACAATTCTAGCATGAATAATAAACATTTATCATGAAATAAGGAAATAAATAATAACTTTATTATTGCCTCTAGGGCATATTTCTTCAGTCTCCCACTTGCACTAGAGTCAATAATCTAGTTCACATTGCCATGTGACTTAACACCAATAGTTCACATCACCATGTGATTAACACCCATAGTTCACATCGCCATGTGATTAACACCCATAGTTCACATTGTCATGTGACCAACACCCAAAGGGTTTACTAGAGTCAATAATCTAGTTCACATTGCTATGTGATTAACACCCAAAGAGTACTAAGGTGTTATCATGTTTTGCTTGTGAGAGAAGTTTAGTCTACGGGTCTGCCACATTCAGATCCATATGTATTTTGCAAATTTCTATGTCAACAATGCTCTGCACGGAGCTACTCTAGCTAATTGCTCCCACTTTCAATATGTATATAGATCGAGACTTAGAGTCATCCAGATCGGTGTCAAAGCTTGAATGACGTAACTCTTTACGATGAACCTTTTGTCACCTCCATAATAAAGAAAAATATCCTTATTCCACTAAGGATAATTTTGACTGTTGTCCAGTGATCTACTCCTAGATCACTATTGTACTCCCTTGCCAAAAACATTGTAGGGTATACAATAGATCTAGTACACAGCATGTCATACTTTATAGAACCTATGGTTGAGGCATAGGTAATGATTTTCATTTTCTTTCTATCTTCTGCCGTGGTCGGGTTTTGAGTCCTACTCAATTTCACACCTTGTAACACAGGAAAGAACTCTTTCTTTGACTGTTCCATTTTGAACTACTTCAAAATCTTGTCAAGGTATGTACTCATTGAAAAAACTTATCAAGCGTCTTGATCTATCTCTATAGATCTTGATGCACAATATGTAAGCAGCTTCACTGAGGTCTTTCTTTGAAAAACTCATTTCAAACTCTCCTTTATGCTTTGCAGAATAATTCTACATGATTTCCGATCAACAATATGTCATTCACATATACTTATTAGAAATGATGTAGTGCTCCCACTCACTTTCTTGTAAATACAGGCTTCACCGCAAGTCTATATAAAACTATATGCTTTGATCAACTTATCAAAGCGTATATTCCAACTCCGAGATGCTTGCACCAGTCCATAGATGGATCACTGGAGCTTGCATATTTTGTTAGCTCCCTTTGGATCGACAAAACCTTCCGGTTGCATCATATACAACTCTTCTTCCAGGAATCCATTCAGGAATGCAGTTTTGACATCCATTCGCCAAATTTCATAATCATAAAATGCAGCAATTGCTAACATGATTCGGACAGACTTAAGCATTGCTACGGGTGAGAAAGTCTCATCATAGTCAATCCCTTGAACTTGTCGAAAACCTTTTGCAACAAGTCGAGCTTTATAGACAGTAACATTACCGCCAGCGTCAGTCTTCTTCTTGAAGATCCATTTATTTTCAATGGCTTGCCGATCATCGGGCAAGTCAACCAAAGTCCACACTTTGTTCTCATACATGGATCCCATCTCAGATTTCATGGCCTCAAGCCATTTTGCGGAATTTGGGCTCACCATCGCTTCTTCATAGTTCGTAGGTTCGTCATGGTCTAGCAACATAACCTCCAGAACAGGATTACCATACCACTCTGGTGCGGATCTCACTCTGGTTGACCTACGACGTTCAGTAACAACTTGATATGAAGTTTCATGATCATCATCATTAACTTCCTCACTAATTGGTGTAGGTGTCACAGGAACCGGTTTCTGTGATGAACTACTTTCCAATAAGGGAGCAGGTATAGTTACCTCATCAAGTTCTACTTTCCTCCCACTCACTTCTTTCGAGAGAAACTCCTTCTCTAGAAAGGATCCAAATTTAGCAACAAACATTTTACCTTCAGATCTGTGATAGAAGGTGTACCCAACAGTTTCCTTTGGGTATCCTATGAAGACACATTTCTCCGATTTGGGTTCGAGCTTATCAGGTTGAAGTTTTTTCACATAAGCATCATAGCCCCAAACTTTAAGAAACGACAACTTTGGTTTCTTGCCAAACCACAGTTCATAAGGCGTCGTCTCAACATATTTCGATGGTGCCCTATTTAACATGAACGTAGCCGTCTCTAAAGCATAACCCCAAAAGATAGCGGTAAATCAGTAAGAGACATCATAGATCGCACCATATCTAGTAAAGTACGATTACGACATTCAGACACACCATTACGCTATGGTGTTCCGGGTGGCGTGAGTTGCGAAACTATTCTGCATTGTTTCAAATGAAGACCAAACTCGTAACTCAAATATTCTCCTCCACGATCAGATCATAGAAACTTTATTTTCTTGTTACGATGATTTTCAACTTCACTCTGAAATTCTTTGAACTTTTCAAATATTTCAGACTTATGTTTCATTAATTAGATATACCCATATCTTCTTAAATCATTTGTGAAGGTGAGAAAATAACGATACCCGTCGCGAGCCTCAACACTCATCGGACCTCATACATCAGTATGTATTATATCCAATAAGTCAGTTGCTCGCTCCATTGTTCTGGAGAACGGAGTCTTAGTCATCTTTGCCCATGAGGCATGGTTCGCAAGCATCTACTGATTCATTAATCAAGTGGTTCCAAAAGCCCATCAGCATGGATTTTCTTCATGCGCTTTACACCAATATGACCTAAACGGCAGTGCCACAAATAAGTTGCACTATCATTATTAACTTTGCATCTTTTGGCTTCAATATTATGAATATGTGTATCACTACGATCGAGATCCAACAAACCATTTTATTTGGTGTATAACCATAGAAGGTTTTATTCATGTAAACAGGATAACAATTATTCTCTAACTTAAATGAATAACCGTATTGCAATAAACATGATCTAATCATATTCTTGCTCAAGCAAACACCAAATAACATTTATTTAGGTTCAACACTAATCCCGAAAGTATAGGGAGTGTGCGATGATGATCATATCTGTAACACCCTCGATGCGACTATATCTCCCACGTGTCGAGGCACGACTTAGAGGCATAATCGCATTGAAGGCATATGTCGCAAGTTAGGCAATCTTCACAACATCCCAAGTAATATAAATCATAAAGGGGAGATAACATAGTTGGCTTACACTCGCCACGTCAATCAAGTACATAAATAACATTACATCATCCAAACACTCATGGCCCGACTACGGCGCCAAAATAAAAGATAACCCAACATGCGACACGGTCCCAATCACCCCCAACTGGGCACCACTACTGATCATCAGGAAAGGAAACATAGTAACGTTGAGAGTCTTCGTCGAACTCCCACTTGAGCTCATACGCGTCTCCTGGAGTGGAATCATCAGGCCCTGCATCTGGTGTAATAGTAATCTGTGAGCCACAGGGACTCAACAATCTCGCACCCTCGCGATCAAGACTATTTAAGCTTATAGGTAAGGCAAGGTAAAATATGAGTGGAGCTGCAGCAAGCGACTAGCAAGTATGGTGGCTAACTTATTCGCAAAAGAGGGCAAGAAGAGGAGGCAAAGCACGAGCGCGAAACTAGAGAACAACCTGCGCAAACATTACTCCAACACCGTGTCCGCTTCCCGGACTCTGCCGAGAAGAGGCCATCATGGTAACACACTCAGTTGATTCATTTTAATTAAGTTAAGGTTCAAGTTATCTACAACCGAACATTAACAAATTCCCATCTGCCCATAACCGCGGGCACGGCTTTCGAAAGTTCAAATCCCTGCAGGGGAGTCCCAACTTAGCCCATGACAAGCTCTCACGGTCAACGAAGGAATAGACCTCCTCCCAAGACGTTCCGATCAGACTCGGTATCTCGGTTCTTCAAGACACTTCGACAGGTTAAAACAAGACCAGCAACACCGCCCGAATGTGCCGACAAATCCCGATAGGAGCTGCACATATCTCGTTCTCAGGGCACACTCAGATGAGACATCCTACGAGTAAAACCAACCCTCAAGTTGCCCCGAGGTGGCCCCGCAGTCTACTCGGTCGGACCAACACTCAGAGGAGCACTTGCCCGAGGGGGTTAAATAAGATGACCCTCGGGCTCCGGAAACCCAAGGGAAAAAGAGGCTAGGTGGCGAATGGTAAAACCAAGGTTGGGCATTGCTGGAAAAGCTTTAATCAAGGCGAACTATCAAGGGGTTCCCATTATAACCCAACCGCGTAAGGAACGCAAAATCCGGGAACATAACACCGATATAACGGAAACTAGGGCGGCAAGAGTGGAACAAAACACTAGGTGAGAGGCTGAGCCTTCCACCCTTTACCAAGTATATAGATGCATTAAGAAAACATGGCAATATAATGATATCCCAACAAGTAAATAAATGTTCCAACAAGGAACGGCCTTCAATCTTCACCTGCAACTAGCAACGCTATAAGAGGGGCTGAGCAAAGCGGTAACATAGCCAATCAACGGTTTGCTAGGACATGGTGGGTTAGAGGTTTTACATGGTAATTTGGGAGGCTTGAAAGCAAGTGGTAGGCATCGTAGCATTGGCATAGCAAAAGAGCAAGCAAACTAGCATAACAAAGATAGTAGTGATTTCGAGGGTATGATCATCTTGCCTGCACAGTTGTCAGAGTTGACTGGATCCTCGAAAGCAAACTCAACGGGCTCCTCGTTAGCGAACTCGTCTCCCGGCTCTATCCAAACAAGACAAACAAGCAACAAGGACATAATCAATCACGTGCAAGGACCAAACACTATGGTGCAAAGATGATATGCTATGCGGGATGCGATGCGGGATGCATATGCAAGATGTGACAGGGAATGCATGAACCTGGCTTCAACTTGGAAATCTAAGTGTGCCACTGGAAAGATGAGATGAAATCACTTGAAAATGATATAAAGAACGCCGGAATCGGAGTTACGGTTTGGAAATGGCAAGTGATTCAAATATGGCACCGGTCTGCGATTTACAGCAAGTAGCCATCTAAATGCGATGAGATGAACATGCTACAACACCCAAACATGACAACAAAATACATGATAGGGATGCATTCAAGATGCTTAACAAAAGTCTAACACTGAGCTACGGCCAATTCATCCATTAACAGGTTCAAACAAGCATGGCAAAAATGCATATGACAAACAGATCTCAGACTTAGTGAAATCAACATTTGTCTGGAATTTCAGATCAGGTATCACTCTTCGGAGCAACAAAACTACATGCTACAGGACCTGAACATGGCAAAGTAAAGCATGTCATGGGGCTACTCAAAGATCTTAACAAAAGTCCCTTAGTGACCTTGAGCCAAAAGGGATCAGAAAATACAATTGCAAGCATGTAAACATAGCAAAAACATAATCAGTTTTCAGACTTACTGAAAACTGGAGCATGCTGAAACATAACTCAAGTAGGCATGTTTACGAGCTCGATGCACTCACCACGGAGCAAGTCATGACAATACAAGCATACATCCATCAAGAAGGCACAAAATTCAAGCTAGAAATGGCAAGAACAATAACATAGCATGCACGGATCAACTACAACATCATCGGTAAAATTGCAAACAAGTTGATAATCTGCCCAGATTCACAAAGTAGCTAAAGTAGAGCTCGATTGACTCAAGCTAGGGTGCTTCATAATTGCAAACAAAGACATGGATGGATAGAGCACTACAAGATTGACAAAACATCCTTACTGATCATCCTCAAAAGAGGCACAGATCACTAGGAAACATCATGAACATATGGCCATATGAGATAAACTGTTCCAGGACTTAGTGGAAATGCTAAGTCCCTAAAAACAGAATTAGCAAGTGCACCACTTTGCAAGCTTGCACAAGTCACCACACACATCACAAAAATACATGGGTTGCACCTCTGGAAAGATGACAAAACCCTTAACAAAACATATGTAGAGCATCAGGGCAAATCATGCACACATTAATCATGGCAAAAATGACAAAAACCTAAATAGAGTAGCAGATCTGACAGTTATCTCAAGTAGCCCTCTTCTAACAGCATTTCGGGCATCAAGATGAACTCAAATAAAAATGATGCAATGGAATGAAATGATGTACTCTTTGAGGTGAACGTTTTGATATGCTATATGCATAAACCGGAGCTACAGATGCAAAGTTACAGAGCTATGAACAGGGGCACTTAGATCTGGAATTTCTGGACTTAGAGAAAAAATCAACCTCCGGATCTAGGGTTTCGATGGCACACAAAACAAGGCGGAGGCGCGCACTGTTCACTGGCGGCGGAGTTCGTCGGGGAGGCGGCTTCCGGAGCGGCCTCCGGCCGGCGCGGGTCGTCGGAGCGACGAGGGCGGCGGGCGCGGCGTGGAGGAGGCGGCGAGGCGGCGAGCGGCCAGGCG
>NC_041392.1:446105610-446115181 GCF_002162155.2 Triticum dicoccoides
AGGCGAAGGCGGCGCGGGCGAGCCCCTCTGGCCCGTGCGCGGGCGAGGGCGGGCCGGCCACGGGCTGCGGCGGGCTCCAGCAGCGGGGATGTGGGCGCGGCTCGGCGAATGGGAGGCGGACACGTGGCGGCGGCGGGCGGTGGCGGACGCGTCCGGCCCGAATCGGACGTGTCCGTCGGCGAGAGGTGGGAGGAGACTAGGTTAGGGTGGATTTGATCCGGAATTTTCGGGGAGGGGATATAAATAGGCATAGAGGGAGCTAGGAGAGTCCAAATGAGGTGCGGTTTTTGGCCACGCGATCGTGATCGAACGATCTAGACGATGGAGCAGGCTTAGGTGGGTTTTGGGCCAAATTGGAGGGGTGTTGGGCTGCAACACACACGAGGCCTTTACGGTCCCTTGGTTAACTGTTGGAGTATCAAACGAAGTCCAAATGATACGAAACTTGACAGGCGGTCTACCGGTAGTAAACCAAGGCCGCTTGACAAGTCTCGGTCCAATCCGGAAATGTTTAATCCCCACACATGAAAGAAAGCTAGAAATGACCACCGAAGGAGAACAAAGCGCTGGAATGCAAAACGGACAACGGGGAAAATGTTCGAATGCATGAGATGAACACATATGCAAATGCAATGCACATGATGACATGATATGAGATGCATGACAACGATAACAACACACGGAGACAAAGACCCAAACCCGAGAAAATAAATTAACTTAACGCCGAAACGGCAAGAGTTGGAGTACAAATTGGGAAAGTTCCATCCGGGGTGTTACAACACTCCACCACTACGAAAGGATCTCGTCCCGAGATCTAGGACTGAAAGAACGCCGGGTACTCAGAATGGAGGTGATCCTCGCGTTCCCAGGTAGCTTCACGGTCGGAATGGTGTGACCACTTGACTTTGAGAAATTTGATTGACTTGTTGCGAGTCTTGCGTTCAGTCTCTTCAAGAATAGCAACTGGGTGCTCACGGTCAGAGAGATCTTCTTGGAGCTTAATGTCCTCGAAGTTGACGGTGCGGTCAGGAGTCTTGAAGCACTTTCGGAGATGAGAGACATGGAACACGTCATGAACATTTGCAAAGCTTGAAGGAAGCTCGAGTTGATAGGCGAGGTCGCCTCTCTTGCTGATAATGTTGAATGGTCCCACGTATCTGGGGGCAAGCTTCCCTTTGATACCAAAGTGACGAGTACCTTTCATAGGAGAGACGCGGAGGTAAACATGATCTCCGATCTCGAAAGCCAAATCACGGTGCTTACTATCATAGTAGCTCTTCTGACGGGATTGGGCTGCTTTGAGGTTATCACGAATGACTTTGCACATTTCCTCTGCCTCTATGATTAAGTCATTACCCAAAAGCTGACGTTAACCGGTTTCAGACCAGTTGAGAGGGGTACGACACTTCCTGCCATACAGAATTTCAAATGGGGCCTTGCCCGAACTTGCTTGAAAACTGTTGTTGTAGGAGAATTCAGCATAAGGAAGACAATCCTCCCATTTCATACCGAAGGAGATCACACAAGCCCTGAGCATATCTTCAAGAATCTGGTTGACACGCTCGACTTGACCGCTAGTTTGAGGATGGCAAGCTGTGCTGAAGCGGATGTTGGTGCCCATGGCCTTCTGAAGAGAATCCCAAAACTTGGATGTAAAGATGCTACCACGGTCTGAAGAGATCACTTGAGGAATACCGTGCAGAGAGACAATCCGAGAGGTATAGAGTTCCGCCAATTGAGCTGTAGTGATCGACTCTTTGATAGGCAGAAAGTGAGCCACTTTGGTGAGTTTGTCGATGACGACGAATATAGCATCATTGCCACGCTTGGACTTTGGAAACCCAATCACGAAGTCCATTTCAATGTGGTCAAACTTCCATTCTGGAATGGCAAGAGGTTGGAGGAGACCTGCTGGCCTTTGGTGTTCTGCCTTCACTCTTCTGCAGACATCACATTCATTCATGAATTGAGCAATCTCGCGCTTCATTCGAGTCCACGAATAAGCCTGCTTGAGGTCCTAATACATCTTCATGCTCCCAGGGTGGATGGAGAGGAGAGAATTGTGAGCCTCATTCATAATCACTTTACGGAGGTCACCTTTGGGTACAACAATACGATCCTCGAAGAAGAGAGTGTCCTTGTCATCAAGGCGGTAGCACTTGTACTTGGGCTGACTCTTGGCAATCCCAATCTTCACCTTTTTCACCATAGCATCAAGAAGCTGGGCTTGGCGAATCTGGTCTTCCAAGGTAGGAGAGACTTGAAGGTTGGCGAGGAAACCTTGAGGAACAACTTGCAGATTCAGTTTGCGGAAAGCTTCACAAAGCTCGGGTTGATAAGGCTTGAGAATCAGACTGTTGCAGTAAGCTTTCCTGCTCAATGCATCAGCAATCACATTGGCCTTGCCTGGAGTATACTCAATACTCGGATTATATTCTTGAATCATTTAGACCCATCGAGTTTGCCTGAGGTTGAGATTAGGCTGAGTAAAGATGTACTTGAGACTCTTGTGATCAGTGAAAATGTCCACTTTTCTTCCCAATAGAAGATGTCTCCAAGTCAAAAGAGCATGCACAACTGCCGCCAACTCGAGATCATGAGTGGGGTAGTTCTTCTCATTGAGCTTCAACTGGCGAGAGGTATAAGCAACAACTTTCTTCTCTTGCATCAATACTGCGCCAAGACCTAGGAGAGAGGCATCACAAAAGACCTCGTACGGCTTGGATTCATCAGGCGGAGTCAAAACTGGAGCAGTGATCAATTTCTCTTTCAAAGTGTTGAAAGCAATGTCACACTCCAGAGACCAAACGTACTTGACATGCTTCTGGAGAAGATTAGAGAGAGGCTTCGCGATCTTAGATAAGTTTTCAACGAATCTTCGGCAATAGCTTGCGAGACCGAGGAAGCTACGGAGTTGCTTCACGTTCTGAGGAGGTTCCCAATTCACAATTGCAGACACCTTCTCAGGATTCACGACAATGCCCTTGGCAGAGATGATATGACCAAGATAAAGAACCTCATCGAGCCAAAATTCACACTTGGAGAACTTGGCGTAGAACTTGTGTTCCCTGAGCTTATCAAGAACCAAACGCAAGTGCTTGGCATGATCTTCCTTGTTCTTCGAGAAAACCAGAATGTCGTCAAGATAGACCAAAACGAAGTCATTGGTATAGGCGTTGAAGATGAAGTTCATCATGCGAGAGAACGTCGGAGGAGCGTTGATGAGACCAAAAGACATGACAGTGTATTCATATGAACCAAAGCTTGTCCTGAAAGCCGTCTTGGGAATATCTTGCTCACGGATTTGAATCTGATGATAACCCATACGGAGATCAATCTTGGAGAATACTTGGGCACCTTTGAGTTGTTCGAACAACTCGTTGATATTGGGAAGTGGGTATTTGCTCTTGATGGTCTTCTTGTTCACTGGACGGTAATCAACACAAAGTCGGTCCGTTCCATCCTTCTTCTTCACAAAAAGAACACCACAACCCCACGGAGAAGAACTAGGCCAGATGAGACCCATTTTCTCTTGAATATCGAGTTGCTTCTTCAGCTCCTTCAACTCTTCCGGTCCGAGCTTGTAAGGACGTTTGCACATAGGTTCCATGCCAGGCTCAAGATCAATAACGAATTCAACTGGCCGGTGCAGAGGCATTCCTGGAAGCTCTTCTGGAAAGACGTCTTGATATTCGCAAACGACTGGAATTTGCGAGATAGCATCCAATTCACCCTTCTCATTGAGAGAAAACAGACGGATGGTATCATCATGAGCGGCAAAGACAATTACATACTCAGACGAATGAGTCAATTGAATCTTCCTGGCAGCACAATCAAGATGCTCCTTGTGCTTAGAAAGCCAATCCATTTCGAGAATAAGATCAATATCCGAGTTACCAAGAACCACCGGAGAAGAGAGAAACTTGTAGTCGCCTAACGTGATAGAGATATCGGGAGCAACCAAACTAGAAGTCAAAAGCTTGCCGGGAGAAACAACTTGCATGACTTTGGGCATGATCTCGGTATCAACATTGTGCTTCGATGCAAAAGGACATGACAAAAAGGAATGCGATGCACCAGTGTCAAAAAGAACTTTTGCAGGAACATCGTTAACAGGAAGGTTACCCATGATCACATCTGACGAGTCCTCTGCCTGAGCTGCATTCATCAAGTTGACCTTGGAGTGCTTGGGGTTATGCTTGACCACAGCTGTACTTGCCGATCTGACAGGAGGAGGAGGAGGAAGACGCCTCTGGTTGAAACACTTGTTGGCATAGTGACCCTTCTGTTGGCACTTGTTGCACGTGACCTCTGAAAGCGGACGGTGATACGGAGCACTCGATCTTGGAGCTTGAGACGAAGTCTTGTTCTGAAAGCCAGGGTTGGGTGGGTGGGAAGATCCACTGCCACCTTTGCTCTTCTGCTGATACGGCTGACGGAACGGAGGAGGAGGAAGCCAATACTTCTACTGCTTGGCCACTTGAGTAGAGGAAGAAGGAGTAGCATCTCTGACTCACTTCTTGGAAGCATCACATCTCAATTGAGCAGCCTCTTGCTTCAATGCCATGTTGTAGAACTCATCGTACCTCAAGGGCTCAAAGAGAACAAGAGCTAGCTGAATTTCTTCTCTGAGACCACCTCTGAACTGGTATATCATGCTCTTCTCATCAGGGACGTCCTGCTTGGCAAAGCGGGCGAGCTTCTGAAACAACTTGTTGTAGTCAGACAGACAAAGAGCCTTGCTTCAGGTTGCGGAATTCCTCACGCTTGCTTTCAACCACGCTCTGGGGAATATGATGAGCCCTGAAATCCCGACGGAAATCATCCCAAGTGATAACACGTCCTCCTCTGGAATCCTTGTACTGCTGGAACCATTCTGCAGCTTGATCTTTGAGTTGGAAGGAAGCGAACTTGACAAAGTCCTCAGGCCTGACGTTACTGCACTCGAAATGCTTGCACAGATCCACTAGCCAATCATCAGCATCAGTTGCCTCAACACAATTGCTGAAAGTCTTTGGCCCGTTAGCAAGGAACTGGTTGAGTGTAGCAAAGTGATTCTGATTGTTGCCATGGTTCCCTTGGTTTCCTTGATTGCGCTCTTGGAGAATTTGCATGATCAACTGTGTGTTTGCATTGGTTGCGGCCATCATAGCTTGCCATGCCTCTGGAGGAGGTGGAGGTGGAGGCGGATCAGGATTCGGAGTCGTGCGCGTTGGAGGAGCCATAATGAAGAGGTTGACATCCATTAGAACATTGACAGACAAATATTGAAGCTGAATCCAACGGAATGAAAATTGCAACATATAGTCTTCACATCCGAACAAAATGAATGAATGCATTCCTCTTGAAATGGTCACATACCCATAAATTGAGAAGCCACTTAGAATTAAGGTAGAGAAAAAAATCAACAAGGTACGGATCAAGAACGAATAATCGGTAAGAAATCCCAATCTCAAACGAATATCCGTGGAAGAAGAACTAGAGCTACAAGAATTCCCACCTATGAAACTCCCGAACCTTTCCGGTTATGCAATCAGGTGTTGGGGATACAGGGGAAGCATAATATCTCACCCAAACTAGCAAATCCTACATCCAGCTGTATCCATCCTTCAACACATAACCAAGAAACCTTCGGAAACCATCTACCTCAACCTTCGAAAAGCATCCGTTATACAAGTTATGGCGATACTCCCGAACTCCCGCCCCAGTACTGGGTGGCGTCGAGGTTATCTCACCAACGAACTGCATAAAAGAGATTTTCGATGTCGGCGTACTAAACTCAGGTATTCCAGAACTGCAACGATAAAATTATGATGACAACACCTCAGAGCTCAACTCCCCGGGACACTTCCACAAAACCCCTGACAGGAGGCACCAAGACAATGTTCTCATCATAAAACCATCAGAACGATTCCAAGCTACCCGCGTGATCCTAAATTTTTTTTAGTGAAATTTGAGAAGAGAAGAGTCAAAACTTTACGTCAGGAAGCCTTACCAGAGCGATGAGGAGACTGGGAAGTAAAAAAGAATTCCTACACTCTTCGATATATAATTCCTAAATGACTCAAAACATTTTTTCTAGACACAACTCAGCTGCTAATAACGATCAAGCAATGGGGCTCCTAAGGTCAGGGAAGGCTCTGATTACCAACTTGTAACACCCTCGATGCGACTATATCTCCCACGTGTCGAGGCACGACTTAGAGGCATAATCGCATTGAAGGCATATGTCGCAAGTTAGGCAATCTTCACAACATCCCAAGTAATATATATCATAAAGGGGAGATAACATAGTTGGCTTACACTCGCCACGTCAATCAAGTACATAAATAACATTACATCATCCAAACACTCATGGCCCGACTACGACGCCAAAATAAAAGATAACCCAACATGCGACACGGTCCCAATCACCCCCAACTGGGCACCACTACTGATCATCAGGAAAGAAAACATAGTAACATTGAGAGTCTTCGTCGAACTCCCACTTGAGCTCATACGCGTCTCCTGGAGCGGAATCATCAGGCCCTGCATCTGGTGTAATAGTAATCTGTGAGCCACAGGGACTCAGCAATCTCGCACCCTCGTGATCAAGACTATTTAAGCTTATAGGTAAGGCAAGGTAAAATATGAGTGGAGCTGCAGCAAGCGACTAGCAAGTATGGTGGCTAACTTATTCGCAAAAGAGGGCGAGAAAGAGGAGGCAAAGCGCGAGCGCGAAACTAGAGAACAACCTGCGCAAACATTACTCCAACACCGTGTTCGCTTCCTGGACTCCACCGAGAAGAGGCCATCACGGTAACACACTCAGTTGATTCATTTTAATTAAGTTAAGGTTCAAGTTATCTACAATCGGACATTAACAAATTCCCATCTGCCCATAACCGCGGGCACGGCTTTCGAAAGTTCAAATCCCTGCAGGGGAGTCCCAAATTAGCCCATGACAAGCTCTCGCGGTCAACGAAGGAATAGACCTCCTCCCAAGACGTTCCGATCAGACTCGGTATCTCGGTTCTTCAAGACACTTCGACAGGTTAAAACAAGACCAGCAACACCACCCGAATGTGCCGACAAATCCCAATAGGAGTTGCACATATCTCGTTCTCAGGGCACACTCAGATGAGACATCCTACGAGTAAAACCAACCCTCAAGTTGCCCCGAGGTGGCCCCGCAGTCTACTCGGTCGGACCAACACTCAGAGGAGCACTTGCCCGAGGGGGTTAAATAAGATGACCCTCGGGCTCCGGAAACCCAAGGGAAAAAGAGGCTAGGTGGCGAATGGTAAAACCAAGGTTGGGCATTGCTGGAAAAGCTTTAATCAAGGTGAACTATCAAGGGGTTCCCATTATAACCCAACCGTATAAGGAACGCAAAATCCGGAAACATAACACCGATATAACGGAAACTAGGGCGGCAAGAGTGGAACAAAACACTAGGCGAGAGGCCGAGACTTCCACCCTTTACCAAGTATATAGATGCATTAAGAAAACATGGCAATATAATGATATCCCAACAAGTAAATAAATGTTCCAACAAGGAACGGCCTTCAATCTTCACCTGCAACTAGCAACGCTATAAGAGGGGCTGAGCAAAGCGGTAACATAGCCAATCAACGGTTTGCTAGGACATGGTGGGTTAGAGGTTTGAAATGGCAATTTGGGAGGCTTGAAAGCAAGTGGTAGGCATCGTAGCATTGGCATAGCAAAAGAGCGAGCAAACTAGCATAGCAAAGATAGTAGTGATTTCGAGGGTATGATCATCTTGCCTGCACAGTTGTCAGAGTTGACTGGATCCTCGAAAGCAAACTCAACGGGCTCCTCGTTAGCGAACTCGTCTCCCGGCTCTACTCAAACAAGACAAACAAGCAACAAGTACATAATCAACCACGTGCAAGGACCAAACACTATGGTGCAAAGATGATATGCTATGCGGGATGCGATGCGGGATGCATATGCAAGATGTGACAGGGAGTGCACGAAACTGGCCTCAACTTGGAAATCCAAGTGTGCCACTGGAAAGATGAGATGAAATCGCTTGAAAACAATATAAAGAACGCCGGAATCGGAGTTACGGTTTGGAAATGGCAAGCGATTCAAATATGGCACCGGTTTGCGATTTACAGCAAGTAGCCATCTAAATTCGATGAGATGAACATGCAACAGCACCCAAACATGACAACAAAATACATGGCAGGGATGAATTCAAGATGCTTAACAAAAGTCTAGCACTGACCTACGGCCAATTCATCCATTAACAGGTTCAAACAAGCATGGCAAAAATGCGTATGACAAACAGATCTCAGACTTAGTGAAATCAACACTTGTCTGGAATTTCAGATCAGGTAGCACTCTTTGGAGCAACAAAACTACATGCTACAGGACCTAAACATGGCAAAGTAAAGCATGTCATGGAGCTACTCAAAGAGCTTAACAAAAGTCCCTTAGTGACCTTGAGCCAAAAGGGATCAGAAAATACAATTGCAAGCATGTGAACATAGCAAAAACATAATCAGTTTTCAGACTTAGTGAAAACTGGAGCATGTTGAAACATAACTCAAGTAGGCATGTTTACGAGCTCGATGCACTCACCACGGAGCAAGTCATGACAAGACAAGCATACATCCATCAAGAAGGCACAAAATTCAAGCTAGAAATAGCAAGAACAATAACATAGCATGCACGGATCAACTACAACATCATTGGCAAAATTGCAAACAAGTTGATAATCTGCCTAGATTCACAAAGTAGCTAAAGTGGAGCTCGATTGACTCAAGCTAGGGTGCTCCATAATTGCAAACAAAGACATGGATGGATAGAGCACTACAATATTAACAAAACATCCTTACTGATCATCCTCAAAAGAGGCACGGATCACTAGGAAACAACATGAACATATGGCCATATGAGATAAACTGTTCCAGGACTTAGTGGAAATGCTAAGTCCCTAAAAACAGAATTAGCAAGTGCACCACTTTGCAAGCTTGAACAAGTCACCACACACATCACAAAAATACATGGGTTGCACCTCTGGAAAGATGACAAAACCCTTAACAAAACATATGTAGAGCATTAGGGCAAATCATGCACACATTAATCATGGCAAAAATGACAAAAACCTAAATAGAGTAGCAGATCTAACAGTTATCTCAAGTAGCCCTCTTCTAACAGCATTTCGGGCATCAAGATGAACTCAAATGAAAATGATGCAATGGAGTGAAATGATGTACTCTCTGAGATGAACATTTTGATATGCTATATGCATGAATCGGAGCTACGGATGCAAAGTTACAGAGCTATGAACAGGGGCACTTGGATCTGGAATTTCGGGACTTAGAGAAAAAAATCAACCTCCGGATCTAGGGTTTCGGTGGCACGCAAAACGAGGCGGCGGCACGCACTGTTCACCGCGGCGGAGTTTGTTGGGGAGGCGGCTTCCGGAGCGGCGTCCGGCCGGCGCGGGTCGCCGGAGCGACGAGGGCGGCGGGCGCGGCGTGGAGGAGGCGGGGAGGCGGCGAGCGGCCGGGCGCGGTTGGTGGCGGTGGCCGGCGATGGGGCGCGGCGTCGCCGGCCG
>NC_041392.1:446115581-446150251 GCF_002162155.2 Triticum dicoccoides
CGCCGGCCGGTGAAGGGCGGCGCGCGGCGTCATGGGCGAGGAGGAGGCGAAGGCGGCGCGGGCGAGCCCCTCTGGCCCGTGCCCGGGCGAGGGCGGGCCGGCCACGGGCCGCGGCGGGCTCCGGCGGCGGGGATGTGGGTGCGCGGCCCGGCGAATGGGAGGCGGACACGTGGCGGCGGCGGGCGGTGGCGGACGCGTCCGGCCCGAATCGGACGTGTCCGTCGGCGAGAGGTGGGAGGAGACTAGGTTAGGGTGGATTTGATCCGGAATTTTCGGGGAGGGGGTATAAATAGGCATAGAGGGAGCTAGGAGAGTCCAAATGAGGTGCGGTTTTCGGCCACGTGATCGCGATCGAACGATCTAGATGATGGAGCAGGCTTAGGTGGGTTTTTGGCCAAATGGGAGGTGTGTTGGGCTGCAACACACACGAGGCCTTTACGGTCCCTCGGTTAACTGTTGGAGTATCAAATGAAGTCCAAATGATACGAAACTTGACAGGCGGTCTACCGGTAGTAAACCAAGGCCGCTTGACAAGTCTCGGTTCAATCCGGAAATGTTTAATCCCCACACACGAAAGAAAGCTAAAAATGACCACCGGAGGAGAACGAAGCGCCGGAATGCAAAACGGAGAACGGGGAAAATGTTCGAATGCATGAGATGAACACGTATGCAAATGCAATGCACATGATGACATGATATGAGATGCATGACAACGATAACAACACACGGAGACAAAGACCCGAACCCGAGAAAATAAATTAACTTAACGCCGAAACGGCAAGAGTTAGAGTACTAATTGGGAAAGTTACATCCGGGGTGTTACAATATCATTCTTGGAACTACTTCCAACACACATCATCACTTCACCCTTAACTAGTCTCTGTTCATTCTGCAACTCCTGTTTGAAGTTACTACTCTTAGCAACTGAACTAGTATCAAATACCGAGGGGTTGGTATAAACACTAGTAAAGTACACATCAATAACATGTATATCCAATATATATCTTTGTTCACCTCGCCATCCTTCTTATCCGCCAAATACTTGGGGCAGTTTCGCTTCTAGTGACCAGTCCCTTTGCAGTAGAAGCACTCAGTCTTAGGCTTAGGTTCAGACTTGGGCTTCTTCACTTGAGCAGCAACTTGCTTGCTGTTCTTCTTGAAGTTCCCCTTCTTCCCTTTGCCCTTTTTTTAAACTAGTGGTCTTTGTCAACCATCAACACTTGATGCTTTTTTTGATTTCTACCTTCATCAATTTCAGCATCACGAAGAGCTTGGGAATTACTTTTGTCATCACTTGCATATTATAGTTCATCACTAAGTTCTAGTAACTCGGTGATAGTGACTAGAGAACTTTGTCAATTACTCTCTTATCTGGAAGATTAACTCCCACTTGATTCAAGCAATTGTAGTACTCAGACAATCTGAGCACATGCTCACTGGTTGAGCTATTCTCCTCCATCTTGTAGGCAAAGTACCGTCAGAGGTCTCATACCTCTCGACACGGGCATGCGTATGAAATACCAATTTCAACTCTTGGAACATCTTATATGCTCCATGGCATTCAAAACGTCTTTGAAGCCCCGATTCTAAGCCGTTTAAGCATGGTGCACTATAGTCATCATATTGAGCTAGCCAAACGTTCATAACGTCTGCATCTGCTCCTGCAATAGGTCTGTCACCTAGCGGTGCATCAAGGACATAATTCTTTTGTGCAGCAATGAGGATAATCCTTAGATCACGGATCCAATCCGCATCATTGCTACTAACATTTTTCAACATGGTTTTTCTCTAGGAACACAATAAACAGGGAGCAACATCGTGAGGTATTGATCTGCAACATAGATATGCTAATACTACCAGGACTAAGTTCATGATAAATTAAAGTTCAATTAATCATATTACTTAAGAAATCCCACTTAGATAGACAGCCCTCTAATCATCTAAGTGATCACGTGATCCAAATCAACTAAACCATGTCCGATCATCACGTGAGATGGAGTAGTTTTCAATGGTGAACATCACTATGTTGATCATATCTTCTATATGATTCACGCTCGACCTTTCGGTCTCAGTGTTCTAAGGCCATATCTGCATATGCTAGGCTCGTCAAGTTTAACCTGAGTATTCCGCGTGTGCAACTGTTTTGCACCCGTTGTATTTGAACGTAGAGCCTATCACACCCGATCTTCACGTGGTGTCTCAGCACGAAGAACTTTCGCAACGGTGCATACTCAGGGAGAACACTTATACCTTGAAATTTAGTGAGAGATCATCTTATAAAGCTACCGCCGAACTAAGCAAGATAAGATGTATAAAAGATAAACATCACATGCAATCATAATATGTGACATGATATGGCCATCATCATATTGTTCCTTTGATCTCTATCTCCAAAGCATCGTCATGATCTCCACCGTCACTGGCATGACACCATGATCTCCATCATCTTGATCTATATCAATGTGTCGTCACATGGTCGTCTCACCAACTATTGCTCTTGTAACTATTGCTATTTCATAGCGATAAAGTAAAGCAATTATTTGGCGCTTGCATCTTATGCAATAGAACAACAACCATAAGGCTTTTGCTAGTTGCCGATAACTTCAACAAAACATGATCATCTCATACAACAACTTATATCTCATCATGTCTTGACCATATCACATCACAACATGCCCTGCAAAAACAAGTTAGACGTCCTCTACTTTGTTGTTGCAAGTTTTATGTGGCTACTATGGGCTGAGCAAGAACCGTTCTTACCTACGCATCAAAACCACAACGATAGTTCGTCAAGTTAGTATTGTTTTAATCTTCTCAAGGATCGGGCGTAGCCACACTTGGTTCAACTAAAGTTGGAGAAACTGACACCCGCCAGCCACCTGTGTGCAAAGCACGTCGGTAGAACCAGTCTCGCGTAAGCGTACGCATAATGTCGGTCCGGGCCGCTTCATCCAACAATACCGCCGAACCAAAGTATGACATGCTGGTAAGCAGTATGACTTGTATCACCCACAACTCACTTGTGTTCTACTCGTGCATATAACATCTACGCATAAAACCTGGCTCGGATGCCACTGTTGGGGAACGTAGTAATTTCAAAAAAAATCCTACGCACACGCAAGATCATGGTGATGCATAGCAACGAGAGGGGAGAGTGTGTCCACGTACCCTCGTAGACCGAAAGCGGAAGCGTTAGCACAACGCGGTTGATGTAGTCGTACGTCTTCATGATCCGACTGATCAAGTACCGAACGTACGACACCTCCGAGTTTAGCACATGTTCAGCTCGATGACGTCCCACGAACTCCGATCCAGCAGAGCTTTGAGGGAGAGTTCCGTCAGCACAATGACGTGATGGCGGTGATGATGATGCTACCGACGCAGGGCTTCGCCTAAGCACCGCTACGATATGATCGAGGTGGATTATGGTGGAGGGGGGCACTGCACACGGCTGGGAGATATCAACAGATCAACTTGTGTCTAGAGGTGCCCCCTTCCCCGTATATAAAGGAGGGAGGGAGAGGCCGGCCCTAGAGGGGGTGCGCCAAGTGTGGGGAGTCCTACTAGGACTCCCAAGTCCTAGTAGGATTCCCCTTTCCTTTCCAGAGTAGGAGAGAACGAAAGAGGGGAGAGGGAAAAAGAAAAGGGGGATGCACCCCTTGTCCAATTCGGATCAGAGGGGGCGTGCACCTCCTTCCTTTTGGCCTCTCTCCTCTATTCACGTATGGCCCAATAAGACCCAATACTTCTCCCGGTGAATTTCCATAACTCCCCGGTACTCCGAAAATACCCGAATCACTCGGAACCTTTCCGATGTCTGAATATAGTCGTCCAATATATTGATTTTTACGTCTCGACCATTTTGAGACTCCTCGTCATGTCCCCGATCTCATCCGGGACTCCGAACTACCTTTGGTACATCAAATCACATAAACTCATAATACAATCGTCACCAAAACTTTAAGCGTGCGGACCCTACGGGTTCGAGAACTATGTAGACATGACCAAGACACGTCTCCGGCCAATAACGATTAGCGGAACCTGGATGCTCATATTGGCTCCCACATATTCTATGAAGATATTTATCGGTCAAACCGCATAACAACATACGTTGTTCCCTTTGTCATCGGTATGTTACTTGCCCGAGATTCGATCGTTGGTATCTCAATACCTAGTTCAATCTCGTTACTGGAAAGTCTCTTTACTCGTTCTGTAATACATAATCCCGTAACTAACTCATTAGTTACAATGCTTGCAAGGCTTATAGTGATGTGCAATACCGAGTGGGCCCAGAGATACCTCTCCGACAATCGGAGTTACAAATCCTAATCTCGAAATACGCCAACCCAACAAGTACCTTTGGAGACACCTGTAGAGCACCTTTATAATCACCCAGTTACATTGTGACGTTTGGTAGCACACAAGGTGTTCCTCCGGTAAACGGGAGTTGCATAATCTCATAGTCATAGGAACATGTATAAGTCATGAAGAAAGCAATAGCAACAAACTAAACGATCAAGTGCTAAGCTAACGGAATGGGTCAAGTCAATCATATCATTCTCCTAATGATGTGATCCCGTTAATCAAATGACAACTCATGTCCATGGCTAGGAAACTCAACCATCTTCGATTAACGAGCTAGTCAAGTAGAGGCATACTAGTGACACTCTGTTTGTCTATGTATTCACACATGTATTATGTTTCCAGTTAATACAATTCTAGCATGAATAATAAACATTTATCATGAAATAAGGAAATAAATAATAACTTTATTATTGCGTCTAGGGCATATTTCCTTCAACCCTGACTGCCACCCTTTCACCGTCTCTGCGAATGAGCCTTCGGGCCAGTTAACATTGGGCATATTGCCCAACATGGCGCCTCCGCACTCTGCTTGTTGGCCGCTCACCACCTTCGGTTTCACACTGAAGGTCTTCAGCCATAGGCCAAAATGAGGCGGGATGCGGAGAAAGGCCTCGCACACAACAATGAATACCATGATGTTGAGGATGAAGTTGGGGGCTAGGTCATGGAAGTCTAGCCCGTAGTAAAACATCAGTCCACGGACGAAGGGGTGAAGAGGGAAGCCCAGCCCACGGACGAAATGTGTGAGAAACACAACATTCTCGTGGGGCTCTGGAGTAGGGACGATCTGTCCCTTGTCCAGGAGTCGGTGAGCGATCTCCTTGGCCAGATATCCGGCCTCCCGGAGCGCCTTGATATCCCTCTTCTTGACGGAGGAGGCCATCCACTTACCCCAGCTCCGGATCCGGACATCTTTGGAGTGCTTTCTCGGATGAGGTAAAAGCTAAGATCTTGGGCGCTGGAGCACAGGGACGGAAGGACTAAGGAGGAGCCGAGGTGTGGGCGAAGAAAGGGAATCCTTATCCCCTTATAAAGGCCATGAATATCAAGCGACTCCCCACTCGCCTTAAACTCACCTTACAGTTGGATCACCCACGCCCGTATTGATGAGAATCCCGTAATAAGGGGACACGATCTCTGCTTCGACAAGACGTGCCAATGGCAACCGCATCTCGAAACATGGAGTGGCAGATGAAAAATGGTTCGAAATTATGACCGGATAGACGTGATGTCATATTGTAAAAAGCTGTCAGCAGATTAGACTCGTGTAAAAGTATATTCTCTCTACGGTTATGTATGGTGTGTGTGACAGGGCCGGATACTATCATCGCATCCGAAGACTATCTTGAAGTTCGGATAGAAGGGAACCCGCCTTGCAATGTCGAAGGCAATCTGCGCGCCGGACTCCTCATCATTGAAGCCAGGTTCAGGGGCTACTAAGGGAGTCCTGGACTAAGGGGTCCTCGGGCATCCGGCCTGTTATCCATGGGTCGAACTAATGGGCTGTGAAGACATGAAGGCCGAAGACTGTATCTGTGTCCGGATTGGACTCTCCTTGGCGTGGAAGGCAAGCTTGGCGACCGACTATGAAGATTCTATAACATCCCAAATTTTCAACTTGGAATGTTATACATTAGATCATCATTGCATATCATATTTTATTGCATTTTGGTTGATCCGAGAAATTCTACGCAACTCAAGGACCCACGGAGAGAGTTGGGGATTTCATTATTTTCATATTCGAGTTTTCTCGAATTTTGAAAAGAGGATCGTTTGATTTTCATTATTTTCTCTTCGAATATTTCTTTTATAAAAAAATAAAAGAGAGAGGATAAAATGACTTTCTCAAAATAAAGAATTATCGAAGATTTAATATTAAAATCAAATAAGATTTTTTTCCGGACTTTTATCGCTATTTTATTTGAATTAGGAAAAATGTGTGTGTTTCAAATTGCATTTTAGGCCCAAATAAATGTTCACCTTGTCCGGCATATTTTTAGAGGACGGGGAAAATTAATTTCAGGATTTTTGGAGTCCGTTTAGTACTTCTTTTCTTTCTTTTTCTGCACGTCAGAATTATTTTAAAAAAAAGAGGAACCACCTCCGGGCCGTACCCGAGCGGGACTCCGCTCGGGGGGGTTTATAAGCCGAGCCAGCCCCGCCGCCGAAGCCCACCCGCGCCCGTGCCCAAACCCTAGCCGCCGCCGCACCGAGCCGCCCGCCGCCGCGCCGCCACCCGCCGCCGCCGTCATGCCGCACCGGTGCCGCCCCGCCACCGCCGTTGTCTCGCTGGACTCAGGTAGCCACCTCGGTTTTTGCGAGAAAACCGATCATTTTTTTTTTCAAAAACCCTAGATTCCGTTTTTTTATTTTTAGATCGGTTTTTTTCAGTTTAGTTATTTAGCGGACGTTCGTCTGGACGTTCGTTTTAACGAATGGTTTTCACCGTTTAGCCGCAGATAGCGAACGTTCGTTCGTTAGCCTGTTCGTCAGTTTTTCTTTTTCTCGGATTTTCCACAATTATTTTCGATCGCGATTTCTGATCTGATTTTCGTTTTAGTATAACTTTTCGCTCGTTTATCGGAATCAGGCGATTCAAGCGCCTAGAGTTTCGTCTCGAAGCCCTCTTTCTGTTTAACCAACTTAAACAAGTTTTTGCTATTGTAAAATTTGACTTTAGTCGAGATTAGTAAACGAAGCTTGTTCCTTTCGCCGTTTGAGTATTGTTGCTTCGTTTGATTTGATTATTTTTGCAAACCGGAGCTCTTAAGTTGAACCTTCTGGTTAGATCTCTTATTTGAGTTTTACTCGTGCCCTTGCTTGATTGCTTATTGTATGCTTGTTTGATTGCGATAGAGTACTCGGAGTGTGAAGCGTGCTACATCGAGTCTCTAGGTTTCACGGATCATCGGCAAGGCAAGTAACACTTTGATCATACCTCTTTACCACCCAGTTTTATTGCATTAGATCAACCCTCAAACAATTGCATGGTTAGGATCTGAATAAATTGTGGGTTGGGAAGTAGATGAGGTAGTACATATTCACCTGTTTTATTATCAAACCTTGGGACTTACTTCTACGTTATGCTTATATTGCCATGCTATTCTCGTAGACGTGGATTGGGTTTTGAGAGTGTCCATGACAGATGTGAGTTGTTAATTAATGGTTAACTTAAGGTGGAAATTTTAATACACATCTGGGTGGATTGAGGCACCTGGGGAAACCAGTGATTGCCTGTATTTTTGGAAATCCCGGGGTACCGTGTGATTTTCCTATGGACCGCCACCCAGGCTCAAAGGGATCATAAGATTATTCATGCTGGAAACTTCCGTGTGCAACCACATGCCATTATGGGCTCTGGCATAGTTGAGTAAGTTGTGGGAAACCTTTCCATGATGGGCTAGAAGATGCAGGGGATTGTAGGTGTACCGGCCTATCTATCGATTAAGGGGACCTCTTCGAAAAGACTGTGTCTCGGTCATCCATTTCCCAAACATTATGTAGTGCGAGAAATCCAACGGAGGAGATCGAGTCTTGTGGGGAAAATTGCACAAACCTCTGCAAAGTGTACACACTAACCATGGTTAGCCGTGTCCCCGATTATGGACATTTCGAGTATCTAGTTCTTGGATTAACATGTGGATCTCATCACTCTAAATTAATTTTGTTGGGTTATTAATTACTTTTAATTGGGATTGAGAGGGGGTTTACCTTCTCAATATTTTTTTCAACCAACTTTGTAGTTAAGTAAAATATATTCCTTTGCAGTAGGGGAAAATTGGCTTTTCGCAAAACCTATTAACCATACAGCCTCCACCAGCCATATATGCATGTAGTGATAGCTTTACATTGTTCATTACTCTCTTGTGTTACACTGCCAGTGTCGGCATTCTGGGAACGGGGGTCCCCAGACTTGCCTGCCTGCGGCCTGCGGCATGGCTCAAAGGGGGGCCCAGCACGGCCCATCTTCACCAACACAGACCCAAGACCCTCGCGAGGGGCCAAGCCTCACGGGGCGGACGACGCGGAGCTTCCTCAGGCACGGCCTCATCAGGCTGGCTCGCGAGGAGGCGGAGAGATCAAGGCGGGGTACCTCACGAGGTGCCTGTGACGCAAGCCATGACGACCAAGGGCGCCAGGCGGGTGCCAGCCCGCGCAGTGTCCTCCTTTCCCCTTTGGTGCAAAGGGGGCAAGTGCAACCGCGGAGTACCGAGGCATCAGGCAAAGGTTGCCATTTCGGTGCAACAAGACCAAGACCAGGAGGACAGCAAGACGGAGGTCATCGTGGAGCCCAAGACGGCGTCACCACCAGAGCTTTGTGCAGGCGAAGACTACTTTTGTCAGGATAACTGGTACTAGCTGTCCCCTTTCAAATTAGCCCGCCATTGTTGGCTCCCTTCCCGCTCGATATTTTGGAAGAGGACCAGGGCCTCTATAAATAGGACCAGCCACCCGCAGGATGGTGGCAGCTAGGTGAGAGGTTGGAGATTGGAGATCAACAATCAGAGAGAGAGAGAGAGAGAAGGGTGACTGGACTCCTCCCAGCAGTTCATCGCCCCAGCCAAGAACAGACCCTCGCGAGGCTGTTCTTCCTTGTATTGTTCATCATCATCAGCCCAAGAGGCAATCCACCACACCACACACTGGAGTAGGGTATTACACCACAACAGTGGCCCGAACCAGTATAAATCATGTGTCTCTTGTGTTGTTCTTTTCATAGCTTAGATCTTAGCGAGGCGGAGGGGTGCAGGTAGGTAGGAGGCGAAATCTCCGCGCGCACCCCAGAGTTCGAACCTCAAGGGTCTGCCGGAACCCGAAATCCGACATTTGGCGCGCCAGGTAGGGGTGCGCCGGAATTCGTCTTCCACCACCCCGTTCTCCTCCGACCATCACGCCCATGTCTGACGCTCGTCGGGCCCGCAACGAGCGCCGGGCCGCCCTCGCTTCCCGCGTCGCCCAGACGGCCCCTGTCGGCGGGCGTCCTCGTCGTTCCCCTTCACCTGCCGTCAACGCCGCCACCGGCCCGGCGGGGGACGAGCAGCAAGCATCGTCTCAGCATCCGTCCGTGCGGCAAGACGGCCGCACCGCAACTCCCTCGCTCACCCCAGCTAGTTCTTCGTCCCACGCGCTCCGCGCGCCCATGGAGGCTCGAGCTGCGCTCATCGCGGCAAACGAGCTCCTGCGCTACCGTCCCGTCGACGACGTCTACGAAGAATGGCTCGACCACATCACCGAGCTCGTTCGCGCCGCAGGGGGCTCTCCTGCGCCGTCCGTTCCGCTACACCGCACCCCGCCCCGCGCGGGCGACGAAGCTCTGGCGGCGCCGCGGCCTCCTCCTCCTCAGGAAGGCACCATGGCTCCAAGGCGCGTGGCCCCTGGGTGGAACCCGCTCCGTCAGGTGCCAGCGCGGCAAGAGCAGAGCTGCCAAGAAGTCCCTCGGCCGCAAGAAGCTTCCCGGGCGCTCCCTGCTCCAGCACGTCGCGACCATGCTCCTGCTCCCGCGCGTCAAGACCCCGCGCTGCTCCCAGCTACAGCGCATGGGGACATGCAAGACCAAGCTCTCCGTCACCCAAGGGCTCCCATGGCCACAGCAGGCTGTCGTGCCTTCACCACTGAGCTACGCAGCGTCGCGTGGCCCGGCAAGTTCAAGCCAGACCTACCTCCTCGTTACGACGACACGGCTGACCCTGCGGAGTTCCTCCAGCTCTACGAGCTGGGCATCGAAGCTGCCAACGGAGACGAGAAGGTCATGGCGAACTGGTTCCCCATGGCGCTCAAGGACGGGGCCCGCACCTAGCTCCTGAACCTGGCTCCAGGCACGATCTCCTCCTGGGACGAGATGCGCACCCGCTTCATCGCCAACTTCCAAGGTACTCGTGACCGGCCACCCGCCGTGAGCGACATGCGCCACATCAAGCAACCACCCGGGGAGACCCTGCAGAAGTACATCCAGCGCTTCAACAATGCACGCCTCAAGATTCCCAAGGTGACTGAGGAGGCCATCATCTCAGCCTTCTCCGACGGCGTGCACGATGTCAAGATGAAGGAGGAGCTGGCGATGCATGAAGACCTGTGCACTTCCTTGGAGCTGTTCAACTTGGCAACCAAGTGCGCCAGGGCTGAGGAAGGGCGTCTCTCCCTCCTCGAGCAGCCGGCCGCAGACCCAGAAGAGAAGAAGCCCAAGGCCAAGGATGTGAAGCGCAAGGGGGCTGCCGTGCTCACGGCAGAACCAGACACCAAGCGGGGCAGAGATCAGCCCGAACCTTCCAAGGGCAGCCGGTATTGTGTGTACCATGACCTCCACACCCACAACACCAACGAATGTCAAGAGCTCCGAGCCATGCGAGAAGGAAGGATCGGTCGTCGCCCCGACCGCGGTGACCGGGGCTACGGTCGAGGAGGAGGAAGGAACGCAGGACGCTGGGAAGACCGTGGCCCGCGCCAAGGGTGGCGCGATCAACCTCGCAAGGATCGCTGGCAAGACCCGCCTCGCGAGGGAGACTGGAGGGATCAGCCTCGCGAGGATCGCCCGCAAGGCAACGCAGGCCTCCCTCCGCTGCCGCCGCAGCCAAGGAGAAACGAGGACCACCACCAGGACGAGGGGGCTGGGGGCTTCCAGGAGCCGCGCGCGATCGCCTACATCCTGGGCGGGGCTCAAGCCCCAGCCTCTCAACGCATCTTCAAGCAGTTCGCCCGCGAAGTGAATGCAGTCCTCCCCAGGCTCGAAGCCACGCGCCCTCTCAGGTGGTCGGTGTGCGCCATCACGTTCAGCTCAGCAGATCAGCTCAAGTGTGCGGCTATAGCCAGAGTCCTCCTAATGCTTTGTTCCCCAATCATCAGCAACGTGGTGGTCACCAGGACCCTCATTGATGGCGGGGCAGGGCTCAACGTCCTGTCTGTGGAAACATTCAACAATCTCCAAGTGCCCTACAGCCAGCTTCAGCCAACCAAGCCTTTCTCCGTAATCACCGACGGCTCCACGGTCCCGATTGGGCAGGTCCGCCTCCCTGTCACCTTCGGGGCACGCGACAACTACCGCACCGAGCCCATCGACTTCGATGTCGCTCACATTCGCCTGCCGTACAACGCCATCCTTGGGTACCCAGCACTGGCCAAGTTCATGGTCGTAACTCACCACGGCTACAACGTCCTCAAGATGCCAGGAAGTGGCGGAGTCATCATGGTACCCTGTGAAGAGAAGGACGCGGTGTGCTCCCTGGAACGAGCCTTTCAGGCCGCGTCACTGAAAGACCCGGATCGCGGAAGCAAGAGGCTTCCCGAGACCGCCCCCAAGAAGAAGAAGACATTGTCCGACCCGGCCCCTCAGGAGGCAGGCCCCTCTGGGCCCGTGCCTGCCCAGGGGGCACCTCCTTCCATCGTATAGGAAAGCGCGCCTGGCGCCCTCCTCAGACAGGGCTCGGGGGCTCTCCCCTGGAGGGCCACCGACCTAGCTAGGGTCATGAGGGAGGCGCTTGGGAACCACATGGAGGCGTGTTTCGAAGCACGTTTCCCTCAAGAAGGAGCAAGGCAAGGAGAGCCAGACCCTCAGGAGTTCGTCAGCAAGGCCATTCAGGAGCTACAGGAGTCAAGAGTCATGAAAGGCGGCCGCCGCCTACCAGCAGTGGCTCCCCATCCAAGCGAGGATGGTAGGCTGCGCGTCTGCATCGACATACCAGGGCACAACCGAGTTGCCTCTCTGGAGCACCTCTGGCCCTCGTGAGTGAGGCGCTGCAGAGGTCCACCCCACAGCTACGTTCGCATGCCTTACGGCTTGCCGAACGCGGCTGCCACGTATCAGTGCCTCATGAGGGGCATCACGGAGGCACGAGAGGCCAGGCGTTCCGCAGCCCTGGCGGAGATGGAGATGGTCCGCGAGGAGCCGCCAGCGCCTCCGGAACCTCTCGAGGCCCCTGGGCCTGGGGGCTCGTGAGGATCGGCTTCCGCAGCCCACCGAGTCTGCTACACCAACACTCCTTCGTCCTCAACGTCATCAGGTGATATCTTTCAAGTTTCATTTCCAGCTGGGAGCGCCCCCCTAGGGCTGCATTATTCCCAGGCCGCGTGGGTCCGTCCCTGCGGCGTGTATCCCTTTTATTTCATGTTGTTAGCTTACCTTGTTGGGGGCGCCCCTCGGGCTGCATGATCCCCAAGTCGCTCGGGCCAGGCCCAGCAGCATGTATCCCATTTGCGTTTATTTCCGGTTATGCGTTAGAACCACCATGCTTGATTATTTGATGCCGGTCCATGGCACCTCTTCTTCTCCATGGCGACCACTTGCACGTTAAAGGGGGGGTACCTGAGCATCGCGACTCAGGGCTCTTACTGGCTCTCCAGCCCTCACCCTCTGGCCTTGTCCACGGCATCGCGACCTGGCATACCAGCGACAGCTGAGACCAGCTCGAGGGCCGGGACCCAAGGACGTAGAGTGCCGACATCTAACCAAATTTGCAGGGACACATCACAAGATAAGGCCCAGTGCCAGGCGCAACCTGCCTAGAGGTAGGGCCCCGTGAGTCCCGCGCTGGCTCACGGGTGCCCAGATACACCTCGCCAGGCCCTACCGTGCCAGCCATGTGTCAGGGCGGGGTTATACACACCCCGGGGGCTCCTCCCGAAGGGGGACCCCTCCCACGTACCAGTGGAAGCACCATGCTCCGCGCTGGCTGACGACACTGCCGAGGAGCGGCTATGCCCGTACACATACGGAAGCGCTATGCTCCGCGCTGGTGATAAACAACTGAGGGTGGCCCCCGGGCCGCATCAACCTCAGGGAGCCCAGAGCTCAGTGTCTAGCCTCATCTTAACGCCTCCCCTCGGGAGTGCTGCGCGAGGGGGCTGGGCACAGGGGCTGCGCCTGGGTCACACCCAGACGCACGCCGCCCAGCCAGGTCCCCCCGGGCCTGGTTCGTCGCGCGTCTCTCCCCGAGCGGAGCCAAGGTACGAAGGCCATTTGAGCGTCAAGAGGGACTCCTGAGCATTGCGACTCAGGAGCCTAACTTTTCATGTAGCCCCTCACTCCTTAGTTCCGAAAGGCTAACATCGGTTGAGGTATGCGCACGGGCGGGCTCTGCAGACGTAGAACGGTAGATCCACCCACATCACACCTCCCTACTTGCTGTTCGTGCGCCAAGGGGGACTCCTGAGCATCGCGACTCAGGAGCCTAACTTGTCACGTAGCCCCTCACTCCTTGGCCCCGTCCTGGTTTCCGGTCAGGACCAACGCTGGGTGAGGCATGCGCGGGGCCGGGCTCTGCCGGCGTAGAACATAAGCAAGTAGGAAGGAAAAGCGCAAATTTCAAGGAATTCAAAAGCAAATATTATAGTCCACACTGTTATCTCAATGCCAAACACAAGTTTAAACGCCTCCCTGAGGCATGATACATGTGCAGGAATTAAAGGCAGGACAGGAGCCACAACAGAGTCACTTGTCGACGGTGGAGCAGCGCGGAGTGGGTTTGCCTCATGGAGCAGTGGGGTCGGCAGCGCCTTGCTTTGGCTTGGTGCTGAAGGCCCGGAACTTCCCCAGCAGAGCCTCCGCGCGACCCTTCACGGCCTCGGCAGTGGCAGCGGCACGCTCACCGCTTACTGGCTCCAGCAGGCTGTCGAGGTCGACGCCAGGATCGCGAAGGTAGATGTGGGTGAGGACCCGCGTCAGTGTTGCAGAAGACAAGACACGCGCCTTGGCCTCAGCCGTGGGGCCAAGTCCAACGGCGAAATCTTCAACAGCGTGAACCAGGAAGGGAAGCAGCTTGGCGGGGCCGTCCTCGGCACCAGCCAGCGGGCTCTCCAGGCCGTTGTCGTAAAGCGTCCTCAGCGAGGAGCGAGCCTTCGCCTCCATCTCCGTGAAGGCCATGCGGTCCTCGGCAAGAACCAGGGCCTTGTCGTCCAGCTCGGCCTTCCTCGCCCCCAACTCCTGCTCCAGCGCGCCTAGGCGGTCGCGGCGTTTCCTGAGCTTGACCTCCCTCTCCTTGACGGCCGCCTCGCGAGCCTTCACGCCTTCTTCCTGCTCTTGGCGAAGGCGGACCTCTTTCGCGAGCTGGGCACGTAGGCCTTGCAGCTCGTCCTCCAGCACCTTGCAACGACCACGGACGTCAACCACCTCCCCCAGGGCTGCGTCACGAGCAGCCTTCGCCTCAAGGACGACCTGCTTCTCCTCATTGCAAGCCATCGAGGCCTGGACCAGCGCCGCCCGAATCGAAGCGTCGGAGCGAACCCATCCTAAAGCCAGCTCCAAGCGCCCGGCCACCAAGCGAGGGTCGGCGCCAAGAAGATCATGTCGCAGTCGGTCCAGCTCAGCAACAGCACGATCCAGAACGGCAGAAGGAGTCGGAGAGACAGCAGCCAGTGGAGTAGGAGGAGAAGGTGGTTGTCAGCACCCCGATTCTAAGTCACATCGATCTAGCCAGTAACACCTCATATCACTTTGCGGCCTCATGCACGGTATCCCACGGGTGTCGCCTTACCATGGCCCGGGACCGTTTGCGCCTTTTGGCTCACGTATGTGATAGTGTAGCTAGCATCCATATGACAAAGAACCCGGGCCGACATGGCTAGTCGTGAACCCAAAGCGGCACTGACCTATGGAGACAGGCATATATGAATCACATCGAGCATGTCGGTCATCAGCGAGTGATTCCGGGCTGTAGCATTGGGATAACAGGACTACGGGGAACCCGGGCTGTAGCAGGCTAGGCAGGACTCCGGATATCACCGCGTGACATTTCCCCGAAGGGACAGACATAGGAACGAAGTGAAACACATGCCGGCCAGTCAAGTGTCCTGAACAGTAGTGCTGGGCTAGCAGGACTCCGGTGAACCGGGCTGTAGCGGACTACTATGGCTCGAGGAACACTAGACTACATTTCCCCATAAGAAAGGCTGCCAAGGATACACAACTAGATTGTCGGATCCCACTCATACCAAGCATTTCAATCATACACACAATATGCCCGATATGAGTACATACAACATGGCATCACAACAAAACTCTACAACTCAAGTACTTTATTTAAAGGCTCCAGAGAGCCGTACATAACATGTTCATACAGATAGGGGTCACATGACCCGACACTCAAGTCATACAATCATACAAGCACATGCGGAAGCAACTAGTCTGAGTACAGACTCTAGAAAGAAAGAAGGCTTCTCGAAGCCTGTCTATCTACATAGGGCCCTCCATGGCCAGGATCACCACCTGGGTGGCTAGTCACTCGTCGATGTCAAGGTCTACGTAGAACCCATCGGAGGGGGCGGTGTTGTCGTCTGAAAACAGTAATTAAGCAAACATGAGTACAAAGGTACTCAACAAGTCTTACATCAGAACCTACTATACATGCTTATTCTCAAGAAGGTGGTGGGGTTAATGCAGCAAGCCAGCTTTGACTCTTGGCTAAGCTATCCTACGGAACTTCACTAGTAGAATAGTTTTCGCACACGAGTCCACTACTCACCAACACAATACTCCACCGGGGATCCTCCCTCGTCATCCTACGAGAGGGCCATCCTCGGTTCTCACACTTATCTTGAGTCTTTTAGTAGTATCCATTAACTTGTCTATGAACTGTATAGGCAACCAAGTAGTCCTTTACCGCGGACGCGGCTATTCGAATAGTTTTATACCCTGCAGGGGTGTACTTCTTCATACACGCTTTCACCACTTACCGCCGTTTACACGACATGTACTCGGCAACCTTCAAGAGGAAGCCCAGCGAGGGTGTTGGCCACGGCCTACCTAAACACTTAAGTCTCTAGTCCAGGTTTATCGCCTATCCAGGTTCCATCCGTAGGAAGTCCGGCCGAGGTTTCCACATACGGCCCCGAATGATGTGAACAGGGTCCCGAGACGCCTAACGGGCGCCCGGCATACCTGGCCACGATGTATCTACCGCAACAAAGCCCACCCCTAGGGTCAGCGCTACGCACGGCCGCCAACACATAACCTACAAACACCAGAAACTATTTGCAACTCCTGGACAGAGTACTAAGGTGATTAAGAAGCCGAGAGGGTCCATTGGTTTCGGGCCCAATGTACGGTAGTAACTGCATCTTAAATCACACATACGGATCTCAGTTCTTATGGACGGCCTCAATGAAACAACCCACCATGTACTCCTACATGGCCTCTCATCGATACCTTTACCAAAACATGTTCAACACATCCCTCACATTACTGGCATAAGCATTTCACTCTAGCCCATCACCCAGATGAACCAGACCTAACACAACTCTAAGCATAGCAGGCATAGTAAGGGAGGAATCACATACATGGCTCAATCAACTCCTACACATGCTAGTGGGTTTCATCTAGTTACTGTGGCAATGACAGGTCATGCAGAGGATAAGGGTTCAGCTACCGTAGCACACAGTAGTTTGAATCGTGTTGTCTTAATGCAGTAAACAAGAGCAGAAGCGAGAACATGGATTTGTATCGGAATGATCAATGGGTTGCCTGCCTGATGGAGTGGTAGTAGGATACTGCCCTTTAGTTGGATACTCGTGAATATCCTCGGAGGCAGAACCTACCATGAAGAACACATCGGAACACAATCAACACATGACGATATGCAACAATATGATGCATGCTATGACATGGCAATATGAATGTGTCTTGGTCTAATGCAAGCTATAACAGAAAGGAATGTGCTTATTTGAACCAAAGGTTCAAATGTTAGTTCATTTAACATAGCCACATCAGTGCATTACCTTATTCTGCTTAAACAATAAGGTTAACTTGTTTTGTCATGCATGAAACCATTAGAAATGGATAGATTGAATTTTTCTGATCATTTTTCATATATAAATCTTTACATTTGGAGCTATGGTTGATTTTCTATGATTTTTAGAAGTTTTGACTATTTTCTGGAATTTCCTGTATAAGAATAATTCCAGTAATTTAATTACTGCGTCAGCATTACGTCAGGGTGACGTTTGTGGTCAACGGGGACGTCCAGGTCAAACCTGACTGGTGGGTCCCGCGTGTCAGTAGTTAATTAAACTAATTATTTTTAGTTAAGACTAATTTGATTTAGTTAGCAGAGGGGGCCCACTTGTCATTGACTCAGGGGAGTCAAACTGGGGTCAAACCCTTGGTCAGCGGGGCTAATCCCGCCGGCGTTGAGTCGCCGACGAGGCCGAGACGGTGGAGGGCTTCGGAAATCGCCCACCGGTGACCAAATCGACCGCGGTTTGGTCCTACACGTAGCTGGGGCTCGCGCGCATCTAGTGGGGCAAGTGGGAGGAGCTGGGGTGGAGCGAGCTCGCCAGAATGGAGCTCGTGGTGGCGGCCGGAGTTTGGACGGGGTTGGGTTCGACGCTACGGTGCACGGGAGAAGTAGCTAGTGGTGGCTACGGGCTCCTCGTGCTGCGCTGAGCACAACGGTGAGCTTGGCTTCGAGCCACTATGGCTCTAGCCACGACGGCGCCATGGCCGGCGGCGGGGAGCTTTCGGGTGCGGTGGAAGTGGCGACTACAGAGGCCAAACGAGCACGGGAGCTAGGGGAAGAGGAAGAGGAGCTCACAGCGGGGTCGGAGAGGGGGTCAGCGAGCTCGGGGAGGTCCTGGCGGCGGCGAATCGACCGGAGATGGCTCGGGTGCCCGAGGTTGAAGACGAGGGCGAAGACGGCGTTCGGCGGCGTTTGGAGTCGCGTGGGTCAGCGGAGAGGTCCAGGGCGACGAGGCGGAGCTATTGGGCTCGTCGGAGGGGCGAGGGGGTGGCTCTAGTGGCGTCTACGGCGAACGGCGGCGAGGCTCGCGCTTGGCCATCGCAGGAGAGGCTGAGGGAGACGAGGGGGAGAGTGAGGGAGGATGAGAGGGGGACGTGGGGTCGCGTGGCATCCCTGGACGTCTCCAGGGCGTCGGCAGAAGCAGGAGGTGGCCGGCGTGTGGCCACGGGCGCCGGCCACGCACTCCTCGTCCTTCTGGCGGGAGGAGGACGACGACTAGCAAGCCAGTCGGTTGGGCCGAGCCAGGTGGGCTGGGCCAGCACAGGTAAGGCCCAGGTGGCTTCCCTCTCTCTCTTTTTTTCTGTTTGTTTCTGTTTTTCTATTTAACTGCAACTATTGGGCTTTATTAAAAATACTAAAACGTTTCCAAAAATCCTGAAAATAATTGTGGGCTCTGGTTAGAATATATCCAACAGCAAACATTTATTTCCAGAATTATTTGAGCATTTAAATTATTTTATAGCATTTAAATGCCCAATTTCAAATACTTATGATTTAATTCAATGACCTTCTGTTGACCTAGAAAATTGTGCACCAATTTTGCCAGAGGTTCTAACCCAAGACAAAGAGGGTGAACTTTTTAGAAGGGCATTTCAGGTTCATTGAAAATAATTTTAGTAAACCCTAGTTGTTTCCAGGGGGTGTTGGGGGTTTCTGCCTTCCCCATTTCAAATTTAAGAGGAATTTAAACATGATGCACTCTCTAATGCTTGAACTAGCTAGGGTGTGACAACTCACCCCCACTCAAAAGAATCTCATCCCGAGATTTAGGATCCTCTGGAAAGAAGGTGGGGTACTCGAGTCGAAGACGATCCTCCCTTTCCCAAGTGGCTTCTTTCTCGGAATGGTGTGACCATTGAACCTTGAGAAACTTGATATTATGACGTCGAGTGGTACGCTCGGCTTGATCAAGGATACGAACGGGATATTCCCGATAGGAGAGGTTATCTTGTAGATCAAGCGTTTCGTGGTCCACTCCACGGATAGGATCCGTGAAGCAACGCCTGAGTTGTGAAACGTGGAAGACATCGTGAACTCTGGAAAGATGCAAAGGTAGTTCCAATTGGTAGGCAACTTCTCCTCGTTTGGCAAGAATGCGAAAGGGTCCAATGTAACGAGGAGCCAATTTGCCTTTGATACCGAAACGATGGGTTCCCTTTAACGGAGTAACCCGAAGGTAAGCCTTCTCGTCGACTTCATAAGTCATAGGCTTATGTTTACGATCATATTGACTCTTTTGACGAGATTGGGCTGTTTTCAATTTCTCACGAATAACGTGAACCTGCTCTTCTGCTTCCTGAATCATATCCGGGCCAAAGAGTTGTCTTTCCCCGGTTTCTGACCAGTTAAGAGGCGTTTGACATTTTCATCCATAGAGAACTTCGGAAGGAGCCTTGCCTAAGCTAGCTTGATAACTATTGTTATAAGCAAACTCCGCGAATGGGAGGCAATTCTCCCAACTCATTCCGAACGAGATAACAGAAGCTCGGAGCATATCTTCCAGAATTTGATTAACTCGTTCTACTTGACCACTTGATTGAGGATGGAAGGCAGTACTAAAAGAGAGACAAGTTCCCATAGCATTTTGGAAACTTTCCCAAAATCGAGAGGTGAAGAGACTCCCATGGTCTGAGTTAATTTCCACTGGGAGACCATGAAGAGACACTATTCGGGAGATGTGTAAATCGGCTAGCTGGCTAGCGGTGATACTCTCACGAACAGGTAGGAAATGGGCTACTTTGGAAAGTCGGTCGATCACGACGAAGATGGCATTATTCCCTCTCTTGGTCCTCGGAAACCCAGTGATGAAATCCATACTGATTTTATCCCATTTCCACTCGGGAATAGCCAAAGATTGAAGGGTGCCAGTACGCCGTTGATGCTCTGCTTTAACACGACGACAAACGTCGCAATTCGCAATGTATTGAGCGATTTCTCTCTTCATCCTAGTCCACCAAAACCTCTGGCGTAGGTCTTGATACATTTTGGTACTACCGGGATGAATGGTGAGAGGGGATTCATGAGCTTCCTTAAGGATCAGCCGCCTCAGGTTTCGTGCCTTTGGAACCACTAGGCGATTTCCAAAGTATACGACACCTTGATCATCAATGGAGAAACAATTCACGACCCCTTTCTTAATGTTTCTCTTAATACGGGAGATTCCCGGATCTACCTTCTGTGCTTTGATGATCTGATCCGTAAGGGTAGGTTTCGCCACCAGGGTGGATAGGAATCCTCGAGGAACAATGTGAAGATTTAGCTTAAGAAATTCCTCATGGAGAAGTGGTTGACTTTGTTGTAACATCAGGTTGTTACAATAGGACTTATGGCTTAGCGCATCAGCCATGACATTGGCTTTGCCCGGGGTGTAAGTTATTCCTAAGTCGTAATCCGAGATCAACTCAACCCAACGTCTTTGCCTGAGATTCAAATCTGGTTGGGTGAAGATATATTTCAAACTTTGGTGGTCGGTGAAGATCTCGCAACGATTACCGAGAAGGTAATGTCGCCAAGTTTTAAGTGCATGGACTACAGCTGCAAGCTCAAGATCATGTGTGGGATAATTTTCCTCATGTGGATGTAATTGCCATGAAGCATAGGCAATTACCTGACGATCTTGCATGAGTATGCAACCTAGTCCTTGTCGCGAGGCGTCGCAATAGATAATAAAGTCCTTGGACAAATCTGGTGGTACTAGTATGGGAGCAGATGTCAGGCGTCTTTTCAGTTCCTGAAAACTGAACTCGCACTGTGGAGTCCACTCGAATTTTTATCTTTCTTGAGGAGTTCAGTTAGAGGTTTAGCAACCTTGGAGAAATTCTCGAGGAAGCGGCGGCAATAGCTCGCTAACCCAAGGAAGCTTCGAACTTGCTTGACCGTCTCAGGTGGAGTCCAATCAAGGACGGCTTGAACTCGCTCGGGATTGACAGCAATACCCTTACCAGAGATTACATGGCCTAGATAGGTCACTTCTGGCAACCAAAATTCACACTTGGAGAATTTGGCATAAAGGTGATGCTCTCGAAGTTTCATAAATACCAGCCTTAGATGTTCGGCATGTTCCTCTTCATTCTTGGAGTAGATGAGTATGTCATCGAGGTATACTACGACGAATTTATCCAAGTACTCCATGAAAACCGAGTTCATTAACTGGGAGAAGGTGGCTGGGGCATTGGTTAAACTGAAGGACATAACGGTGTACTTGTATTGGCCATAACGAGTAACAAAGGCCGTTTTGGGAATGTCCCCGTTTCTGATTTTGATTTGATGGTAGCCCAACCTCAAATCCATCTTGGAAAAGACTGAGGATCCAGCGAGCTGATCATAAAGATCGTTGATCCTGGGAAGCGGATATTTGTTCTTGATGGTGACCAAATTGACAGGTCGGTAATCCACAACCATTCGATCTGTTCCATCCTTCTTCTTAACGAAGAGGACGGGGCAAGCCCAAGAGAGGAACTAGGACGGATAAAACCCTTTTTCAAGGACTCATCGAGTTGGTTCTTAAGCTTGGCTAGTTCTAAGGGTGCCATCTTGTAGGGTCTTCTAGAAATTGGAACGGTTCCTGGAACAAGGTCTATCACAAACTCAACATCCCTGTCAGGTGGAACACCTGGCAGTTCTTCTGGAAAGACATCCGGAAAGTCTCGGACTACTGGAACATCCTCAAGGTTTGGAAGGGGGTTGGCATTTAAGGAGTAAAGCTGGCGCTTGGCCACTCGGGTTAAGACATTGACTGTCTTGCCCGATGGGTGAGTAAGTTGAACGGTTCTAGTGGCACAATCGATCTTAGCATAATGAGCTGACATCCAGTCCATACCCAAGATGATGTTTATGTCCGAGGACTTGAGAGCTATTAAGGATGCAAGGAAGACAAGTCTATCGACAAGAATTTCGTTCCCATGGCTTACTCTAGAAGTTTGCCATCTAGAGCCAGGAGTTTGAATTTCCATGGTAGAGGGCATGTCACAGAATGTCGTGTTGTGCAATCGAGCATAGTTCTCGGATATGAATGAATGAGATGCTCCAGTATCGAAAAGAACAGATGTCGGATGGCAGTTAACAAGGAGCGTACCAAGGACGACGTTGGGATCCTCATGAGCCTCCTCGGCTGAAACATAGTTGACATGGCCACGTGCAGTAATGGCCGGCTTGGCGTAGAGTGTCTTTCCCGCGGCCTTACCACGGCCAACAGACTTTCCAGTTTGAGTGGGGTTGTTGTTCTGGGGACACTCTTGGCTATAGTGACCCGGCTCTCCACACTTGAAACATGTCACCACATTGGGGCGTGGAGCAGCATTAGCAGCGGGGCCACCATAGGGCTTGGGCGGTGCAAATTGCTGGTTGGGACGAGGCACCTCAAAGGATGGCCTCGGGATGAACCTGGGTGGCAGTGCCGTGCTTGGAATCCACACCCGGCGCTTCTGAGCTCCAAAGCCGGATGAAGAGCCAAAATCACGGGAGTGCTTGCGTGAAGCGTCATAATCAGTCTGGCCTGTCTCAGCACTGATGGCTTTATTGACCAACTTCTGAAAGGAGGTGCACTCGTGCAGACGAAGATCGCGGCGAGGCTCAGGGCTAAGTCCCTTGTGGAACCTTGCCTGCTTCTTAGCGTCAGTAGATACCTCTTCAGGGGCATAGCGTGCCAGATTCCCAAATTCACGACTATATGCATCCACAGTCAGTCTTCCTTGGGTGAAATTGCAGAACTCCTCCCTCTTGCGATCCATGAGACCTTCCGGAATGTGATGCTCACGGAAAGCCTCACTGAATTCAGCCCAAGTAGTAATTTGGCCAACCGGGCGCATAGCTTCAAAATTCTCCCACCAGTGGCTAGCAGGGCCTTCGAGGTGCTAGGCAGTGTAAGTAACCTTGTCGGCTTCGGCTACGTTGGCAGAACGTAGCTTGTGGGTAATGCTGCGAAGCCAGTCATCCGCGTCGAGGGGTTCGACGGAATGGTTAAACTTTGGTGGGTGCAGCTTGATAAAGTCATTGATTGACACCAAGTCATTTCGCGGGTGGCGTGCAGTGTTCTGCTCAATCCGCTCTAGCAGGCGGTTAGTCTCACGCTTGTTTCTTTCCGCCTCCAGCATTACTTCGGCCAGAGAAGGCGGGTGAGGCAGATTTTCACCCCTAGCTGCACTGGCTTCCCCCTGCTCCGAGGCAGCAGGGTTGCTGCGGGTGTTGACCATCCTAGGAGAAAACAAGACAACAGTTTAGACAATGATGGCTCAAACTTAGCAAGGAAGTGCAGAATGTAATGGATAACACGGAATGCAGAGATGTTCATCCGTATGTCATGGTAATATAAAACTGCCATATATATACCAACGGTCATACACATCATACATAGTTTAGTACAAGCCCAGGCTATAGTACAACTATGATGAAAGACGTTACATCTCATCAGAGGCATCCCAAGCTCCTATACATTATTTGTCTACACCTCCGGAATTGATTACATACAAAGTCATATTCCACAAGTCACGCAGGACAGGGGAGATACAACTACTACAATACTAGTGATACTACTACTAACTCAGACAGCTCCATAGTAGTCCTCATAGAGGTCACCTCCATAGCCTGGAAGTTCAACATGACCATCCGGGAACAGACGGTCCTGAGGAGCCTGTGGACCAAAGGGGCTAGGATGAGGTCTTGGACCAACAAACGGTGGCCTGCGGGGACCACGGGGTGGGGTGATGCCTCCCACATCACGCCAATCCACCATGTCTGGCAAAGCAGATCTCACAGGATACAGATCCCTTGTATCCATACATCCAGCTTGCACCGCAGGTGCAAACCGAGTCAATGTGGCCCAATGATCAGCACGGGTATTGAAAAGCTCCAGCCTCAAGGCCCGATTCTCTCGGTCCTTATCTTCGAGCATCTCGGCAGTGGTACGAGTTAATGAGTCCTCCTGAGTGGAGTCAGCATAGATAGCCTGAAGATACCCTTGCGCTCCCGGAAGTGAAGCTGGCATGTAACGGAAGTCGGTGTTCCGAAGCAGGCCAGTCCGGACTCGCATGATGGTCATCATGGAATGGGCAGCATCCTGCACAGCCATCTCAACGGTAACCCCGAGTCCATAGGAACAGTGAAGGGGCTCGGTAGATCCAGGATAAGAAGGAAATATCCTGACGGTGCAGAAATATTGGCTTTGATTAAAGTCTCGGAATTGCTCTTCGACGGTGTATTCGGGATACCAATGGTAACCCGTCTCGATCATTACCCGGATTAACATAGCAGTATGACCGGGCACGTCGAGGCACCGGTTCAGGCGAACCACTTGGTTTTGAACAGGGTTGGCCATCTGAAAGCACAACCACAATGTGAAGACATCAGAATTTCTAGGGAAAATTGGACAGCATAACAGCTGTAAATGCTTAGAAAAAGATTTGAGACATCCACAACAGTTCGCAATACCACTCAACAACATCATATCAAGGTTCTGATCCAATTAGCAACATACTAAGAATAGTAGAAACTGAACTGGGACTTGTAACAACAATCCTATAAGCTACTACGGATTAGTAACACGTGAACCTGATAGAGGGAGAGAGCCTAGTCCTTAACCCATGTTGAATGAGAAAAGAATGACTCAGATCAGAGGGCATAGGGTAAAGGAGTAAAAGAGCCTTACGTTCCCTCCCACAATCAATTCCCCTACATATAACTAAAGCATTTCTAGACTCGACATCGACCAGTTTGGCTCAACGAACCTACAGGCAGTCCGGCTCTGATACCAACGCTGTCAGGACCCCGATTCTAAGTCACATCAATCTAGCCAATAACACCTCATATCACTTTGCGGCCTCACGCACGGTATCCCACGGGTGTCGCCTTACCATGGCCCGGGACCGTTTGCGCCTTTTGGCTCACGTATATGATAGTGTCGCTAGCATCCATATGACAGAGAACCCGGGCCGACATGGCTAGTCGTGAACCCAAAGCGGACAGACCTATGGAGACAGGCATACATGAATCACATCGAGCATGTCGGTCATCAGCGAGTGATTCCGGGCTGTAGCATTGGGATAACAGGACTCCGGGGAACCCGGGCTGTAGCAGGCTAGGCAGGACTCCGGATATCACCGCGTGACATTTCCCCGAAGGGACAGACATAGGAACGAAGTGAAACACATGCCGGCCAGTCAAGTGTCCTGAACAGTAGTGCTGGGCTAGCAGGACTCCGGTGAACCGGGCTGTAGCGGACTACTATGGCTCGAGGAACACTAGACTACATTTCCCCATAAGAAAGGCTGCCAAGGATACACAACTAGATTGTCGGATCCCACTCATACCAAGCATTTCAATCATACACACAATATGCCCGATATGAGTACATACAACATGGCATCACAACAAAACTCTACAACTCAAGTACTTTATTTAAAGGCTCCAGAGAGCCGTACATAACATGTTCATACAGATAGGGGTCACATGACCCGACACTCAAGTCATACAATCATACAAGCACATGCGGAAGCAACTAGTCTGAGTACAGACTCTAGAAAGAAAGAAGGCTTCTCGAAGCCTATCTATCTACATCGGCCCCTCCATGGCCAGGATCACCACCTGGGTGGCTAGTCACTCGTCGACGTCAAGGTCTACGTAGAACCCATCGGAGGGGGCGGTGCTGTCGTCTGAAAACAGTAATTAAGCAAACATGAGTACAAAGGTACTCAGCAAGTCTTACATCAGAACCTACTATACATGCTTATTCTCAAGAAGGTGGTGGGGTTAATGCAGCAAGCCAGCTTTGACTCTTGGCTAAGCTATCCTACGGAACTTCACTAGTAGAATAGTTTTCGCACACGAGTCCACTACTCACCAACACAATACTCCACCGGGGATCCTCCCTCGTCATCCTACGAGAGGGCCATCCTCGGTTCTCACACTTATCTTGAGTCTTTTAGTAGTATCCATTAACTTGTCTATGAACTGTATAGGCAACCAAGTAGTCCTTTACCGCGGACGCGACTATTCGAATAGTTTTATACCCTGCAGGGGTGTACTTCTTCATACACGCTTTCACCACTTACCACCGTTTACACGACATGTACTCGGCAACCTTCAAGAGGAAGCCCAGCGAGGGTGTCGGCCACGGCCTACCTAAACACTTAAGTCTCTAGTCCAGGTTTATCGCCTATCCAGGTTCCATCCGTAAGGAGTCCGGCCGAGGTTTCCACATACGGCCCCGAACGATGTGAACAGGGTCCCGAGACGCCTAACGGGCGCCCGGCATACCCGGCCACGGTGTATCTACCGCAACAAAGCCCACCCCTAGGGTCAGCGCTACGCACGGCCGCCAACACATAACCTACAAACACCAGAAACTATTTGCAACTCCTGGACAGAGTACTAAGGTGATTAAGAAGCCGAGAGGGTCCATTGGTTTCGGGCCCAATGTACGGTAGTAACTGCATCTTAAATCACACATACGGATGTCAGTTCTTATGGACGGCCTCAGTGAAACAACCCACCATGTACTCCTACATGGCCTCTCATTGATACCTTTACCAAAACATGTTCAACACATCCCTCACATTACTGGCATAAGCATTTCACTCTAGCCCATCACCCAGATGAACCAGACCTAACACAACTCTAAGCATAGCAGGCATAGTAAGGCAGGAATCACATACATGGCTCAATCAACTCCTACACATGCTAGTGGGTTTCATCTAGTTACTGTGGCAATGACAGGTCATGCAGAGGATAAGGGTTCAGCTACCGTAGCACACAGTAGTTTGAATCGTGTTGTCTTAATGCAGTAAACAAGAGCAGAAGCGAGAACATGGATTTGTATCGGAATGATCAATGGGTTGCTTGCCTGATGGAGTGGTAGTGGGATACTGCCCTTCAGTTGGATACTCGTGAATATCCTCGGAGGCAGAACCTACCATGAAGAACACATCGGAACACAATCAACACATGACGATATGCAACAATATGATGCATGCTATGACATGGCAATATGAATGTGTCTTGGTCTAATGCAAGCTATAACAGAAAGGAATGTGCTTATTTGAACCAAAGGTTCAAATGTTAGTTCATTTAACATAGCCACATCAGTGCATTACATTATTCTGCTTAAACAATAAGGTTAACTTGTTTTGTCATGCATGAAACCATTAGAAATGGATAGATTGAATTTTTCTGATCATTTTTCATATATAAATCTTTACATTTGGAGCTATGGTTGATTTTCTATGATTTTTAGAAGTTTTGACTATTTTCTTGAATTTCCTGTATAAGAATAATTCCAGTAATTTAATTACTGCGTCAGCATTACGTCAGGGTGACGTCAGTGGTCAACGGGGACGTCCAGGTCAAACCTGACTGGTGGGTCCCGCGTGTCAGTAGTTAATTAAACTAATTATTTTTAGTTAAGACTAATTTGATTTAGTTAGCAGAGGGGGCCCACTTGTCATTGACTCAGGGGAGTCAAACTGGGGTCAAACCCTTGGTCAGCGGGGCTAATCCCGGCGGCGTTGAGTCGCCGATGAGGCCGAGACGGCGGAGGGCTTCGGAAATCGCCCACCGGCGACCAAATCGACCACGGTTTGGTCCTACGCGTAGCTGGCGCTCGCGCGCATCTAGGCGGGCAAGTGGGAGGAGCTGGGGTGGAGCGAGCTCGCCAGAATGGAGCTCGTGGTGGCGGCCGGAGTTCGGACGGGGTTGGGTTCGACGCTACGGTGCACGGGAGAAGTAGCTGGTGGTGGCTACGGGCTCCTGGTGTTGCGCTGAGCACAACGGTGAGCTTGGCTTCGAGCCACTATGGCTTTAGCCACGACGGCGCCATGGCCGGCGGCGGGGAGCTTTCGGGTGCGGTGGAAGTGGCGACTACAGAGGCCAAACGAGCACGGGAGCTAGGGGAAGAGGAAGAGGAGCTCACAGCAGGGTCGGAGAGGGGGGCAGCGAGCTCGGGGAGGTCCTGGCGGCGGCGAATCAACCGGAGATGGCTCGGGTGCCCGAGGTTGAAGACGAGGGCGAAGACGGCGTTTGGCGGCGTTTGGAGTCGCGTGGGTCAGCGGAGAGGTCCAGGGCGACGAGGCGGAGCTATTGGGCTCGTCGGAGGGGAGAGGGGGTGGCTCTAGTGGCGTCTACGGTGAACGGCGGCGAGGCTCACGCTCGGCCATCGCAGGAGAGGGTGAGGGAGACGAGAGGGAGAGTGAGGGAGGATGAGAGGGGGACGTGGGGGTCGCGTGGCATCCCTGGACGTCTCCAGGGCGTCGGCAGAAGTAGGAGGTGGCCGGCGTGTGGCCACGGGCGCCGGCCACGCACTCCTCGTCCTTCTGGCGGGAGGAGGACGACGACTGGAAAGCCAGTCGGCTTGGCCGAGCCAGGTGGGCTAGGCCAGCACAGGTAAGGCCCAGGTGGCTTCCCTCTCTCTCTCTTTTTTTCTGTTTGTTTCTGTTTTTCTATTTAACTGCAACTGTTGTGCTTTATTAAAAATACTAAAACGTTTCCAAAAATCCTGAAAATAATTGTGGGCTCTGGTTAGAATATATCCAACAGCAAACATTTATTTCCAGAATTATTTGAGCATTTAAATTATTTTATAGCATTTAAATGCCCAATTTCAAATACTTATGATTTAATTCAATGACCTTCTGTTGACCTAGAAAATTGTGCACCAATTTTGCCAGAGGTTCTAACCCAAGACAAAGAGGGTGAACTTTTTAGAAGGGCATTTCAGGTTCATTGAAAATAATTTTAGTAAACCCTAGTTGTTTCCAGGGGGTGTTGGGGGTTTCTGCCTTCCCCATTTCAAATTTAAGAGGAATTTAAACATGATGCACACTCTAATGCTTGACCTAGCTAGGGTGTGACAACTCACCCCCACTCAAAAGAATCTCATCCCCAGATTTAGGATCCTCTGGAAAGAAGGTGGGGTACTCGAGTCGAAGACGATCCTCCCTTTCCCAAGTGGCTTCTTTCTCGGAATGGTGTGACCATTGAACCTTGAGAAACTTGATATTATGACGTCGAGTGGTACGCTCGGCTTGATCAAGGATACGAACGGGATATTCCCGATAGGAGAGGTTATCTTGTAGATCAAGCGTTTCGTGGTCCACTCCACGGATAGGATCCGCGAAGCAACGCCTGAGTTGTGAAACGTGGAAGACATTGTGAACTCTGGAAAGATGCAAAGGTAGTTCCAATTGGTAGGCAACTTCTCCTCGTTTGGCAAGAATGCGAAAGGGTCCAATGTAACGAGGAGCCAATTTGCCTTTGATACCGAAAGGATGGGTTCCCTTTAATGGAGTAACCCGAAGGTAAGCCTTCTCGTCGACTTCATAAGTCATAGGCTTATGTTTACGATCATATTGACTCTTTTGATGAGATTGGGCTGTTTTCAATTTCTCATGAATAACGCGAACCTGCTCTTCTGCTTCCTGAATCATATCCGGGCCAAAGAGTTGTCTTTCCCCGGTTTCTGACCAGTTAAGAGGCGTTTGACATTTTCGTCCATAGAGAACTTCGGAAGGAGCCTTGCCTAAGCTAGCTTGATAACTATTGTTATAAGCAAACCCCGTTGATGCCCCGCGCCGTCACCATACGGCGCAACCGGGCAAGGCTCGCCTCCGACATGTTCGGCGAGTCCAGGGCAGACCAGTACCAAGCTACGGCCGGGGGCTGACGAGGCGCCATGGCTTCCTGGGTCACACGGTCGGAGCAGATCTGGAAATTTTGGAGGAAGGAAGGAGAGGCGCAAGAAAGGGGATCTGAGCAGCAACCAGGGAAAGCAAGAAGCAAAGCCTAGGCGGATGCCGCTCCTTTATCAACTCGCGCGGTTGCTAAGGCGCCCACGTCCAATCAACCGCCACGTGGCGCCCAAGGCCGCAGGCTGTTAGGGCCTGCGGCGCTTCGCTCTTGCCCTTCCGCCTCCCTGCACGGCAAGGTCCGGGTGCGCCTTGGGCCCGGGGGCTACTGTCGGCGTTCTGGGAACGGGGGCCCCAGACTTGCCTGCTTGCGGCCTGTGGCGTGGCTCAAAGGGGGCCCCAGCATGGCCCATCTTCACCAACACAGACCCAAGACCCTCGCGAGGGGCCAAGCCTCGCGGGGCGGACGACGTGGAGCTTCCTCAGGCACGGCCTCATCAAGCTGGCTCGTGAGGAGGCGGAGAGATCAAGGCGGGGTACCTCACGAGGTGCCCGTGACACAAGCCATGACGACCAAGGGCGCCAGGCGGGTGCCAGCCCGCGTAGTGTCCTCCTTTCCCCTTTGGTGCAAAGGGGGCAAGCGCAGCCGCGGAGTGCCGAGGCATCAGGCAAAGGTTGCCATTTCGGTGCAACAAGACCAAGACCAGGAGGACAACAAGACGGAGGTCATCGTGGTGCCCAAGACGGCGTCAGCACCAGAGCTTTGTGCAGGCGAAGACTACTTTTGTTAGGATAACTGGTACTAGCTGTCCCCTTTCAAATTAGCCCGCCATTGTTGGCTCCCTTCCCGCTCGATATTTGGGAAGAGGACCAGGGCCTCTATAAATAGGACCAGCCACCCGCAGGATGGGGGCAGCTAGGTGAGAGGTTGGAGGTTGGAGATCAACAATCGGAGAGAGAGAGAGTGAAGGGTGACTGGACTCCTCCCAGCAGTTCATCACCCCAGCCAAGAACAGACCCTCACGAGGCTGTTCTTCCTTGTATTGTTCATCATCATCAGCCCAAGAGGCAATCCACCACACCACACACTGGAGTAGGGTATTACACCACAACGGTGGCCCGAACCAGTATAAATCATGTGTCTCTTGTGTTGTTATTTTCATAGCTTAGATCTTAGCAAGGCGGAGGGGTGCAGGTAGGTAGGAGGAGAAATCTCCGCGCGCACCCCAGAGTTCAAACCTCAAGGGTCTGCCGGAACCCGAAATCCGACAGCCAGTATATTCCATGTGCTGACCCGTTTCGAGCTGCAACATATCATTTTGCAAACTTTTCAGACGACGAGTAAGGAGCCTTAGGTCGTGGTCTTTCACTCAGTGATGCCGTTGGAGTTGATGGACTCACTTTATCTTCCAAGCCTTCCGTTGTTATTGTATTAGATGGCCTTAAGCCATATTTATTGTAATAAGTTCTCTTTTGAGACATTCGATGTAATAAGTGTGTGATTGCTACTCTGTTATAAATCCTCAAGTACTGTGTGTGTCAGCATTACCGATCCAGGGATGACACTAATGCACAGAGATCGGACTGTTTGAGGTCTGGTCGCTACAAGATGGTATCAGAGCACACGCTGACTGTAGGACACGACCACTAAGCTGAAGCCCTAGATCACTACTCTCTTCTCATTTCTGACTCCTCTCCATTTTCTACTCTTTAGAATGGTGGACGCAAGGAACAAGTTTGCACAAACGGATGAAGACACACCTTTTGGACGCCACTTGAAGGAAGTCACTAGGTACCTGAACATTGGAATACCAAGCTTCACCGGGACTTACAACGCCACTTTACCAGAAGAAGAGCACTGGATGATTCAAGTTCAAGTTCCAGGAAGAACATTCACGCCAATCACTAAGCCCATAGAGTTTTCCTTTGATGAACCAACCTGGAGTCTAGGAAGGAGTATGGCAGCCCACATCACCATGGGATGCATTGGAGAAGTTTACCACAAGGATCTCAAGGGTACTATATACCAGATTTGTGGGCGCCGAGATGAGCAATGGGAGATGATCAGCACCCGGAAGGATAGATCAATTGCCGCTTTCATCCAGGAGTTAAACCAGCACATTCATCGCCAGGAGAATCAGATGTGCGCAGGAATGATAGATCTAAAGGAGGCGATGACCAGGATCACGGAGCTTGAGGAAGAACTCAAGGCAACTCGCGAAGATTATGAGGAAGAAATCGTCGTACTAGTGGAGAAGAATGACGACCTAACAAGGAAGCTAGGAGTATTCATGGGAGACCCCGCGCAAGGAGGAGAAGATGACGGTTCCACTTGCCCGGAGAACTACATCATCATCGACGACACCGACTCGGACCCCGACGATAGTGATGATGACTATGTTGATGAAGCTGGAGCGGATGTCATGGAGTCTTCGGCCGAACAATATTTCTAGTCGACAACATATCAGTAGTAGTATTCCACCATGTAAATAGTATAGTCCAAGCACTTTGTAACGATAGTTCTAGACCGATTGTATGCCCTTGCTTGATTGATTGAGTGATATGATTGTGTTTGTCTCATGTGCATATGGGTAGTGTTTTCTCACTATACCTCATTCTATTCTATTATCTTCCCTCTAAACCCTCAGATGCCCGGATTTACCTTTCCACCGGAGCTCACTCAGTTGATCCAGCAGCAGAATACCCTGATGCAGTTGTTAGTTCAGAACCAAGGCAACAACAACAACAACAACCCACCACCACCACCACCCCAGTTGACAATTTAGCCCATTTTCTAAGGTTGCAGCCGCCGGTGTTTTCCACTAGCACCGAGCCGATAGTGGCAGATGATTGGCTCCGCAGGATTGGAAGGGAGTTAACCACTGCAGGATGCACAGATGCTGAGAGGGTGCGTTTTGCCGCGCACCAATTGGAAGGACCATCAGCCTCATGGTGGGAGAATTACACTATCACCAATCCTATAGCCAGTGTTACATGGGACCAGTTCCAGCAGGCTTTTCACACTGCCCATGTGGCGACCCGACCCGAATGGATCAAGTCTACTGTGCTCCGGTGTCATCCCTGGATCAGTAATGCTGACACCACACAGTACATCGAAGGATTTATAGCAGAGTGGCAATCACACACTTATTACATCGTTGTCTCAAAGAGAACTTATTACAATAAATATGGCTTAAGGCCATCTAATAACGATAACAGCGGAAGACTCGGAAGATAAATGGGTCCATCAACTCCAACGGCATCACTGAGTATAGAACCACAACCTAAAAGCACCTTACTCGTTGTCTGAAAAGTCTGCAACAGGAAAGTTGCAGCCCGAAAATGGGTCAGCACATGGAATATGCTGGCAATGTAACACATAGAGAGTAATGGAATGAAACAGCTATACTATATGCATATATGGCTGGTGGAAAGCTCTATGGTTACAGTTTTGCGTAAAGCCAGTTTTTCCCTACTGCAAAGGAATAAATTTATTTAACTATCATGGTAGTTGTTAAACATCGAGAATGGTTGACAGCATTCCGATCCCAATTAAGTAATTAAAACCCAGCAACATTAATTAGAAGTAACGTGATGAGATTCACATGATATTCAAGTACTAGATACTCAAGTTGTCCATAACTGGGGACACGGCTAATCATGATTAGTTTGTACACTCTGCAGAGGTTTGCGCACTTTTCCCCACAAGACTCGATCGCCTCCGTTTGGTTTCTCGCACTACATGGTGTTTGAGAAGACGGATGACCGAGACACAGTCTTTCAGAAGTGCTAGCACCTTACATGTGGGTAGACCGGTACACCTACTTTCCCCTACATCTGCTAGTCTACCCGTAAGAGTTCACACAACTTAGTCAACTATGCTAGAGCCCATAATGGCTTGTGGCTGCACACTGAAGTTACTAGCATGAATGATCTTATGATCCCTTTGAGCCTGGGTGGCGGTCCGAAATAAAAACAGGCAAGTCCCGATAGACATCAGGTGCCTCAATCCACCAGATGTATATTTAAGTTGCCACCTTAAGTAAACCATTTAAATTAACAAACTCACATCTGTCATGGATATCACTCACCCAATCCACGTCTACTAGCATAGCATGGCATAATAAGCAAACGTAGAAGTAACTCCCAAAGGTTTCATAATAATACAGGTAATAGGTACTACCTCATCTACTTCCCATCCCACAATTTAATTAGATCCTAATCATGCAATGTGAGAGGATTGATCTAATGCAATAAAACATGGGTTGTAGAAAAGGTATGATCAAAGTGTTACTTCCTTGCTGATGATCTGTGAGACCTAGGGTTTCGAAGTAACAAGCGGCGCAATCCGGGTGATCTATCGCAGACAAACGACAAGCACACAATAAGTACTCATCTAATGCATAGGTAAAACTCGAACAAGAGAACAAACCAGAAAGTTCAACTTAAGAACTCCGGTTGCAAAGGAAGAACCGAACAGACGACGGAAAAACAAACGGCGGAAGAAAACAACTCGGTTCTAGCAAGTTGAAACTAGGTCAAATTTTATTTTGGCAAAACTTGTTCAAGTTGATTAGACGGAACGGCGGTTTCGAAACGAAACTCCAGGCGCTTGAATCACCTGATTCCGATAAACGAGCGAGAAGAAAGACTAGAACGAAGATCGGATCTGAGATCACGATCGCGGAATAAATCCGACGAAAAGAAAAAGACGAACGGTTAAAAGAACGGGCGTCGTTAACCGGGAAAAATCGGTGATCACGTTCGTTGAGACGAACGGTCCGAAAGAAGAACGAAAACCGATCTAGGGTTTTCGGAAAAGAACCGAAACAAAACCGGAAGAAAAAAAAAGAAGAACCGGAACGGTTTTCTAGAAGAAAAACCGAGCCGAGGAAAAGAAGAGGCGGCGCGGCTACCTCGGGAGGCGGGCTCCGGGCGGCGGCTTGGGGCGGCGGCGGCGGCTTAAGGCGTC
>NC_041392.1:446150424-446334369 GCF_002162155.2 Triticum dicoccoides
TGGTATTTATATAGGATGGGGGGGTCTCTTGCTTGGGGAAGGGGCAAGGGGTGGCGGCGGCGGCTTGGAGTCCCGCTGGGACTCGGCCTGGCGGCAGGGCTGGCGGCTGTGCCTGGCGCACGGGGCGGCTGGGCCCTTGGCCCAGGCGGGCGCTCCGGTTTCCCCTTTTTTTTTAAATCAGTTTCACGCGCAGAAAAACAAAAGAAAAACTATCTAAATGAACTCCGAAAAATCTAAAGTAAATTTTCCCCGACTCCTAAAAATGAGTCGAACAAAATGAACTTTTCTCCGGGCCTAAAATGCAATTTTGAAAACGCGCATTTTTCCCTATCCAAATAAAAAAGCAAACAAAACTCCGGCAAAACCAAAGTGTGACTTATTCATTAGATCTTCATTTTTCCTAACTTTGGGAAAGTCATATTATTCCCTCTCTCATTTTTTTGATATTGGAAAAATAATTGAAGATGAAATAAATAAATTAAATGATCCTCTTTTCCAAAATTTGAGAGAACTCAAATATGAAAATAACGAAATCTCCAACTCTCTCCGTGGGTCCTTGAGTTGCGTGAAATTTCTAGGATCAACCAAAATGCATGAAAATATGATATGCATGATGATCTAGTGTATAACATTCCAAATTGCAAATTTGGGATGTTACAAACCTACCCCCCTAAGATGAATCTCGCCCTCGAGATTCGGGTTGGCTAGAAAATAGGTGAGGGTGGTCCTTGAGCAAAGCTTCTTCACTTTCCCAGGTGGCTTCATCCTCTGAGTGGTGGTTCCATTGAACTTTGCAAAACTTGATAACCTTGCTGCGGGTAACTCTGCTGGCATAATCGAGAATCTTGACTGGTTTCTCCTCATACGTTAAGTCGTCCTTCAACTGAATCGCTTCGAGTGGCACGGTATCTCTTAGCGGTACCTTCGCCATCTCGGCATGACATTTCTTCAGCTGAGAAACATGGAATACATCATGAACTCCTGACAGCTCCTCTGGCAATTCCAACTTATAAGCGACTTCTCCCATACGTTGCAAGATCTTGTATGGTCCAACGAAGCGCGGTTCTAATTTTCCCTTAACTCCAAAGCGCTTAACTCCTCGAAGTGGGGATACTCGGAGATAAACTCGGTCTCCGGTTTCGTAAACTGTCTCCTTGCGTTTAAAATCTGCGTAGCTCTTCTGCCTGGACTGGCTACCTTGAGCCTATCGCGAATCAACTTAACTTTCCGTTCAGACTCCTTAATCAAATCCGGTCCAAAGAATTGACGGTCTCCAACTTCGTCCCATGACAACAGTGTCCTGCACCTCCTTCCGTATAAAGCTTCGAAAGGTGCCATCTTCAAACTGGTTTGATAACTGTTGTTATAAGAAAACTCCGCATATGGCAAGTTATCGTCCCAACTAGATCCATAATCTAGTGCACAAGCTCTCAGCATATCTTCCAAAATCTGATTGACTCTCTCGGTCTGTCCATCCGTCTGTGGGTGAAAAGTTGTGCTGAACTCTAGTCTGGTTCCTAAAATTTCATGCAATTGATTCCAAAACTTTGAGGTAAATTGGGTTCCTCTATCTGATACGATACTCCTTGGAACTCCATGCAAACAAATGATCCTAGTCATGTATATCTTCGCCAACTTAGCACTGGTGTAAGTGGTCTTAACTGGAATGAAATGTGCTACCTTTGTCAAACGATCAACTACTACCCATATCGAGTCATAGCCTGATTTTGTCCTGGGTAGTCATGTGATAAAATCCATGCCTATCTTATCCCACTTCCATTCGGGTATCGGCAATGGTTGTAACAATCCTGCTGGCTTCTGATGCTCTGCCTTTACTCTTTGACATACGTCACAAACTGCTACATATGCTGCAATATCCTTCTTCATTCCGGTCCACCAGAATGTTTCCTTCAAATCCAAATACATCTTGGTATTCCCTAGGTGAATCGAATACGGTGAATCATGTGCCTCGTGCAAAATCAACTTCCTGATCTCCGGGTCATTGGGCACATAAACACGGTCCTCAAACCATAGGGTATCATGCTCATCCTCACGAAATCCCTTTGCTTTTCCTTCGCTCAATTTCTCTTTTATAGCAGCAATCTCCTTGTCAGATTTCTGGGCTTCTCTGATTTTATCCATCAATGTTGACTGAATCTCCAATGTTGCTACATAGCCTCTCGAAACTATTTCCAAACATAGCTCACGAAGGTTTTCTGCTAACTCCTTGGGTATTTTCCCCGTCATTAGAGTATTGACATGGCTCTTACGGCTCAATGCGTCAGCTACTACATTAGCTTTTCCGGGATGATAATGCAATCTCATGTCATAATCCTTGATGAGTTCCAACCATCTCCTTTGTCTGAGGTTCAACTCCTTCTGCGTGAAAATGTACTTCAAACTCTTGTGATCCGTGTACACCTCACAATGATTTCCAATGAGGAAATGTCTCCACGTTTTCAATGCATGCACTACGGCTGCTAACTCCAAATCATGAGTGGCATAATTCAACTCATGAGGCTTCAGTTGTCGTGAAGCATATGAAACAACTCTTCTTTCCTGCATAAGCACTGATCCAAGTCCTCGACGTGAAGCGTCGCAATACACCTCATAATCCTTGGTCTGATTTGGCAAAATCAATACTGGTGAGGTAACCAAGCGTTTCTTCAACTCCTGGAAACTAGCCTCACACTCCTCAGTCCATTTGAACTTAGTATCCTTCTTCAACAATTCAGTCATAGGCTTTGCAATCTTTGAAAAGTTCTCAATGAATCTCCGGTAGTATCCTGCGAGTCCAAGAAAACTCCGGATCTCTCTAACTGTCGTTGGTGATTCCCATTCGGTTACGGTCTCAACCTTAGTGGGGTCAACTGCTATACCTTCTCCGGATATAACGTGTCCGAGGAATCCAACTTCCTTCAACCAAAACTCACATTTGCTGAATTTGGCGTATAACTGGTGTTCCCTTAGTTTCTCCAAAACCAAACGCAAATGTTCCTTATGCTCCTCTTCATTCTTTGAATAAACTAGGATGTCATCAATGAACACTTACGACGAACTTATCCAAAAACTCCATAAACACTTTGTTCGTCAGGTTCATAAAATAGGCAGGTGCGTTAGTCAATCCAAATGACATAACGGTATACTCATACAGTCCATATCTCGTGGTGAATGCTGTCTTAGGTATGTCCTGCTCTCGAATCTTCAATTGATGGTACCCTGATCGCAAATCGATCTTGGAAAACACTTTAGCTCCTTGCAACCGATCAAACAGATCGTTGATCATTGGCAGTGGGTACTTGTTCTTGATGGTTACTTCATTCAATCCTCGATAATCTACAACCATCCTTAATGATCCATCCTTCTTTTCCACTAGAAGTACGGGTGATCCCCAAGGCGAAGAACTTGGGCGAATGTAACCTTTATCCAATAACTCCTTAATCTGATTCTTAATTTCCACCAAATCCTTTGCTGGCATCCGGTATGGTTGCTTCGATATTGGGCCTGTACCTGGCAATAACTCAATCAAAAACTCAATGTCTCTATCCGGTGGCATGCCTGGTAACTCCTCAGGAAATACATCAGGAAAATCCTTTACCACTGGTACTTCTTCTTGCACAACTCTTGTTAGGCAGTTTACTTGTGTCCTGTTTGGCACATGTCGGGATACATACTTGATCCTTCTCCTTCTGGTGTGGTAAGCAAAATTGTCTTACTGGCGCAATCGATGTTTCCTCCATACATCGACAGCCAATCCATACCAAGAATCACATCCATACCTTGGGATTCCAGAATAATTAAATCCGTTGGGAAAACATGCCTTCCTATACTTAATGGTACTTGGAAACATCCTTGTCTGGCCATGTACTCTGCTCCTGGCGAGCTTATTAGCATAGGTGTTTTAAGAATCCTAGTGGGCAGGCTATAATTTTCCACAAATCCCCTTGATATGTATGAATGCGATGCACCAGTATCGAAAAGAACGAGTGCGGTAAATGACTTAACTAAAAACTTACCGATTACTGCATCGGGCTGATCTTCAACCTCCTCCACATTAACGTGGTTCACTTGTCCCCTATTCAAAGGGTTCGGCTTTTTCCCAGAGCTTCCCTTGCCATTTCCATTCTGGCCTTCAGGACATTCATTGGCATAATGTCCGGTCTTGGAACACTTGAAACAAGTGACTTGACTTAGGTCTCTCTTGGTTGGGGTCGATGGGGTGGTACGGTTCTGGCCGTTGCTTCCTCCATTCCCATTACCATTCTTGTGGCCATTATGGTTATGCGAGCTACCTCCTCCATGGGTGTGCTGAAACTGAAATCCCGGTTTAGGGGCAAAACGGGGCTTCTGCTGGGCTCCAGAGTTATACTTCCCTTGTCCATACTTCCTCTTATGGTTCTCAATCTGCTGTTGCTTTCCTTCAATCATGATGGCACGATCTACCAACTCCTGGTAGTTGTTGAAACTTGCTACCATCAACTGCATGCTTAGTTTATCATTCAGTCCTTCCAGAAACTTCTCCTGCTTAGCTACATCCATAGCAACATCATCTGGGGCATAACGTGCTAACTTGCTGAAATCGTCAACGTACTGGCCAACTGTCCTTCCTCCTTGGCATAAGTTGCGAAACTCACGCTTCTTCATGGCCATAGCTCCTGCTGAAACATGGGCAGTGCGGAAAGCTTGCTGAAACTGATCCCATGTGACAGTGTCAACTGGGTAAGTGGCTGTGAAATTCTCCCACCATGCTGCCGCGGGTCCGTCAAGCTGATGTGCGGCAAACTTCACTTTCTCACCATCTGTGCATCATGCAGTGGTCAACTCCCTTCCTATCTTGCGAAGCCAATCGTCTGCTACTATTGGCTCGATGCTACTGGAAAATACCGGCGGATTCAGCCTAAGGAAATGGGCTAAGTGGTCAACAGGTGGTGGTGGTGGTGGGTTGTTGTTGTTCTTCTGCTGGTTCTAGACTAACATCTGCATCAATTGATTCTGCTGCTGGATCAACTGAGTGAGCTCCGGTGGAAATCCATTGTCACGTCTCGGAGGCATCTGAGGGTTTAGAAGAGACAAGAATTAAGAATAGAGTGAGGTCTAAAGGGAAAACACTATCCCAATGCACATGAGCAAATGCACACAAAATCACTTCATTCAATCAAACAAGGGCTTACAATCGGTCTAAAACTATCGCAAAAGTGCTCGACTATAATATTTACACGGGGGAAATTCTACTACTATCTGGTGGTCATCTAGAAATTTGAACCAGTGGAAGACTCCATGATATCTGCTCTGGCTTCGTCTTCAAAGTCGGGTTCACTTGGATCCGAATCGATGTCGTCGAGGATGATGTAGTTGTCCGGACATGCGACGTACTCGTCTTCCTCCTTGGATGCTAACTTCCTCTTGAGTTCTTCAATCTCCTGCTTAAGATCGCCATTGTGTCTCGCTAGAGCTACGATCTCGTCCATGTAGTCCTTGCATGTAGACTTCAGTTCTCCTTCTAGCTCGATGATCCTTGCCTTCGCATTCTTCAACTCTATCATATCATTGCACATCTGGTTCTCATGGCGTCGAATGTGCTGGTTTAACTCCTGGATGAAAGATGCAATGGATCTATCCTTCTTGGTGCTGACTAACTCCCATTGTTCATCTCGGCGTCCGCAAATCTGGTAGATAGTGTCCTTGAGGTCTTCTTGATAAACTTCTCCAATGCGTCCTATGGTGATATGAGCTGCCATGCTCCTTCCCAGACTCCAGGTTGGTGCATTGAAAACACTATCTATAGGCTTCGTGATTGGCGCGAATGTCCTTCCCGGAACGTGAGCTTGAATCTTCCAGCGCTCCTCTTCAGGCAGAGTGGCGTTGAAGGTTCCCGTGAAGCTTGGTAATCCAATGTTCAGGTACTTGGTGACTTCCTTCAAGTGAAATCCAAAAGGTGTGCCTTCATCCGATTGAACGTACTTAATCTTCGCGTTCGTCATCCTAAAAGAGTAGAAAATATGAGGAGTTAGAAAATGAGAAGAGAGTGGTGTTCTATGGCTTTAACTTAGTGGTCGTGTCCTACAGTCAGCGTGTGCTCTGATACCATCTCTGTGGCGACCCGACCCGAATGGATCAAGTCTACTGTGCTCCGGTGTCATCCCTGGATCAGTAATGCTGACACCACACAGTACATCGAAGGATTTATAGCAGAGTGGCAATCACACACTTATTACATCGTTGTCTCAAAGAGAACTTATTACAATAAATATGGCTTAAGGCCATCTAATAACGATAACAGCGAAAGACTCGGAAGATAAATGGGTCCATCAACTCCAACAGCATCACTGAGTATAGAACCACAACCTAAAAGCACCTTACTCGTCGTCTGAAAAGTCTGCAACAGGAAAGTTGCAGCCCGAAAATGGGTCAGCACATGGAATATGTTGGCAATGTAACACATAGAGAGTAATGGAATGAAACAGCTATACTATATGCATATATGGCTGGTGGAAAGCTCTATGGTTACAGTTTTGCGTAAAGCCAGTTTTTCCCTACTGCAAAGGAATAAATTTATTTAACTATCATGGTAGTTGTTAAACATCGAGAATGGTTGACAGCATTCCGATCCCAATTAAGTAATTAAACCCCAGCAACATTAATTAGAAGTAACGTGATGAGATTCACATGATATTCAAGTACTAGATACTCAAGTTGTCCATAACCGGGGACACGGCTAATCATGATTAGTTTGTACACTCTGTAGAGGTTTGCGCACTTTTCCCCACAAGACTCGATCGCCTTCGTTTGGTTTCTCGCACTACATGGTGTTTGAGAAGACGGATGACCGAGACACAGTCTTTCATAAGCGCTAGCACCTTACATGTGGGTAGACCGGTACACCTACTTTCCCCTACATCTGCTAGTCTACCCGTAAGAGTTCGCACAACTTAGTCAACTATGCTAGAGCCCATAATGGCTTGTGGCTGCACACGGAAGTTACTAGCATGAATGATCTTATGATCCCTTTGAGCCTGGGTGGCGGTCCGAAATAAAAACAGGCAAGTCCCGATAGACATCAGGTGCCTCAATCCACCCAGATGTGTATTTAAGTTGCCACCTTAAGTAAACCATTTAAATTAACAAACTCACATCTGTCATGGATATCACTCACCCAATCCATGTCTACTAGCATAGCATGGCATAATAAGCAAACGTAGAAGTAACTCCCAAAGGTTTCATAATAATACAGGTAATAGGTACTACCTCATCTACGTCCCATCCCACAATTTAATTAGATCCTAATCATGCAATGTGAGAGGATTGATCTAATGCAATAAAACATGGGTTGTAGAAAAGGTATGATCAAAGTGTTACTTGCCTTGCTGATGATCCGCGAGACCTAGGGTTTCGAAGTAACAAGCAGCGCAATCCGGGTGATCTATCGCAGACAAACAACAAGCACACAATAAGTACTCATCTAATGCACAGGTAAAACTCGAACAAGAGAACAAACCAGAAAGTTCAACTTAAGAACTCCGGTTGCAAAGGAAGAACCGAACAGACGACGGAAAAACAAACGGCGGAAGAAAACAACTCGGTTCTAGCAAGTTGAAACTAGGTCAAATTTTATTGTGGCAAAACTTGTTCAAGTTGATTAGATGGAACGGCGGTTTCGAAACGAAATTCCAAGCGCTTGAATCACCTGATTCCGATAAACGAGCGAGAAGAAAGACTAGAACGAAGATCGGATCTGAGATCACGATCATGGAATAAATCTGACGAAAAGAAAAAGACGAACGGTTAAACGAACGGGCGTCGTTAACCGGGAAAAATCGTTAATCACGTTCATTGAGACGAACGGTCCGAAAGAAGAACGAAAACCGATCTAGGGTTTTCGGAAAAGAACCGAAACAAAACCGGAAGAAAAACTGGAAGAAAAAAAAAAAAGAACCGGAATGGTTTTCTAGAAGAAAAACTGAGCCGAGGAAAAGAAGAGGCGGCGCGGCTACCTCAGGAGGCGGGCTCTGGGCGGCGGCTTAAGGCGGCGGCGGCTTGGGGCTTGGGGTGGTGTGGGAAGAGGGGGGGTGTTGGTATTTATATAGGATGGGGGGGTCTCTTGCTTGGGGAAGGGGCAAGGGGTGGCGGCGGCGGCTTGGAGTCCCGCTGGGACTCGGCCTGGCGGCGGGGCTGGCGGCTGCGCCTGGCGCACGGAGCGGCTGGGCCGGCCGGCTGGGCCCTTGGCCCAGGCGGGCGCTGCGGTCTCCCCTTTTTTTTAAATCGGTTTCGCGCGCAGAAAAACAAAAGAAAAACTATCTAAACGAACTCCGAAAAATCTAAAGTAAATTTTCCCCGACTCCTAAAAATGAGTCTAACAAAATGAACTTTTCTCCGGGCCTAAAATGCAATTTTGAAAATGCGCATTTTTCCCTATCCAAATAAAAAAGCAAACAAAACTCCGGCAAAACCAAAGTTTGACTTATTCATTAGATCTTCATTTTTCCTAACTTTGGGAAAGTCATATTATTCCCTCTCTCATTTTTTTGATATTGGAAAAATAATTGAAGATGAAATAAATAAATCAAATGATCCTCTTTTCCAAAATTTGAGAGAACTCAAATATGAAAATAACGAAATCTCCAACTCTCTCCGTGGGTCCTTGAGTTGCGTGAAATTTCTAGGATCAACCAAAATGCATGAAAATATGATATGCATGATGATCTAGTGTATAACATTCCAAATTGCAAATTTGGGATGTTACAGCCCATGTACCAGCAGGAGCTATGGCCATAAAGAAGCGTGAGTTTCGCAACTTACACCAAGGAGGACGCACCATTAGCCAGTATGTGGATGACTTTAGCAAGCTAGCACGTTATGCCCAGATGACATTGCTGCGGATGCAGCTAAGCAGGAGAAGTTTTTGGAAGGACTGAATGATGAGCTGAGCATGCAGTTGATGGTAGCAACCTTTAATAAATACCAACAGTTGGTAGATAGAGCTCTCATGATTGAAGGGAAGTAGCAGCAGATTGATAACTGCAAGAGGAAGTATGGACAAGGGAAGTATAATTCTGGAGCTCAGCAGAGACCCCGTTTTACCCTGAACTCGGGAGGACTTGTCCATAACCATGGAAGCCACACTCACAATGGAGGATGTTCTCACAACCATAGTGGCTCCAAGAATGGTAATGGAGGAAGCAACAGACAGAACCGTTCCAACCCAGCAACGCCCGCCAAGAAAGATCTAAGCCATGTTACTTGCTACAAGTGCCAGAAGACCGGACATTACACCAATGAATGTCCTGAAGCTAAGAACGGAAATGGCAATGGAAGCTCTGGGAAGAAGCCCAACCCTTTTAACAGGGGACAAGTGAACCACGTTAACGTGGAGGAGATTGAAGCCCAGCCAGATGCAGTAATAGGTAAGTTTTGGTTAAGTCTTTTACTGCAGTCGTAATTTTTGATACTGGTGCATCGCATTCATACATATCAAGGGAATTGTGGATAAGTATAAACTGCCCACCAAAGTTCTTAGTACACCTACATTAGTGAGCTCGCCAGGAGCAGATTATATGGAAAGCCAAGGATGTTTTCAGATACCGTTGGCCATAGGTAGGCACATTTTCCCCTCAGATCTGATAATTCTGGAGTTGCAAGGTTTGGATGTGATTTTGGGTATGGATTGGCTATCGATGTATGGAGGAAACATCGATTGTGCTAGTAAGTCGATTTTGCTCACCACCCCAGAAGGAAGAAGGATCAAGTATGTACCCCGGCATGTGCCGATTAGGACTCAAGTAAATTCCTTAACAGGAGTTGTATAGGAGGAAGTACCAGTGGTGAAGGATTTCCCGGATGTATTTCCAGAAGAGTTGCCAGGCATGCCACCGGATAGAGACATCGAGTTTTTGATTGAGCTTTTGTCAGGCACAGGGCCAATATCGAAGAGACCGTACAGGATGCCCGCATAGGATTTAGAGGAAATTAAGAAGCAAATTAAGGAGTTACTGGATAAAGGATATATTTGCCCAAGTTCGTCACCTTGGGAATCACCAGTACTTCTAGTGGAGAAGAAGGATGGATCGTTAAGGATGGTTGTTGATTATCGTGGATTGAATGAAGTAACAATCAAGAACAAGTACCCACTGCCGATGATCAATGATTTGTTTGATCAGCTGCAAGGAGCTAAGGTGTTTTCCAAGATCGATCTGCGATCAGGGTACCACTAGTTGAAGATTCAAGAGCAGGATATACCTAAGACAGCTTTTACCACAAGGTACGGGCTATATGAGTATACAGTTATGTCTTTTGGCCTGACTAGCGCACCTGCCTATTTCATGAACATGATGAACAAGGTGTTTATGGAGTTTTTGGATAAGTTCGTTGTGGTGTTCATTGATGATATTCTGGTCTACTCGAAGAATGAAGAGGAGCATAAGGAGCATTTGCGTTTAGTACTTGGAAAGCTCGGAGAACATCAGCTATACGCCAAGTTTAGCAAGTGTGAGTTTTGGTTGAAGGAAGTTGGATTCCTTGAACATGTTATATCCGGAGAAGGAATAGCAGTAGACCCCACCAAGGTTGTCACTGTGACAAATTGGGAGTCACCCACGTCAGTTTGAGAAATCCGGAGTTTTCTTGGACTTGCAGGATACTACCGGAGATTCATTGAGAATTTCTCAAAGATTGCAAAGCCTATGACGGAGTTGTTAAAGAAGGACACCAAGTTCAAATGGACTGAGGAATGTGAGGCTAGTTTTCAGGAATTGAAGAAATGTTTGGTTACATCACCAGTGTTGATTCTGCCAGATCAATGCAAAGATTATGAAGTGTATTGCGACGCTTCTCGTCGAGGACTTGGAGCAATGCTTATGCAGGAAGGAAGAGTTGTTTCATATGCCTCACAACAGCTTAAACCCCATGAGTTAAATTATGCCACACATGATTTGGAGTTAGCAGCCGTAGTACATGTGTTGAAGACATGGAGACATTTTCTCATCGAAAACCATTGTGAGGTATACACGGATCACAAGAGTTTGAAGTATATCTTCATGCAGAAGGAGTTGAATCTCAGGCAGAGGAGATGGTTGGAACTCATTAAGGATTATGATATGAGATTACATTATCATCCCGGAAAGGCTAACGTAGTAGCCGATGCATTGAGCCGCAAGAGTCATGTCAATACACTCATGACAGGAGAGTTACCCAAGGAGTTAGCAGAATACCTTCGTGAGCTATGTTTGGAGATAGTTCCGAGAGGTTATGTAGCAGCTTTGGAGATTCAGTCTACTTTGATGGGTAAGATTAGAGAAGCACGGAAGATGGACAAGGAGATTGCCGAGATAAAGGAAAGGATGAGCAAAGGAAAAGCCAAGGGATTTTGTGAGGATGAGCACGATACCCTATGGTTTGAGGACCGCATATATGTACCAAATTATCAGGAGATCAGGAAGCTGATTTTGCAGGAGGCCCATGACTCACCATATTTGATTCACCCAGGAAATACCAAGATGTACCTGGATCTGAAGGATAGATTCTGGTGGACCGGAATGAAGAAGGATATTGCGGAGTATGTAGTAGTTTGTGATGTATGTCAAAGAGTGAAGGCGGAGCATCAGAAGCCAGTAGGATTGTTGCAACCATTGTCGATACCCGAATGGAAGTGGGATAAGCTAGGCATGGATTTTATCACTGGATTACCCAGGACTCGTTCAGGCTATGACTCGATACGGGTTGTAGTCGATCGTTTGACGAAAGTAGCTCATTTCATCCCAGTGAAGACCACTTACACTAGTGCTAAGTTGGCAAAGATATACATGACCAGGATCGTATGTTTGCATGGAGTTCCGAGGACAATTGTATCAGATAGAGGAACCTAGTTTACCTCAAAGTTTTGGAATCAGTTGCATGAAACTTTGGGAACCAGGCTAGAGTTCAGTACGGCTTTTCACCCGCAGACGGATGGACATACTGAGAGAGTTAATCAGATTCTGGAGGACATGTTGAGAGCTTGTGCGCTAGATTATGGATCTAGTTGGGACGATAATTTGCCTTATGCAGAGTTCTCTTACAACAACAGTTACCAAGCCATCTTGAAGATGGCCCCTTTCGAAGCATTGTACGGAAGGAGGTGTAGAACACCGTTGTCGTGGGATGAAGTTGGAGACCGACAGTTGTTTGGACCAGATTTGATTAAAGAATCAGAAGAGAAGGTTAAGCTAATTCGTGATAGACTCAAGGTAGCCCAGTCCAGGCAGAAGAGCTATGCGGATTCTAAACGCAAGGAGACATCTTACGAAGTTGGAGACAGAGTGTATCTTCGTGTATCACCACTCCGAGGAGTTAAGCGCTTTGGAGTTAAGGGAAAGTTAGCACTACGTTTTGTGGGACCAAACAATGTTTTGGAACGTATGGGAGAAGTTGCTTACAAGATGGAATTACCCGAAGGATTGTCAGGAGTCCACGATGTGTTCCATGTTTCTCAGTTGAAGAAGTGCCACGCAGCGATGGATGATATCCCTCTGAGAGATACGGTGCCACTGGAAGCGATACAGTTGGATAGCGACTTGACCTACGAGGAGAAGCCGGTCAAGATTCTCTAGTTTGCCAACCGAGTTACACGCAGCAAAGTTATCAAGTTCTATAAAGTTCAGTGGAGCCACCATACTGAAGATGAAGCCACCTGGGAGCGAGAGGAAGATCTACGCAAAGACCATCCACCTAAGTGCATTTCTCTTTATTTTTCTGTCTGAAGAAAAAGAAAAGAGTAAGAGAGAGAGAAGGAGCCCAACAGCCAGCAGGCCTCCTGATCTTTTCCCTCTTCCCACCTAAGTGGCCTAAGGCCCAGCCGCCGGCCTCTAAGGCCCATCTGCACTGAAGGACAGCCTGGCCCATCTCCTTCGCTAACCCTAACGTCGACTGAACCCCACTCCCATCGTTCTCTCGTTCCCTCCCGCAGCACCGCACCGGATCCCCCTCTCCCTCGCAGTCTCTCTCTCCCTCATCTCGCTCTCTTCCTTGCAGCCTCCCGCACGCCTCCCTCTGCAGCATAGGACGCCCCGCGCCTCCTCCTCACCAAGATCCCCGTCGCCAGGCGCCCGAGGAGAGGAGCTCCTCGAGCACCTGCGCCCGCAGACGTCGCCCGTCGCCGGCGCCCCAAGTCCGCGTCGCCGAGCCCCTCGTCCTGTCGGAGCTTCTCCTTCTGCCGCACGCCACCCCGAGCCGTCGAGCCGTCGTCCTCAACCCCGCCTCTCCTGCTCATCGACTGCGCCATCGGAGCCCTGCATCGTGCCAAGCATCGTCGGCGCCCCCAAGTCCACGTCGCCCGCGCCCCCAAGTCCATGTTGCCGACCTCCTGCCGTGGCCTCCTCATCACTTCAAGTCCACGCCGTCAAGCTCCAGCACCAGGATCCTCCGTGCTCTTGCCCGTTCCACCCCGCAGCTGCTTGTCAGCAGATGCTCCGCCGCCGTCCAGGATCCATAGCGACTCCTTGCTGCTCCCTGCATCACCCCACGTTCGCTGGAGTCTTCAACCACCCGAGGTCCTCCTCCGTGCCACCGCTGGCCCCTGCTCAAGCCGCCAAGACCGTAGTCAAATGTCCGTATACGACTACGCAAATACACAAGTCTTCTTGAGCTCACTTGGACGCAAAGTACCACATCGCCAAAACCTGAGACGAAGTACCCCGACGGTTCGTCGAGAATGACAAGTCACAAGATTGTCCTGGATATCGTCAAGTACCACGACGACCCTCGAAGAGTTTGGATTCGACAAGTTCGACTATGGAACGGGAACCACTACTTCCACTACTGCCGTCTTCGGAATCGCTAAGAACGTCAAGTTCCTCCACGACGCCCGACGCCTAAAATGATCACCGAACCGGAAATAACGCCAAGTACTAGGTCAACGAGGACCGCCAAGTTCGTCTTCCGCCGTCTCCGAAATCGCCAAGTACCACGACGATACGAGAACAACTGTCGTCGACGTGCATTTTGCCAAGTACCACTACCGTCGACCCTCGAAGACTCCGTGGACGTCAAGTTTCTCGTCGTGCCCCTGAACATCTATAGAAACTTGTGAGACTAAGAACATGAACGACTATCGTCGCCACAAGAACGACTACTTCCCACGACGATCGTTAACGACTACACCGCTTGACCCGAACCACTCCGATAACGCACGCTTCGAAGGTATAACGTCGAGACGACCACCGTGGACGAATGTTGTGTGATACGAGTTGAACCCCGTGTTCATAGCGTGCCCGTTTGTTTCGCGCACGACCCTCGGTTGCCATGCCACCGACACATGGGACACCCGATATCCGGGAGTGCCCCACCATCTTTTGCACGCATCCGCACACTTCTCCTTTGCATCGGTATCTCAATCGAATTACCGGAACCGGAAAGTTGCCGTGGCACCATTTCCGTTGTCGTTGTCGTGGCACCCCTTTCGTTTCCGCCACGATGGCAAATGCCTCATATCTTATCATGCCAACATTTTTCATAAATTGCATAAACTTGCACATGTCATCCGCATCATGATAACAAAAATTAAAATGTTTAAAATTGTTGTTGCATTAAATTACTAAGACATATGGGGATTTACTGGATTTGTTGTTTGTTATACCCAGCCCCATTTAAATTGTTTAGATAGTATAGTTTTGTTATGCTTCACCCTTGCCATGTTAACCAACATTTAATATTGTTGAGTACCTAACCGAGAGTGAACTAAATAATGGATTGTGGTGTTTGTCAATATGCATCCCGATGCATATTAAGCTCCACTTAACTTGTAGTGTTGTTTGTGCACTTTGCCATGCCATGCATATTTAAAACCGGACATGCATCATACTTGATTGTGCATCATGCCATGTTTATGTGGTGGTTGTTTACTATGTTGTTTGCTTTCTTTCCGGTGTACTTCTTCCCGGTAATCCGGTAACGTTGCGTTTGTGAGGATACGTTGGCTATGTCCGTTTGTCTTCTTCATGGACTCGTTCTTCTTCCTTGCAGGATCTCAGGCAAGATGACCATACCCTCGAAATCACTTCTATCTTTGCTTGCTAGTTGCTCGCTCTTTTGCTATGCCTATGCTGCGATACCTACCACTTGCTTATCATGCCTCCCATATTGTTAAGCCAAGCCTCTAACCCACCTTGTCCTAGCAAAACGTTGTTTGGCTACGTTACCGCTTTGCTCAGCCCCTCTTATAGCGTTGTTAGTTGCAGGTGAAGATTGGAGTTATTCCTTGTTGGAACATGGATACTTTGTTGGGATATCACAATATCTCTTATTTAATTAATGCATCTATATACTTGGTAAAGGGTGGAAGGCTCGGCCTTATGCCTGGTTTTTTGTTCCACTCTTGCTGTCCTAGTTTCCGTCATATCGGTGTTATGTTCCCGGATTTTGCGTTCTTTACACGGTTGGGTTATAATGGGAACCCCTTGACAGTTTGCTTTGAATAAAACTCCTCCAGCAAGGCCCAACCTTGGTTTTACCTTTCGCCACCTAGCCTTTTTCCCTTGGGAGTCGCGCATCCCGAGGGTCATCTTATTTTAACCCCCTTGCCAGTTCTTGTCTAAGTGTTGGTCCAAACTAGAGCCCCTTGCAGTGCCACCTCGGGGAAACTCGAGGGCTGGTTTTAGTTATACGGATTGCTTATCCGGTGTGCCGTGAGAATGAGATATGTGCAGCTCCTATCGGGATGTCGGCGCATCGGGCGGTCTTGCTGGACTTGTTTTACCATTGTCGAGGATGTCTTGTAACCAGGATGCCGAGTCTGGTCGGATTGTCTTGGGAGAAGGAATATCCTTCATTGACCGTGAGAGCTTGTGATGGGCTAATTTGGGACACCCCTGCAGGGTTTTGAACTTTCGGAAGTCATACCCGCGGTTATGGGCAGATGGGAATTTGTTGATGTCCGGTTGTAGAAAACCTTAAACTTAACTCAATTAAAATGCATCAACCGCGTGTGTAGCCGTGATGGTCTCTTTCCGGCGGAGTCCGGGAAGTGAACACGGTGTTGGAGTTATGCTTGAACGTAGGTTGTTCTAGGATCACTTCTTGATCATAGATTTCTCAAACGTGCTTTGCCTTCTCTTCTCGCTCTCATTTGTGTATGTTTAGCCACCATATATGCTAGTCGCTTGCTGCAGCTCCACCTTATACCTGTTACCCTTCCTATAAGCTTAAATAGTCTTGATCGCGAGGGTGTGAGATTGTTGAGTCCCCGTGACTCACAGATACTTCCAAAACCAGTTTGCAAGTGCCGATGAAATCGTGCAGGTGACACAACCGAGCTCAAGGAGGAGCTCGATGAAGATCGTGTTCGTTTTGTTGTTCCGTTTCCAGTTGATCAGTAGTGGAGCCCAGTTGGGACGATCGGGGATCTGTGTAGCATTTGGGGTAGTCTTCTTTTATTCTGGTTCCGTAGTCGAACCTTGACTGTATCTGGATGATGTAGTGCTTTATTCATGTATTGTGTGAAGTGGCGATTGTAAGCCAACTATGTATCTCTTTCCCTTATGTATTACATGGGTTGTTGTGAAGATTACCTCACTTGCGACATTGCTTTCAATGCGGTTATGCCTCTAAGTCGTGCTTCGACACGTGGGAGATATAGCCGCATCGAGGGCGTTACATTAGACTAGGCTGCAGCAGCTATCTTCTGGAGTGATATCTGACCAACAACAAGCTGAAAGTTCGACTGCTCATATGCGCAAGGGCAAGTTGTCGGCTCCTCCTATTGATATCTCCAATCTCAGGCGCAGCACTCGATCAAACAAGTATGATGGTTTTCATACAACCTCTTTGTCTGAAGCTCGCCCCACCAAGTCTAAGGTGAAGCCGCGCGTCATACCCTCGGCTGTGACTACTGTTGTTGCTTTGTCTTCACAGGCACCTTCTTCTGATGCAGTTCCTCCTCCCACTGCTATCACCACTATGCAGGCCATTGGTACACAGCTTTGTGCCATCCCAGCTGAGGAGCTTTCCACTTCCGCACTCACTGAAGACAAGTCTGACCCTGAGGCCTTTGCTTAAGTGATCTATCGTCTATATTTTACTTTCAGTTAATGGCACTCTTTCAGAACTGGAATGTTTTATGTTGGAATACTCGTGGTCTTAATACCCCCAAAAAACAGTTAGCGCTTTTGAATGCCATCCAAAGTAGTGGTTGTGCGATCATTTGCTTGCAAGAAACGAAGATGGTGACTTTTGATGCCACAACACTTAAAACTTTGTGCCCTAAACACTTTGATACATGTGCTTTCGTTCCCTCTATTGGCACCTCGGGGGGTTTAGTGACAATCTGGAACAGTAGTGTGATACGTCTCCGTCGTATCTATAATTTTTGATTGTTCCATGCCAATATTATTCAACTTTCATATACATTTTGGCAACTTTTTATATTATTTTTGGGACTAACATATTGATCCAGTGCCCAGTGCCAGTTCCTGTGTATTGCATGTTTTTGGTTTCGCAGAATATCCATATCAAACGGAGTCCAAACGGGATAAAAACGGATGGAGCTTATTTTTGGAAAATATGGAAAATTTGGAAGGAAAATCAACGCAAATCAGTGCCCGAGGTGGTCACGAGGTAGGGGGCGCGCCTGCCCCCCTGGGCGCGCCCCCTACCCTCGTGAGCCCACCGTAAGGCAGTTGATGCTCTTCTTTTGCCGCAAGAAAGCTAATATTCGGAAAAAAAATCACAGCGAAGGTTTCAGGCCAATCGGAGTTACAGATCTCCATATATACACGAAGCGGTGAAACAGAGCCAGAACAGAACGCAGAAACAGAGAGAAACAGAGAGATAGATCCAATCTCGGAGGGGCTCTCGCCCCTCCCACGTCATGGAGGCCAAGGACCAGAGGGGAAACCCTTCTCCCATCTAAGGAGAAGGTCAAGGAAGAAGAAGAAGAAGGAGGGGGGCTCTCTCCCCCTCGCTTCCGGTGGTGCCGGAGTGCCACCGGGGGCCATCATCATCACCACCATCTTCACCAACAACTGCACCGCCATCATCACCAACTCTTCCCCCCTCTATGCAGCGGTGTAACCTCTCTCTTACCCGCTGTAATCTCTACTTAAACATGGTGCTCAATGCTATATATTATTTCCTAATGATGTATGGCTGTCCTATGATGTTTGAGTAGATCTGTTTTGTCCTAATGGCTATTTGATGATCAAGATTGGTTTGAGTTGCATGTTTTATTATTGGTGATGTCCTATGGTGCTCTCCGTGTCGCGCAAGCGTGAGGGATTCCTCCTGTAGGGTTTGCAATATGTTCATGATTTGCTTATGGTGGGTGGCGTGAGTGACAGAAGCACATACCCGAGTAAGTAGGTTGTTTGCGTATGGGATAAAGGGGACTTGATACTTTAATGCTATGGTTGGGTTTTACCTTAATGAATCTTTAGTAGTTGCGAATGCTTGCTAGAGTTCCAATCATAAGTGCATATGATCCAAGTAGAGAAAGTATGTTAGCTTATGCCTCTCCCTCAAATAAAATTGCAATAATGATTACCGGTCTAGTTATCGATTGCCTAGGGACAAATAACTTTCTTGTTGACAAAAGCTCTCTATTAAAACTAATTTAGTTGTGTCTTTATCTAAGCAGCCCCTAGTTTTATTTGCGTGCTCTTTACTTTCTTGCAAGCTTATCCAAAAACACCTACAAAGTACTTCTAGTTTCATACTTGTTTCCGGTAAAGCGAACGTCAAGCGTGTGTAGAGTTGTATCGGTGATCGATAGAACTTGAGGGAATATTTGTTCTACCTTTAGCTCCTCGTTGGGTTCGACACTCTTACTTATCGAAAGAGGCTACAATTGATCCCCTATACTTGTGGGTTATGAAGACCTTTTTCTGGCGCCGTTGCCGGGGAGCAATAGCGTGGGGTGAATATTCTCGTGTATGCTTGTTTGCTTTATCACTAAGTAATTTTTATTTGTTGTTCTTAGTTGTTTTCTATCTTTAGTTATGGGTAGGAAACGCAAAATACCAACAAATTAGTTGTACCTACTGAACCAATGGTTGAAGAACCACTCAAAATCTATCACACTGCTGAAGCTTATTACTTGGATCATCTTCGATCCCTGTGTGCTCGTGCTGAAACCCCAACTAGCTTAGTTGAGGGAAAATCTTTAGATGAGCATGCTTGTTATGTGCGATACCGTATATCTGAAAGAGGGAAACGTTTATTGGATCAAATTCATCGTTTGCAATGCTATGCTTCGAATTTATGTTATATATATGATTTTACTTGTTGTTCTGAAAACCCTAAGAAACACCTTCCCTACCAATGTGAGTTTATTCATAATGGAATCTTATCTTCGTATGCTAAGGGTGCTTATAATTACTATGATGTTCAACAAATTGAAGAATTTGTTGCTTTTAAGGGTGCTTACGAAATTGCTTCTTTGATTGAAAAGTATGGTGCTACTCTTTACGAATCTGAAAATTTTGCCATACTTAAATATTGCTATGATAATTATGATTCTAATGCCTATGTTAAACCATATATCGAGGTCTACTCCGCTGTCCAAGAAGAGACTAATATTTTGCAGGAGTCTATGGAAGAAGAAATTGATGAAACTGTGAGCTCATTGGATGAAAAGGATGAGGAGGAGAGCGAAGAACAAAAGGAGGAAGAGCGGATTAGCTACCCGTGCCCACCTTCTAATGAGAGTAACTCTTCAACTCATACATTGTTTAATTCCCCTTCGTGCTTACCAAAGGATGATTGCTATGATGACTATTATGATCCATTGATTATCTTGAAATATCCCTTTTTGATGATGCTTGCTATGCTTGTGGCCAAGATGCCAATATGAATGATGCTTATGGAGATGAACTTGCTATAGTTCCTTATGTTAAACATGAAATTGTTGCTATTGCACCCACACATGATAGTCCTATTATCTTTTTGAATTCTCCCGATTACACTATATCAGAGAAGTTTGCTTTTATTAAGGATTATATTGATGGGTTGCCTTTTACCATTGCACATGATGATTTTGATAAGTATAATATGCATGTGCTTGCTACTCCTACTTGCAATTATTATGAGAGAGGAACTATACCTCCACCTCTCTATGTTTCCAACACGATAAAATTGCAAGAAACTGTTTATACTATGCATTGGCCTTTACTATGTGTGCATGAATTGTTCTTTTATGACATGCCGATGCATAGGAAGAGAGTTAGACTTCGTTGTTGCTTGATATATGTTGCTTTGTGCTCACTACTAAATTACAAATCATTGTTGATTCAAATTGTCTTTGATATACCTTGGGATCCGGGTGGATTCACTACTTGAGCACTACATGCCTAGCTTAATGGCTTTAAAGAAAGCGCTGCCAGGGAGACAACCCGGAAGTTTTAGAGAGTCATTTATTTCTGTTGAGTGCTTTTATATAGTTTAAAAACAACAAAAATAAAGAGGGGAACCCAAAACTTTTTCAAAAAGGAAAGTGAAAGTGATAGAGACAAGCATTGTTGAAGTGGGAGCTAGCCTTGAACTTTGTTCATGCTCACGGCAACTTTGTGAATCTTGATTACAGAAACTTTTCAACAAAAATAATTATCCCCTTGTACAATTCCATTGTATTATAAAAATAATGTGCCAAGGTTTGCCTTTAGGATGTTTACGATGCTTGTTGGTTTGTGCGGTGCAGGACAGAAACTTTGGCTGTAGTGCGTGAATTTTAATTTTTTACTGGAACGTCAAATGGTTCTGATTCCTTTTGCACTGTCTTGCTGTACAAATTGTTTTTTTCCTAATTTTTGCAGAATTTTTCAAGTATCAGAAGTATGGTGAATGTTCAGCTTTCTACAGACTGTTCTGTTTTAGACAGATTCTGTTTTTGATGCATAGTTTGCTTGTTTTGATGAAACTATCAATTTATATCAGTGGATTAAGCCATGAAAAAGTTATACTACAGTAGACACAATGCAAAAACAAAATATGAATTGGTTTGCAACAGTACTTAGAGTAGTGATTTGCTTTATTATACTAACGGATCTTACCGAGTTTTCTGTTGGAGTTTTGTGTGGATGAAGTGTTCGATGATCGAGAAGGTCTCGATGTGAGAAGAAGGAAGAGAGGCAAGAGCTCAAGCTTGGGGATGCCCGAGGCACCCCAAGTAAGTATTCAAGGAGACTCAAGCGTCTAAGCTTGGGGATGCTGGGAAGGCATCCCCTCTTTCTTCAACAAATATCGGTATGTTTTCAGATTCGTTTCGTTCATGCGATATGTGCAAATCTTGGAGCGTCTTTTAATTTAGTTTTATTTTTTATTTTATGCACCATGCTGGTATGAGATGGTCCTTGGTTGATTTATAGAATGCTCTATGCACTTCACTTACATCTTTTGAGTATGGCTTTATAGAATGCTTCATGTGCTTCACTTATATCATTTGAAGCTTGGATTGCATGTTTCTCTTTACATAGACAACCGCCATTTGTAGAATGCTCTTTTGCTTCACTTATACTTGTTAGAGCGTGGGCATATCTTTTGTAGAAAGAATTAAACTCTGTTGCTTCACTTATATCTATTTAGAGAGATGACAGGAACTGGTCATTCACATGGTTAGTCATAAAATCCTACATAAACTTGTAGATCGCTGAATATGATATGTTTGATTCCTTGCAATAGTTTTGTGATATAAAGATGGTGATATTAGAGTCATGCTAGTGGGTAGTTGTGGATTGTAGAAATACTTGTGTTGAGGTTTGTGATTCCCATAGCATGCACGTATGGTGAACCGTTATGTAACGAAGCCGGAGCATGATTTATTTATTGATTGTCTTCCTTATGAGTGGCGGTCGGGGACGAGCGATGGTCTTTTCCTACCAATATATCCCCCTAGGAGCATGCGCATAGTACTTTGTTTCGATGACTAATAGATTTTTGCAATAAGTATCTGATTTCTTTATGACTAATGTTGAGTCCATGGATTATACGCACTCTCACCCTTCCAACATTGCTAGCCTCTCTAGTACCGCGGAACTTTTGCCGGTACCATAAACCCACCATATATACCTTCCTCAAAACAGCCACCATACCTACCTATCATGGCATTTCCATAGCCATTCCGAGATATATTGCCATGCAACTTCCATCATCATCATATACATGACTTGAGCATTCATTGTCATATTGCTTTGCATGATCGTAAGATAGCTAGCATGATGTTTTCATGGCTTGTCTGTTTTTTGATGTCATTACTACGCTAGATCATTGCACATCCCGGTACACCGCCGGAGGCATTCATATAGAGTCATATCTTTGTTCTAGTATTGAGTTGCAATATTGAGTTGTAAGTAAATAAAAGTGTGATGATCATCATTACTAGAGCATTGCCCCAGTGAGCAAAGGATGATGGAGACTATGATTCCCCCATAAGTTGGGATGAGACTTCGGACTTTACAAAAAATAAAAGAGGCCAAAGAAGCCCAAATAAAAAAAGAGGCCAAAGAAGCCCACCAAAAAAAGAAAATAAAAAAATGAGAGAAAAAGAGAGAAGGGCAATGTTACTATCCTTTTACCACACTTGTGCTTCAGAGTAGCACCATGTTCTTTATAAAGAGAGTATCCTATGCTTTCACTTTCATATACTAGTGGGAATTTTCATTATAGAACTTGGCTTGTATATTCCGATGATGGGCTTCCTCAAATGCCCGAGGTCTTCATGAGCAAGCAAGTTGGATGCACACCCACTTAGTTTTCAGTTTGAGCTTTCATACACTTATAGCTCTAGTGCATCCGTTGCATGGCAATCCCTACTCACTCACATTGATATCTATTGATGGGCATCCCCATAGCCCGTTGATACGCCTAGTTGATGTGAGACTATCTTTTTCTTTTTTTCTTCTCCACAACCACCATTCTATTCCACCTATAGTGCTATGTCCATGGCTCACGCTCATGTATTGCGTGAAAGTTCAAAAGGTTTGAGAACGTCAAAAGTATGAAACAATTGCTTGGCTTGTCACTGGGGTTGTGCATGATGTGAGTATTTTGTGTGGTGAAGATGGAGCATAGCCAGACTATATGATTTTGTAGGGATGAGCTTTCTTTGGCTATGTTATTTCAATAAGACATAATTGCTTGGTTGGTATGCTTGAAATATTATTGTCTTTATGTCAAAGGATAGATTATTGCTTTGAATCACTTGTGTCTTAATATTCATGCCATGATTAGACATATGATCAAGATTATGCTAGGTAGCATTCCACATCAAAAATTATCTTTTTTATCATTTACCTACTCGAGGACGAGCAGGAATTAAGCCTGGGGATGCTGATACGTCTCCGTCGTATCTATAATTTTTGATTGTTCCATGCCAATATTATTCAACTTTCATATACTTTTTGGCAACTTTTTATATTATTTTTGGGACTAACATATTGATCCAGTGCCTAGTGCCACTTCCTGTCTGTTCCATGTTTTTGGTTTCGCAGAATATCCATATCAAACGGAGTCCAAATGGGATAAAAACGGACGGAGCTTATTTTTGGAAAATTTGGAAGGAAAATCAACGCGAACCAGTGCCCGAGGTGGTCACGAGGCAGGGGGGCGTGCCTGCCCCCCTGGGCGCGCCCCTACCCTCATGAGCCACCGTAAGGCGGTTGACGCTCTTCTTTTGCCGCAAGAAAGCTAATTATTCGGAAAAAAATCACGGCGAAGGTTTCAGGCCAATCGGAGTTACGGATCTCCATATATACACGAAACGGTGAAATAGAGCCAGAACAGAACGCAGAAACATAGAGAAACAGAGAGATAGATCCAATCTCGGAGGGGCTCTTGCCCCTCCCACGCCATGGAGGCCAAGGACCAGAGGGGAAACCCTTCTCCCATCTAAGGAGAAGGTCAAGGAAGAAGAAGAAGAAGGAGGGGGGCTCTCTCCCCCTCGCTTTCGGTGGTGCCGGAGTGCCACCGGGGGCCATCATCATCACCACCATCTTCACCAACAACTTCACCGCCATCATCACCAACTCTTCCCCCCTCTATGCAGCGGTGTAACCTCTCTCGTACCCGCTGTAATCTCTACTTAAACATGGTGCTCAATGCTATATATTATTTCCTAATGATGTATGGCTGTCCTATGATGTTTGAGTAGATCTATTTTGTCCTAATGGCTATTTGATGATCAAGATTGGTTTGAGTTGCATGTTTTATTATTGGTGTTGTCCTATGGTGCTCTCCGCAAGCGTGAGGGATTCCCGCTGTAGGGTTTGCAATATGTTCATGATTTGCTTATGGTGGGTGGCGTGAGTGACAAAAGCACAGACCCGAGTAAGTAGGTTGTTTGCGTATGGGATAAAGGGGACTTGATACTTTAATGCTATGGTTGGGTTTTACCTTAATGAATCTTTAGTAGTTGCGAATGCTTGCTAGAGTTCCAATCATAAGTGCATATGATCCAAGTAGATAAAGTATGTTAGCTTATGCCTCTCCCTCAAATAAAATTGCAATAATGATTACCGGTCTAGTTATCGATTGCCTAGGGACAAATAACTTTCTTATTGACAAAAGCTCTCTATTAAAACTAATTTAGTTGTGTCTTTATCTAAGCAGCCCCTAGTTTTATTTACGTGCTCTTTACTTTCTTGCAAGCTTATCCAAAAACACCTACAAAGTACTTCTAGTTTCATACTTATTTCTGGTAAAGCGAACATCAAGCGTGCGTAGAGTTGTATCGGTGGTCGATAGAACTTGAGGGAATATTTGTTCTACCTTTAGCTCCTCGTTGGGTTCGACACTCTTACTTATCGAAAGAGGCTACAATTGATCCCCTATACTTGTGGGTTATCATAGTGTATTCACTGGCTCTGTTTTTATTGAAGAACAATTTGCGCTAGGGATTAACTTCACTTCCACCCAAAATGCCCATAGTTGGAATCTAGTAAACATATACGGGCCTTACCAAGGGGAGCAACGGGCTAAATTTACACAATGGTTGTTTGATCTTAACATCCCCTCGTCCGAAGATTGGTTGATCCTCGGTGACTTCAACTATATCCGCGCTCCTGATAATCGTAATATGCCAGGGGGAAACTCACAAGACATGTTCACTTTCAATGATTTCATCAAGAGATTACTGAACTTCCAATCAAAAGTCGAGCCTATACCTGGTCCAACATGCAACTTAATCCACTTTCTTGAACAACTTGATTAGTTCTTCACCACCCTCAATTGGACCACCTCATTCCCAAACACCTTGGTAAATCCTTTGGGCCGCCCGGTGTCTGACCACACTCCTTGTACTGTGGTTATACAAACCAAAATACCACGGATCAAAATCTTCAAATTTGAGTCGTATTGGATTGCCCATCCGGGTTTCATGGATGTTGTTGATCGGGCCTGGAATAAACCGGTTAAGTTTGGCAAAAATAAAAACGCTGCTTCCATTCTTTGTCAAAAACTCAAAGCAGTGCGACATACTCTCAGCCAATGGAGCAAGAAGATCTCTCGTCTAAAGGTTGCCATAGAAAACACCAACAAAGCCATCTTCGGGCTTGACACCATTGAGGAACACAGGCCTCTTACATTGCCTGAAGGTAATTTTAGGATCATTCTCAAACGTCATCTCATTAGATTACTCCAATATTAGAAAGATTGCTGAAAGAAAAGATGCACCATTCATTGGATCAAATTTGGGGACGATAACACAAATTTTTTTTCAGACCGTGGCAACAGAAAGATTCAGATGTAACTGCATTGCAACTTTGAAATCCGATCAAGGCATAATTGTGGATGATCATGCCGGAAAAGAAACCATACTTTTTGAGGCTTTCAAACAACGCTTAGGTACTCGATCAACCCCACACATGAAATTTAATCTCTCGGCCCTTCTCAGACAAGATGTAGACTTCGACAGCCTGACCACCCACTTTTCTCACGCCGAGGTGGATGCAGTTATAAATGAAATGCCACCTGACAGGGCTCCCGGTCCTGATGGCTTCAATGGAGCCTTTTTGAAAGCTTGCTGGCCTATCATCAAGATCGATTTATATCGGTTGTGTGATGAGTTTCACAAAGGTGATCTTGATCTTGAAAGTATGAACTACGGTTCTATCACTCTCATACTGAAGAATAACTTGCAAGAAACTTTCAACGACTTTCAGCCTATACATCGCTTAATTGCTGCCTTAAAATGATAACCAAGATCCTAGCTAATCGACTCCAGAAGATCATCTTGCAAATAGTTCATCGCAACCAATACAATTTCCACCAAGGGAGATCTATACATGACTCCCTAGCTTGGGCGTTTGAATACATACATCAATGTCAGACTTCGCAGAAAGAAGTGATCTTGCTCAAACTTTATTTATCCAAGGCATTTGACACCATCCAACACGCTGCCATGCTATAAATTATGGAAAACATGGGGTTTAATGACACATGGCTTAGATGGATCCGATGTATCATTTCCTCTGGTCGATCCTCAGTACTGCTCAATGGCACCACCGAAAAAATCTTTCATTGCTTATGTGGTGTTCGACAAGGTGACCCGCTATCTCCTCTGATCTTTGTCCTTGCCGCGGATCTTCTCCAGACTGCAATCAATGATGCTTTGTGTAGAAACCTCTTGGACTACCCCATCCGACCTGTTAATAATGGTGATTACCTGGTCATCCAGTACGCCAACGACACAATTATAATCATGCCGGCATGCCTGAACCAAGCACAAACAATCAAAGACATCCTTGCTGACTATGCCACATCCATTGGACTAAAGATCAACTTTCATAAATCTACTCTGGTGCCAATCAACACTCCACTGACAAGTGCAATGATCTGGCCGCTCTCTTTGGTTGCAATGTATGTGTTATGCCGTTCACATACCTCGGGCTTCCCTGGGCACGACTAGACCATCTATCCAAGATATGATGCCTCTGGTTTGCAAAGCAGAGAGGAATATCACCACTGCCATGTCCCTGATGTCCTATGCAGGCAAGCTGGCCCTCATGAACTTGATGATCACCTCTCTGATTATGTTTTCGATGGGCACCATTCGATTACCCCCCAAAATCTTGGTTCAACTCGATAAGATCAGAAGACATTGCTTGTGGAGAAAAAAAGACTAATCATGGGGTCAAATGCAACTCTCTCGCGGCCTGGGACATGGTTTGCAGATCGAAGAAGAGTGGAGGCTTAGGGATAATTAACTTATGATTCAAAAACGAAGCCTTGCTGCTCAAGTTTCTGCACAAGTTCTACAATAGACAGGATATACCCTGGGTAAATTTAATTTGGGAATCCTACTACAACAGCTCTGTCCCCCATGCCCAAGACACTTGTGGTTCCTTTTGGTGGAAGGATCTGATCCACCTCATGCCAATCTACAGAGGAGTAACAAAGGTTCAGATTGGAGATGGATCATCGGCGCTTTTTTGGAAAGACAACTGGAACCAATACATCTACGCCGAACAATACCCTAGAGTTTTTTCCTATACATTAAATGAAGATGTCTCGGTCAAAGACCTCATGTCTGCAGCTGATCTGCATGCCAACTTTCACCTCCCACTATCAATCCAGGCAAGAGAGGAGGTGAGGCAAATTCAATCTGAGGTCGCCGCAATTGCCCCACTTGACACACATGACACCTGGAAATGTGTTTGGGGAGGTGACAGTTTCAAAACCACTGCATACTATAGCTTCTTCTTTAGAGATGCGGTTGCTCATGAGGCTTTTTTTTGCGGGTGAGCTCACGAGGCTTTTAGCTGGCTTTGGAAAGCCAAATGCACCACAAAAATCAAGTTCTTCGGCTGGTTCCTCCTCTCTGATCGTCTAAACACCAAAAACATGCTCAACCGAAGGCACTATAACATTGGCTCCAACCTCGACTGCCTCCTCTGCGGCCAGCATATTGAAGACATCGTGGAACATTTGTTATTTCGTTGTGTTTTCAGCCAAGAATGTTGGAGAATTCTTGGATTCCACTGGTCCACACACAATCATAGACTACAACTGATTAGCCACCAGAAAAACCAATATCCTAGGAGGTTGTGGATGGATATTTTCTTGATCTCAGCTTGGAGCCTCTGGAAAGAACGCAACAATCACCATTTTAGGAAAGTGAAGCCTTCAGTGACCTCCTGGAAACAAAGATTCAAATCTGACTTCTACAATCTTAGATATAGGGTGCAACACTCAAAAGTGTAGTTCATTACTGCCTTAATAGATTCCATACACTGATTAGGTTCTCTGGTTGTGGCTATAAATAGCTCTTTAGACTTTACCACCCCCCCCCCATGTAACATTCTCATCATGTAACTTTTACAATATTCCCATTCTAATATACATGCAGTAGGAGCCTTTCCTATTGTCCTTACAGTCAAAAAAATTAGAACAAAGGGAGGACAAGTGGAAATCTCCTTGGTTAGCTTCACTTGGAGTTTATCATGAGACTCTTTGAGAGAAGCATGAACACCCTTCAAGACCTTGTGAGCCTTGTCAAGTGTATCAAATTCTTCCTTGAGTCTATCATGGCCAACCCCAAGTGCGGCTTTCTCGGATTTAAGCACATGAGTAAGAACAATGGCACTATCAAGATCTTTTTGCAATATAGCATGATCAATATTGTGTGACTCCTCAAGAGTCAAACAAAGATCTAGCTCTTCCTCTAGAGCAATGGAATGATCCGCAGTCTCATCGGCATAGTCACGGCTATGCCTCTCCAACTTGGAGATAGTATCCTCATGCGACTCAATGATATCATTGGCCTCACCAAGTTGTTCCAAGAGAGCAACAAAGTGCTTCCTGGACTCACCCTTGAGCTTGCTCACAAACTTGGTGAACTCATTCTCATCAACTTTCTCCACCTCACTATCATCCACATAATCTAACAATGAAGGAGTAGTAATGATGGTGGTTTTGATGTTAGGAGTTACCTTGTTGATACCTTTGGACATGAGACACTTGGCAATGGTGTTTTCATTGGGGGCGCCGAAGAGAGACACCTTGGAGGGAGAAGATGTAGCAATGGCAATGATTGCCATTGCCATTCCTTCTCCACTTGTATCTTCCTCATCATCATCGGAGGGGTACTCTTCATGTGCCACTAAGCCCTTTGGAGGAGTCTTCTTGGTGAAGTTGTTCTTGCTAGGGAAGGACTTGGCTTTATCTTTGCGAATGAGTTTGCCACCATTGTCTTCCCTCTTCTCATAGGGGCAATCCACCACAAAGTGACTCACATTGCCACAATTATAGCAAGTTCTTACAGGTTGCTTGTTCTTTGACCCACTTGAGTTGTTCTTGGTGAAGTTGGTCCTTGAGTTCCTCTTGTTGCTCCAAAATTGCCTTGACGCAAGAGCCATGTGCTCATGGTAAGCATATTTGGTGTCTTCGGGGCCACACTCCTCTTCTTCTTCCTCTTCTTCTTCTGAAATGGCCTTGGCCTTCAAAGAAAGGGTGGGAGTGCTTTTCTTTGACCAGACACGAGCAAGAGCATTGTTGGCGATCTTGTTCATGATGTTCATGGCAATAAACTCATCCAACACTTCACTTGAGGTTAAGGTGTGGAAGTCCGGCCTTTGTCGAATCATGGAAGACATGGCCTTGTTGAATGGCATGATGGCCTTAAGGAACTTGCGCTTGATCCAAGTGTCATTCATATCCTTGCTTCCATGCTCTTGGAGAGCAACCACAAGAGTAGTCACCCTCCGATAAAGATCACACGGATCCTCATCTTCAAGCATCACAAATTCATCGGCCTCATCAAGGACCACTTCAAAGTTGGCCCGTTGGATGCTTGAGCTCCCCTTGTACATAGAAACAATGTGCTCCCAACAATCCTTTGCACGAGTGAAAGGTCGTAGGTGCGTTAGGTCTTCGGGAGGGACTGCTTCTTGAAGGATGAACAATGCGGAGTAATTGTATTGATTGTCCACTTCTTCTCTTGGGGTGAAGTTGTTTGGATCATGTGGGTAGAAGCCTTGCTCAATGATTCTCCAAAGGTTAGTATAGCAATGATTCGAACGAGACTTATCGCGGAACACCCAACTAGCAAAATCACCCTTAACAAGCTTGGGAGGAGGAACATGAATATTAATGCGAGCTGTGGGGACCGGTCCTCCATAGACCGGAGGAGGGGGAACCGAGGCAAAGGTTCTCGTCCCATTCTTAACATGAGGGGAAGGAACATGAGTACCTTTAGACGCTTCCTTGGCTGAATTGGCCTCCGACTCCTATGCCATGGTATTAACCACAAGCAAGGGATCAGGAGTGGATTTCATCCCCTCAAGTATTTCTTTAAGCATGGACTTGACTTCGGCCATCATAGACGTCTTAAGTGAAGCCATAGCTTCATTTAAGTCATTTTGAGTGATCGAAGTCAACTCCACAGCCTCAGGCACATCCTCCACGGTGTCAACCATACTCTTCGGTGGTGAAACCCTTAATAAAGAGATGAGGCTCTGATACCAATTGGAAGGATCGATATGGTTGACTAGAGGGGGTGAATAGGCAACTAGCAATTTTTAGCTTTTCTTAACAAATTAGGTTTAGCAACAAATAGGTTGTCTAGATGTACAACTAGGTGAGCAACCTATATGATGCTAACAACAACAACAACAAGAACAACAACAACAACAAGTGCAAGCAAAGGATACAACACAATAATAGCTTGCACAAAGTAAAGTGAAAAGATAACCACAAGTGGAGCAGGTGGAGACGAGGATGTGTTACCGACGTTCCTTCCCTTTTGGGGAAGTACGTCTCCGTTGGAGCGGTGTGGAGGCACAAAGATACCCAAGAAGCCACCAGGGCCACTATCATGGAATTGTCACGGTAGATGTCCTAGTGTGAGGACTTAGTCATGGAGCCATCGCGTTGAGGTTAGCTTAAAGGGGTTAATCAGGACAAAGGACACGAGGAGTTTATACTGGTTCATCCCCTTACGATGAAGGTAAAAGTCTAGTCCAGTTTGTAGTTGGTATTGCTAGGGTTTCGATGAGCAGGGAGCGAATACGCTTGACCCGGCTCTTGATCTGTTGTTTCTTGTCCTAAGTCGCCGCTAGGTCGTCCCCTTATATACACGGGTTGACGCCCTGCGGCCCTCAGAGTCCCGGCCAGTTTATACAATGTATCCGGCTCGGTGACCTTTCTTACATACCTTACAATACAAGTTTTACATACATGGCGGTTTATATCTATGGGCCTTAAGCCGCCTTCGGGTATGGGCCCTCTACTAAGCCTACCTATGAACCGCCATATGATCTTGGGCTTCATTGTGATGAATCGTCATAGGGATGACCCTGCCCCTCCTAGGCGGGTCATACCTGATAGTTATATCCCCAACATTAGGCCCCTGGTTGATTTGAACTTGTTCATGTCAATCTTCAACACTTAGAGAAATCCTTCTACTTCTGGTGTGCAAACCTTATAACCCGCCATGACGTCATCTCCAAGAATTTCGGAAACCCGCCACGACGTCATCTCTAATGGATCTTTATCTTAATGTCCTTCCAAAAATCAAGGCATCCAATTAGCTGGATAACCATCATTTGGCCTCCTCGTCTTTTGCGCCTGCCTGTTTTCCTGTTTCCTTACAAATAGGACCATGAAGTCATCTTACAATCTTCTCCTTCTCCTTTCTTCCTCCTTGCAATGCGTCGTCCCGCACGAACCTCGCCGTCGTCGACCTCCATCCTCGAACTCAACTTCGGCCGCTGCATCGCCATGAGTAGACCAGAAAAACTGCAGCCCACTTCGCTGTCCGAACAGCATCAGTAAGTCTTCCGTCCCTCGTCATGGATCCATCATTAGGGTTTGTCAGTGTTCTTCCGTGTTTGTCATTGTCCTTCCTTCTCTTTATTTAGATCCATATGATAGATCCAAAAACCATAGAAAACTTGCGCGGTAGTAGTTTTAGCCAAGGTTGTCAGAATCGTGATTTTGAATCGGATCGGAGCTCTGGTGGTAGGATCGCAAATCGTAGGATCTTCACTATCAGGATCGTAGAAACGTAGATTCTATGAACTAAAGTTGTAGAATCAGAGGGGTTAGTTTGGATCATAAAGTCGTAGAATCGTATAACAGAATCGCGATTCTGACAACCCTGGTTTTAGCGCTTGTTTTAATACTAGAATATATATCCCCACCGTGACAGATCTCCTCTAGGGCACCTCTGCTTTTCCACTGTCACGAATTTATTTCCTTTTTTCCTGAATAGCGGTAGATCCAAATTTGTAACCCCAATCTGCGGAATCTGTTTGTCCCAATACTTAGCAAATTTTGTTTTCAGTGACTCTTGAATATCTTAGTCATGGCGGCTTACCCTGTCGGCTTATCTTTACTTCATATACCATTAGCCCTCGCTTAAGCCGCCATTGTACTATATTGTTAACTTGCAATCCCACCAACTGACTTGAGCCGACAAATTATTTCCTTCTAGGCTTCCTTTTCACCATGCCCCCAAAGACGATGACAACTTGTAACTGGGTTCCTTCCATCGTCACCGAGAGCACCTTGAAGGATTTTGTCACTGTTGGATACTTACCAGAGAAAAGTGTCATGCATTATCGTGCCCCTGACCCGGCTGAAGACAAATCTCAGCCAAACGATGGTGAAGTTATTGTTTTTACGGATCATATGAACCGGGGCTTCTCGCTGCCTGGCTCAAAATTCCTTAGGGATGTCCTGCACTTCTTCAAACTTCATCCGCAAGATATTGGACCCAATTCCATATCAAATATCTGTAACTTCCAAGTTTTTTGTGAAGTATATCTTCAAGAAGAACCCAACGTCGAGCTCTTCAGGGAATACTTCTACCTGAACTGCCAGAACGAGTATACCAATGGCCCCAGCTTGGAACTTGGCGGGATTTCAATTCAACGCGGACGAGATGCTATCTTCCCTCAAGTAGTCCTGCCAAGCCATCCTAAAGACTGGAACCAAACATGGTTCTATTGCAAAGATATCTCTCCGTCTGATGAGAATCCGTTGCGGGTTATCGGCCTAAGCGCCTTGATTAAAAGTACCAACTCCCCGATAAACTTACTGCCGCCGAACGCAAGAAACTTGTCCCCACAATCAGAAAAGTTCAAGCCTTGCTGGGAAAGGCTTAACTGGAGTTGACTTAATCCGGTGTTGGGTTGCATGGAGGATCATCCCTTTAAGCCGCCGATCTGGCTTGATGCGTAACTATACCGGAGGAACAGATGATCCCTTACGTCATAGCAATCTGCGTATGACTGAAGAGGCCATCGTTGAGATGGCAACCACACTTGTCAATAGCAAATATGAAGACTGTAGCCTAGTGGGTTTGAACCCTTTCTGCAAGCTTAACCCGGTGCTAGAGGTAAATCTTTTTTTCCCTCGGTAGTTAATTATTGCGTGAACTTCAACATGTTATCCTTCCACAGGCTAAATCTGACTTCTGGAAGGCCAAATATGACCATGAAGCTGCCAAAAAGGCTAAGGCTGCTGCGAGAGCCGCCAAAAAGACTGTTAGGAAGTCTAAGAAGAAACCCACTACCTCTGAATTACTTAAGCTGGATGATACCTCTGAGTCGGAGGTAGCCCTTGACTTTCTTGGCCTATTTTTTAACAACCTTATTGACACTGACTATTGTCGGGATGACACGGGGGCCAGCCAGGCAGTCGAAGAAGAGGTAACTATTATTTCCTCCGACTCAGAACCTTTACCAAGGCAGAAACTTCGGCGAGTAACCCGGAAAGTAAGGTTTTCACACCCCTTGGCTTATTTGCATCTTCATTTTCTTTTGAAACGACAGCAACATGAGAGCCGCCTCCAGACCCGGACCGGTGGAGATGACGATTTATCCTCCGGCTTACCGAACACACCTCAGAAACGCCAGAATGAGGTTATTTTTAACCTTTAACCCTTGTATTTACCAACAAGTTACTTTTGCTAACCACTCAATTTTGACTCCATCCTTGCAGGAGATTTCCCGTTCTTCTTCTGGCGACTCATCACAAACTCAATTGCTGGCTTTCAAGACCGCCCCCGGGTAAAGATAATTATCCTTCTTATGTACCTTTATATCTGCATCATTATACTGACTTGTCCAAATTCTTTTTAGCGGTCAAGCAAAGCCCAACAAAGCAAAGGTGACAAATCCGGCCGAGGATCCGAAAACTGCCGAACCGGAGCAGCCAACCCTTGTACCGGAACACTCTAAAGCACCGGAAGATCCTGCTCTCAACGCTCGACCGGATTTACTTGAGTCGTCTGTTGACGAAACCATTCTTGATCCATCAACTATTGAACCATCAAGCTCAGCTAACCCGCCAGAGACTCACGGTAATGTTGTTTTAATCACTGGCGCCAGATTCATTGAACCAGGGAACCCAACTGTATTGGCGAGACACTCTGCCAAACAGGAAGTTATGGAAAGGCATAAAGTGAGGTTTGACGTCTCCCACTATGCTCATCTGAGTATTAGTGAAGTGTTATATGATTATCTCAGTCAAGTGCACTCCAGCCGTGATTCAGAAATTGAGATGGTCAAACAGATGCACCAAAAATATGAGGTACGTTCTCTGGCTTATATAAGTTGTATACCCTGCCAAGTCTTTTGATTATGATAAGATTGAATGATCTGTAGACTTAAAAGACTTATAAGCATCTGTCTTAGACTCCCTCCAAGTCGGCGTTTACAACTAAACCGGATGTTGATAGTACTTCAATTTGCATGTGCAGTCCCCAAGGACCGGTATAATCAGTATGAATGAGCCGGTCCTACTAGTCATTATGTAAAAGACCAAAATTTAACTGCATATCTCTCATGAGTCGGCTAGAACTGTCACACCCGGCTCATCTTTAATAAGAAAACAGACAATATGCATTAACCCCCAAGTGCCAAGTGTTATTGCTTGCAAATCACTTGGGACTTGTTAGAAAGAGCCAATTCCTTTGAAAAAATTTGTTTGATAGACATTAGCCCCCAAGTGTTGTTTGCTTGCAAAGCACTTGGGACTTGTATTTTGTAATCTGGCATGAAACTGAACGAACTTATGTTGTATGCAGGCTGCGACCACAAAACTGGAAACTCAATTGTCCGAGGCCAAGACCCGGCTGGTGGCTCAAGAGACTGAGGCAAAGAAAGCTGAATCCAAATTCCAGTTGAGTGTGTCTGAAGCAGAAAAACTGAAGACTGGCTTTACTGTGGAGAAAGAGGCTTGGGCCAATGAGAAGACTGCCTTGACGCGGCATGCTGAGAGGGCTGAGGAGGCTCTGGAAGAGGTTACCGCTGAACTCACCGGTTTAAAGAACCATGTGTCTCAGATGGTTTCTGCAATCTTCGGTAAGTCATATTGTTACTTACTCAACGTGAGTATTTGTCATCATAATACAAGCCGCCACTTAACCCATTGTGTAAACTTTACAGGTCCCAGGAGCAGCAATCTGAGCCGAGATACACTGGTAAAGCTCAAGGCGGTTTACACGCTTGTGGAACAATTGTATACTGGAGCTCAGCGAACTCTTGCCACTATCTCCCCGGCGAATCAAGGGCCAAATCTATTAAGTGATGTCTTGAAGAAGCTGTCCATCTTGCCTGCTAGGTTCCAAGAAATCAAGCGATCTTGTGCTAGAGCCAGAGCTGTGACAGCTTTAAGTCGTGCCAAAGCCTAGGTACCGGAGTTAGACCCAGTGGACGTAGCCAGCGGATATTCCAGTCTCAAGGAAGATGGAACTCCTTTCGACCAACAAGACTTTGCTGCTTGTGTTAAGGAGATTCGTCCTCATGCAACAATAATCGCCGAAGAGACCAACCTCACCAAGTATCAGCCGGATTACAATGCAGACAATCAGAAGATGGCGACTCCTTCATATAAAGTGATGGACTTAATCCCGCTGATCCGTAAACACACTTTCGCCCCTGATATCAATTCGTCTGGTCTGATTGATGATGAGGCTGAATTTGTCGCCCTACGTGCCTTTGACTGGTCCAAACCCAACTTTGTCACAACCCTAGATTAGCCTTGTTGTCTTTGCTTGATATTCATGTCATCATGTCTAAATTTAAATGAAATTTGAATTGAGGAATTTTCAAAGCCTCAGAAACCTTCTAAAAAATGATCAACATTAAAATCTTCTCAAAGAAGTCCAAGAAAATGTTCCTCTTAGTCTCTGAAAATATTGCAAAGAGGTAAAACTCAAAACAATATTTTTGGTATCTCAGAGTTAATTATTTTGGGCCTTTGAATTAAATAAACAACTATTTGCATTGGATATATATTTGTTAATTAATTAATATATGTCCAATAATTCTGATCTTTGATGAAGGGCTTTGAAATAATCCAACTAGTCCCTACCATAATTATCAGAAGCAATAAAAATGATTTAGTGTCTAAAACTAAATTAAAACAAAACTGCAGAAAAATAGAAAACAGGATTTAAAAGAGGAGAGAAAGAGCAGAACTTACCTGGCCTTACCTGGTAGCCCACCAGCAGCCCAGTCCACCAGAGCCGGCCCAGCCCAACCTAGCGAGGGGCAGGTTTGTCTTCAACCCCTCGCCAGGAGGACAAGTCGTGGCAGAGCGCGCGTCGCCGGTCGCCACCTCCTGCTTCGACGTGTCCCAGCCGCCCCCGACCTCTCCAGTGCACCGTTGGAACGCCCTCGACCCCCTCGACCGCTATCCCTTCTCTCTGCTCGCTCTAGCTCTCTCCCTCTCTCGATTTGGAGTACCATCGAGAGCCACCGGAGGGCGCCCCCGTCGCATCCATAGCCACCGCGCACCCCAGGCTTCACCGATGGGTCATGTGTCACCGCCGGACTCTGCTTCGTCTCCAAGATGACGCACACGGACGGAGAAGGCCACAGACGACTGCAACATCGCCATCTTCGTCCTCTGCCCCGACGACCGCCGTCATCCGATTCGCGTCGTCCAGAGCTTCCCCGACCTCGTCGTCGACTCTGCTAGTCCCTACGTGAGCCACTCTCCATTTTCGCCCTGGAATCCCCGTCGTTCCCCTCCCCTAGCTAGCTTCCCCACCTCCACCGAGGCTCGCCGCCGCCATGGTCAACGAGCTCCGCGCTCGTGAGCTCGGCCGCTCGCCCGAGCATCACCAGCGTGCTCACCGCGCTCCTGCGAACCCGAAACACCCACGGGTGCTCCCTGCCATGCCCTATAGCGCCATCTCCGCTGTTGCCCGAGCCCCGGCCACCGCCGCGAGCTCGACTCCGGCGAGTACAGCGCACCCCATCCGCTCCTTCCTGCTCCGTTGGATGCGGAAGAGCACGGGCTACCTCCTGGTGGCCTTCGCGCGTCCAGCCATTGCCTGTAGCTCAAGTCCGGCGTGCCCCCGCCGTGCTCTGTGGTCGTCGCCGGCTAGTTTCCGGCCAGCTGACGTGGCTGGCTTAATTAAGCACTAACCACCGCACCGTGTCACAGACAGCCGGGCCCCACCGTCTAACTAACCGGCTAACTAAAATAGATTAAGTTTAATCTAATTGCAGTGGCCCCACGCGTCAGTTTGACCGCGCTGACGTGGCCGTTGACTGGGCCCACACGTCAGCGGCACTAACCAGCCCCAGTCACTGACCAGTGGACCCCACCGGTCAGGTTTGACCCGGACCAGCCCCTGTTGACCTGCTAACATCATGATGATGTCAGGCTGACGCAGTAATGTTTTCTGGATTTATTTTTATTCAGAAAATTCCAGAAAATTGTATAAACTTCTAAAATTCATAGAAAATCAACCGTAACTCCAAATGAGATAAGTTATATATGAAAAATAATCAGAAAAATCCAATCTATCGATCTGCACTGGTTTCATGCATGTTTAAGCAACTTAAACATGCTGTTTATATCAAAACATGATAATGCACTTTATTAAGTCATAGTTTCAATTTGAACTTGAACCTTGGGTTCAAACTAACTCAAATTCATCTGATTATAGTTGCATTAGCCCAACACACTCATTTTGCCATGTCATGATCATGCATCATATTGTGCATTGCATTGATTGTGTTATTTTCTGTGTTGCCGGTGTTTGTCCCCTCTCAGTAGACGATGTACCGACGACGTGATCGATGACACTGATGAAGAGCTATATTATCTTCAGAAGTGCCAGGCAAGCAAAACCCCCTTGTTCATTCTGATAAAATCCCACTCTCCCGCTTCTGCTCTCTTTTACTGCATTAGGACAACAACGACATATTTGCTACTTGCTGCGGTAGCTGAACCCCTTTATCCTTTGCATGACCTGTCATTGCCACAGTAAATAGATGAAACCCACTAGCATGAGTAGGAGTTGTTTGAGCCCTGATGTGCCTACTCATTCATGCTTGTTTGTCATGCCTGCTATTGCTTAGAGTTGAGTCAGGTCTGATTCATCGGGGATGAATCAGAGGTGTGTGAACATGTCCTACCGTTGAGAGCTATGTGTGTGAACACGATTTGGTAAAGGTAGCGGTGAGAGGCCATGTAGGAGTACATGGTGGGTTGTCTCATTGCAGCCGTCCTCAGGAACTGAGTTCTGTGTTTGTGATCCATGATCAGTTACTACCACACATTGGGCTCCGGGCGCTCCAAGCCCTCTCGACTTATTAATCAACTTGATCTCTGTCCAGGAGTTGCAACTAGTTTCTGGTGTTTGTAGGTAGTGTTAGTAGTCTACCAAGTGGCACCCGGTACAGGTGGGCTTGGGACAGACTAGGCACAGTGGCACGGTGTACCAAGTGGCACCCGGATGGTGGGCTTGGGAACCCTGCTCACATCGTTTGGGGCCGTGAGCGACACCCCGGCCGGATCTCCTTGCGGATGGAACCCGAATAGGCGATAAACCTGGACTAGAGACTTGTTCGGTTAGTCAGGTCGTGGCCGACTCCCTCGCCCGGCTTCCGCTTGAAGGTTGCCGAGGTACATGACGTGTACATGGCGATAAGTGGCGAGAGCGTGTGTGAAGGAGTACACCCCTGCAGGGTTATCATTATCTATTCGAATAGCCGGATTCCTCGGATATGGAAACTTGGACCCCTTGCATAGTTCATAGACAAGTGAAAGTGGATACTCTAAAATACGCAAGATAAGCGTGAGTGCTATGGATGGCGTTCTCGTAGGGAGACGGGAGCGGATCCATAGTGGTGTATTGATATGGTGAATATGTGGACTCGTGTGCGCCACCTCAAGAGTTACTTGCAGTCGTAGTTCAGGTTAGCCACCGAGTCAAAGCTGGCTTGCTGCAGTTAAACTCCACCACCCCCTTTGTTGATAATGATGCATATGTAGTTAGATCTGATGTAAGTCTTGCTGGGTACATTTGTACTCACGTTTGCCTATTTTATGTTTTTGCAGAGAGACTTCAGTCTCACTAGTAGTTTCGCATGGACTTCGACGTTTAGCTTGTTACCTCAACTACGATCTTGTGCCCTCGGCAGGATCTGGTAGATAGTCAGGCTTCTCAGCCTTTTTCATTTATAGATGTCTGTACTCAGACATGATAGCTTCCGCTTGTGCTTTGATTTGTATGCTCTGAATGTTGGGTCATGAGACCCCTGTTTGTAATATCTCGCTCCTCGGAGCCTAATGAATACTTACTTGTGTCGTAGAGTCATGTTGTGATGCCTTGTTGTATTTGCACATATCGAGCATATTGTGTGTATGATTGAAATGCTTGGTATGTGTGGGATCTGACTATCTAGTTGTTTATCTTTAGTAGCCTCTCTTACCGGGAAATGTCTCCTAGTGTTTCCACTGAGCCATGGTAGCTTGCTACTGCTCCGGAACACTTAGGCTGGCCAGCATGTGTCCTTCTTCGTTCCTGTGTCTGTCCCTTCGGGGAAATGTCACGCATTGAGTACCGGAGCCCTGTTAGCCCGCTACAGCCCGGTTTACCGGAGTCCTGCTAGCCCAGTGCTACAGCCCGGACCCACTTGCTGATGACCGACACGTTCGATGTTGGGTCATGGATGCTTGTCCCTGTAAGTCTGTGCCACTCTGGGTTTTATGACTAGTCATGTCAGCCCGGGCTCCTTATCATATGGATGCTAGCGACACTATCATATACGTGTGCCAAAAGGCGCAAACGGTCCCGGGCAAAGGTAAGGCGACACCCGTGGGAATACCGTGCGTGAGGCCGCAAAGTGATATGAGGTGTTACATGCTAGATCGATGTGGCATTGAGTCGGGGTCCTGACAAACTTCCATATGATGGAGGAGGAGGACGAACCGGCAAGGGATGAGCCGCAATCTTCACGCCGGCTGGGTCAAGATTCATGAACCGGGGCCAGTTTATCATCTGTTGTATGTGAGACTAAAAAACAGTTATCCTTTTGGGCTCCAAACGCCTTGTAATATGCTAGCTTCAAACTTCTTATTCTACCATGCCATCGTGCATATTGCACTATTTATGATACATCTTTATCCGTCATGCGAAGATATGCTATATATGCCTGATGATATTATCAATCTTGAATCTGTTCCTACATACAACAGATGGAAAGTGTCTTGGCGGTTTACCGCTGGACGGGCTATACTGTGATATTGGATCACACTTGTTGGTTTATCAAGCCAGTGCAGTAAGGGTGATAGCCCAAAGCTCCGAGGACTGGTAACTATTAAGGATTGCCGACTTATTAACAAAGCCGGACCGGGTCAATAAACACCAGATATTAACTTTATTTCATACTGGCGACTTATAGTCAAAACCAGGCCGGGTCAATAAACACCGGTTAATGTCATATATGACTCAGAAGGCATTATAAGCCTTATTGGTTTTCCACCATATATTACTATGTCACAAAAGAAAAAATCTCAAAAAGACGTTCAAAGCAACAAACAACAGAAAATCCAAGGCTTTCATAGGTCGCCAAGCCAAAATATCGTCTTCAATGAAACTAGCATTAGCCACTGGAAGGTACGCGCTTTCCGTGAGCCGGCACTCACATTGCCCAATCGACATTTTAACCCAGATAAGTTCAGTTCTTATTTAAAGATAGACTTATCGGGAGTACACGGGGTTAGAGTAGCATCGTGCATCACAGGTCGATTTATCCAAGTTTCAAGGAAGGCGACTTTATCAGCCTAAGCTTCTCCTTGCTTTCCGTAAACCGTTCCCTCATAGGACAAACCGGTGTTTTAACCTTAATGAGTTCAGGGTCTTGTTTAAAAGATTGATTGTTAAGAGTTCGGCGGGTCAATCAGGATTACCTGATGGAGAAGCAGCTGGCATATAGGCAGGATAACCCGAAAGGGTTATGTTCTCTTTGGTGAATACACCTGTGTTTGAACAAAATAACCCCGTCACGAGGGTAGTAACGCTATGTTCTCTTTGGTGAATACACCTATTTGAACAGGAAGCCCCCAAGTGACTTATTTGTGAGTTGTGCTCACTGGGTACCTATGTTTGAGTTGTGTTGTGCAAGAGACTCTCTTTGGTCCCTTTAACCTGGGTAGTAAGCCCCCAAGCTTTTTATGTGGCCTATAAGCCGGATCAAAGGGTAATCATAACTTCTCTATATAAAGTAGAAGCCCCCATGTGACCAAAAACTCATTATTTAAAGAGGAAAAAACGACAGAGGACCTGCTTTAGCAGGGATGCTGGCTTCATTATATCAATCACAATATATACATTGTCAAAATATGTACATTGGAAGAGTCGGTGGCTCAGGTATAGTACGGCCTAGGTTGAGCAATATTCCAGGGCCGGCGGGTTTCTTCCTCCGACGTGCGTGAGCCCTTGTGTTCTCAAACATCGATAAGGTAATATGACCCGTTGTTTAGATTCTTGCTGACCACAAAGGGTCCTTCCCAAGGTGGGGATAATTTATGCATATCAGTCTGATCCTGGATAAGCCGGAGCACCAGATCGCCTTCTTGAAAAGTTCTGGTTTTAACCCGGCGGCTGTGATAACGGCGTAGATCTTGCTGGTAAATCACCGAACGAGCTGCTGTGATGTCACGCTCCTCATCCAATAGGTCAAGTGCTTCTTGACGCGCTCTTTCATTGTCAGCTTCAACATAAGCCGCCACACGAGGTGAGTCATGACGGATGTCACTAGGGAGAAATGCCTCTGCTTCGTAAACCATGAAGAAAGGTGTATATCCCATAGATCTGTTTGGGGTGGTATTGATGCTCCATAACACGGAAGGTAGCTCCTCCACCCAACAACCCGGCGTCCTCTACAGGGGAACCATAAGCCGGGGTTTGATGCCTCTCAAGATCTCTTGGTTTGCCCTCTCAGCTTGACCATTGGATTGGGGTGAGCTACTGACGATACATCAAGCCGGATATGCTCTCGTTGACAGAATTCTTCCATAGCACCCTTAGAGAGATTAGTGCCATTGTCTATTATAATGCTGTGTGGAAAGCCAAAACGGAAGATCACATTTTTCATGAATTGAACCGATGTTGCTGCATCACACTTACTGACTGGCTCTGCCTCTACCCATTTGGTGAACTTATCAACTGCCACCAACAGGTGGGTCTTTTTATCCTTGGATCTTTTGAAAGGTCCAACCATATCAAGCCCCCAAACTGCAAACGGCCAAGTAATTGGAATCATCCTCAATTCTTGAGCCGGCACATGGGCTCATCGTGCAAATTTATGACATCCGTCACACCTGCTAACGAGGTCCTCTGCATCAGCATGAGCTGTTAACCAATAAAACCCATGACGGAAAGCTTTGGCCACGAGGGATTTTGAACCGGCATGATGACCATAATCTCCTTCATGAATCTCTCGTAAGATCTCGCAACCCTCTTCTGGAGACACACAATGTTGAAACGCCCCTGTGACACTGCGATGATGTAACTCTCCATTAACAATTGCCATTGACTTAGACCGCCGGGTTATCTGCCTGGCTAAGGTTTCATCCTCAGGTAACTCGCCCTCAGTCATATAAGCCAAGTAAGGTATTATCCAATCCGGGATTACATGAAGAACCGCCACCAACTGAGATTCTAGGTCAGGAATAGCCAAATCCTCCTCTGTAGGCAACTTGACGAACGGTTTATGAAAAACATCAAGAAAAACATTAGGCGGCACCAGTTTACGTTGAGAACCCAACCGGCTTAAAGCGTCTGCCGCTTCATTTTTCCTTCGATCCACGTGCTCAACTTGATAACCTTTGAAGTGACTAGCAATAACGCCCACCTCTCGCTGATAAGCCGCCATGAGTGGATCCTTAGAATCCCAAGTACCCGAGACTTGCTGAGCCACCAAGTCTGAGTCACCGAACCACCAAACCCGGCTTAAATTCATCTCCTTAGCCATCCGAAGACCGTGGAGTAAGGCCTCATACTCAGCTGCATTGTTAGTACAAGGAAACATCAGACGGAGAACATAACAAAATTTATCACCTCGAGGGGAAGCAAGAATAACTCCAGCCCCCGAGCCCTCCAATTGCCTGGACCCATCAAAGTAAATAGTCCAATACGTGTTATCTGGCTTTTCCTCAGGCATCTGCAGCTCTGTCCAATCATTGATGAAATCCACCAGCGCCTCGGACTTGATGGCCATGCGAGGCACATATTTTAACCCGTGAGGTCCAAGCTCAATAGCCCACTTAGCGACCCGGCCAGTTGCCTCCCTGTTTTGGATGATATCTCCCAAAGGAGCAGAGCTAACCATAGTGATGGGATGACCTATAAAATAGTGTTTAAGTTCCCGGCTGGCCAAGAACACCCCATACACAAGCTTCTACCAATGTTGATATCTCTGCTTGGACTCAATAAGCACCTCACTGATATAATAAACCGGCCTTTGAACCGGATACTCCTTGCCTGCTTCCTTCCTTTCTACCACGATAGCTACACTGACAGTCCGGCTATTAGCAGCCACATATAACAATAGAGGCTCTTTATCAATAGGGGCGGCAAGCACGGGCGGCTCAGCCAGTTGCTTCTTCAAATCCTCAAACGTTGTATTAGCAGCATCACTCTAGACAAAATTATCTGTCTTTTTCATCATCTGATACAGAGGGATAGCCTTCTCTCCCAACCGTCTTATGAACCGGCTCAACGCCGCAATACGACCCGCCAGACGTTGCACATCATTGATACATGCTGGTTTAGCCAGTGAAGTGATGGCTTTGATCTTCTCCGAGTTAGCTTCAATACCTCTGTTAGACACCAAAAAATCCAAGAGTTTGCCTGCAGGTACAACAAAGACACATTTGGCTGGGTTAAGCATCATCTTATAAACCCGGAGATTATCAAAGGTTTCCTTGAGGTCATCTATCAATGTCTCTTTCTCTCTGGACTTTACCACAATATCATCCACATAAGCATGAACATTACGCCCAATTTGGTTATGAAGGCAATTTTGCACACATCTCTGGTAAGTCGCCTGGGCACTCTTGAGCCCAAAAGGCATAGATACATAGTAGAAGGCTCCAAAAGAAGTTATGAAAGATGTCTTCTCCTGGTCCTTCACTGCCATTTTGATCTGATGATAACCAGAATAAGCATCCAGAAAACTCAAACGCTCACAACCCGCCGTAGCATCAATAATCTGATCAATACGAGGGAGAGCAAAAGGATCAGCCGGACAAGCCTTGTTTAAATCCGTGTAGTCCATGCACATACGCCAAGTGTCGTTCTTCTTAAGTACCAGCACCGGGTTAGCTAACCACTCAGGATGAAAAACCTCGATGATAAACCCAGCTGCCAAGAGCCGGGCTACTTCCTCTCCAATGGCCTTCCGCCTCTCCTCATTAAACCGGTGAAGAAACTGTTTAACCGGCTTAAATTTTGGGTCAATATTAAGAGTGTGCTCAGTGAGTTCTCTTGGTACACCCGGCATGTCTGAAGGCTTCCATGCAAAGATGTCCTGGTTCTCACGGATGAACTCGATGATCACGCTTTCCTATTTCGGATCCAGATTAGCACTGATGCTGAACTGCTTGGATGAGTCGGCAGGGACAAAATCAACCATGTTGGTATCGTCTGCCGATTTAAACTTTAAAACCGGATCATGCTTTGTGGTTGGCTTTTTCAAAGATGTCATATCCGCCAGGTCGACATTGTCCTTGTAAAATTTTAACTCCTCCGTCGCACAAACCGACTCATCATAAGATGCGTCCCCTTCTTCACATTCAAGAGCTATCTTACGGCTCCCGTGCACTGTAATGGTTCCTTTCTGACCCAGCATCTTGAGCTGCAGATACACGTAACATGGTCAGGCCATTAACTTGGCATAAGCCGGCCGTCCAAACAGAGCATGATATGGGTTGTGGATCTTGACCACTTCAAAGGTCAATATATCCGACCTAGAGTCACGATCATCCCCAAAAACGACCTCCAGAGCTATCTTACCAACTGGGTATGCCGACTTACCAGGCACTACGACATGGAAAACAATGTTTGATGGCTTAAGATTTTTATCAGTCAAACCCATGCGACAGAAAGTTTCATAACAAAGGATATTGATGCTGCTCCCTCCGTCCATGAGTACTTTGGTAAACTTATACCCTCCAACCTGAGGGGCAACCCCCAAAGCCAAATGACCCGGATTATCAACCCGGGGCGGGTGATCTTCTCTACTCCACACGATGGGTTGCTCAGACCAATGCAGGTAACGTGGAATCGTCGGCTCAATAGCATTGACTGACCTCCTATGAAGCTTCTGATCACGTTTACACAACCTAGTGGTAAAAACATGATACTGCCCACTATTCAACTGCTTCGGTTGCTCTGATAACCAGACTATTGTTGTTGTTGACCCCCCCTGATTACTCTGCTGGTTGTAACCACCCTGATTGCCGTGATTACTTTGATTTCCCTGGAATCCAGAGTTAGAACTGCCACCGCCGTAACCCGGACCGTGAAAGTCGGATCCAGAACCGCCACCTGGCCCATGACTGTCTTGGAAAAGATTGGAATTCTTGTATTCTTTCATAATGTGACAATCTTTCCAGAGGTGCCCGGATGGTCTTTCTTTCGTACCATGTTTTGGGCAGGGCTGATTTAACATATGCTCAAGGTTGATACCGGATCCTCCGGCGCGTGGGGGCGGTTTACCCTTACGACGTTGACCATTATTCTATGCATTGGTGTTAGCCACAAAGTCAAAACTATTATCAGCCTTGCGCTTACCGTTGCCTCCCTGGTTATACTGCTGCCCCATAGCATTGTTGTTCTTTCTTCCCTCCCCGGCTTTTCATCATCAAACTTGGGGTCCTTGGTACTATCAGAATCAGCATACTTAACGAGAGCCGCCATGAGCGACCCCATGTCATTGCAATGACGTTTGAGCCGCCCTAGCTTCTGCTTTAAGGGCATGAAACGACAATTGTTCTCCAACGTCAACACTGCTGAGTCGGCATTGATGCGATCCGACGAGTGCAAGATTGTTGAGACCCGGCGCACCCAATGGGTCGTTGACTCACCTTCTTCTTGAACACAGGAGGCTTGTCGGAGTAAATGACCACGGGTAGCCTAGTCGGCTCCCCCTGGCCCTTCTGAAAAAATCACGAGCCGATCCGGCCCTCAAGAATCCAAGACGTGGGGCCGCCTTCTCCTTGCCGGCTGTCTCCCAGGCCGACTATCGGAAGGCGGCCCGACTTTAGCCCTCATGAAGAAAGCCGCAGGAGGGCCGGCTCCAAGAAGCCGGCCACGAGAAGGCCGACTCCAAGAGGCCGACTCCCACCAAGCGGTCAAGATCGTACCCTCGAAGTCTGCATCCACATAACGGCAATGTGACGGGGCGTGGCTACAGTAAAGCCTGCCACCCCCGAATCTCGGAGCACGCCTGGCACAGTGCGCCGTACGGGGTGGCCATGACCCGTCCGGCGCGGCACTGTTGCCATGTTGACCCTGATGTCACCCACGGCGGGCTGCCAGCGCGGCCCACGGGCGGTGGGCCCCTTCAGGCAGAGAGGCACCCGAAGGCGGCCAGGCCTCCCCCAGTCGGCCCGAGACGGGGCCGGCTCCCCGCAGCCGGCTTGCCCCCTCCCTCGAAGGAGACGCTCCATTAAGGAGACAAGACGCGGTGAGGCTACAGCGATCGCCCGCCGGGCGGCGGCACTGTAGCCACGCCCACCTCGGCGAAGCCCTCGTCACTAGGGTGGGGCAACAGTAACCAACCACCGACGAGGCCCTGGACAGTGGGGCCTGCCTGCCGACCAAGGAGCCGGCAGCCGGCGGGACCCACCAGCCGGCAGGCCCCAGCAGCCGGCGCAGAGGCCGGCGAGCGTAGACACAGACGGCTGGGGCACATGCCCAGCCAGATTACCATTGTACCCCCGGGGGTGAGCCTATATAAACCCCCCGGGGCACCCATGCAAAGGGTTGATCTGTGCTAGTTTTAGATAGCACATAGGGAGGAGAAGAGAGCGAGCCGTGCCCTTCTTCCTCCTCTCGCCGAAACAGCTCAAGGAGCATCTTGTAGCCACTCATTCATCTAGTGATCATGCGGAGACCCCGCAGAGTAGCAGTAGGGGTGTTATCTCCTCAGAGAGCCCCGAAGCTGGGTAAGATTCGCCGGCGTGCATGTCTTCGCCTCATCCCGCTTCCAGGCACCGGCGACGTCTTACTGGCTCCCACAATGATAAGCCACCCGTTGGCATATGTCGCACCTACCACCCGACATTTGGCGCCCACCGTGGGGCCAGGTGCACCGTCGTCCGGAGACCTGTTCTAGACGGGAACCCTCTTCCTCCCCAGCGAGCGTAGCCAGCCCGGCACGCCCGATGGCGCTTGCCATGACGCGCTGCAAGGCGTCGCCAACGTCTGCGCAGCGAGCGGCCTCACCGATCTCCTGGACGAGACCCTCATCTCCGACGAGCTCGCCTCTGACGCGGCCATCGACCACCTCGTCAACCTCCTCAGCCAGCCCCACGTCTCCGGCGAGCTTGCTGTGGACTTGGAGTCTGTTGGCTCCACCGATCCGATGCCTGTCGACTCTGACACGGCCTCGCTCGACGCTTCCCCACCAATGTCGCGATCTACAATGACCCTCTTCCCCGGGCCGATGGCTGCGACGGCGCCACCACCGAGGTGATGGTCATCGGCCACGGCGGCGCTTCTGGCGAGAACGCCCTTCACGCCCCGCACGCAGCGGTCCACGACTTGTCCATCCCCCTCCCGGCCGATGCCGACGCCGAAGCACTGGAGGCTCGCCGCCTCGCCCTCCTCGCGGAGGGCCGGAAGTTGGCTTCCATGAGACGCCTCACCGAGCCCCACCAGCGCGAAGCCAACAGCGCCGCCTTTGGCATGCCGCCCCCAGGCGGGCCAAGCCGAGCCGGCGTTGTCAGACAGCGCGGTGGTGCCCTCACCGACACGCTAGGAGTTGACCGCCCAGTCTACGCCACTCCGCTCGAGAACCTGCGCACTGCCCAGGCGGCCGTAGACGAGCTAGACGGACTGGGGTTCGAAGAACTCCCCCACATGACCAGACGCATCCAACAACTAATCGATGCAGCCGCACAGCGGCACAAAGCCGACGCCCGCGCGGAAAGCCCTCCCCCGCGCCGAGAGTACGGCGCGACGTCCCGGACGCCGACTGCGGGTAAAACCCGTGCGCGGAACGAGGAGCCGGCTGCCAGCCGAAGTCGAACCCGGACCTCCATCGAGCGAGATGCAGAAGGCCGTCCCCGGGCCATGGAGCGGCGGGGCAACCCGCCTCCGCCTCCGCCTCGTGGGGAGAGATATCCCACCCCACCGCCTGTTACACATCCGACCCTCAGCGGCCGACTAGGTCTCCGTGAAGGAGTCGGCGAGAACGACGCCCGCCATCGGATCGACCGCCTAACACGATCCCTGGCGCTAGAAGAAGAAGATGATGTCGGCCCGCCTTGCTTCGGCCCCCGCATCCGCGACGAGCCTTTCCCCAAAGGGTTCTCGCTCCCGAGAGACACGCCCAAGTACAACGGCTCCGTGAAGCCGGAAGATTGGTTGATCGACTACTCCACAGCGGTTCGCATAGCAAACGGCAACAGGCGTGTTGCCGTGAAGTACGTGCCCCTCATGCTGCAAGGCACGGCGCGGACCTGGCTCAACAGCCTCAGGCCATACAGCATCAACAGCTGGCTAGACTTCACAGAAGCCTTCGTCCGTAACTTCACCAGCACCTACAAGCGGGCTCCCAAGCCCAGACAGCTCTCCTTGTGCGTGCAAGGCCCTGCCGAGTCCACTCACGACTACCTCACGCGTTGGGCTGAGCTCCGCAACTCTTGCGAAGGGGTGCACGAGGTGCAAGCCATAGAGTACTTCACCGCCGGATGCCGAGAAGGCACCCTCCTTAAGCACAAGCTCCTCTGCGACGAGCCGACTACCCTCGACGAGCTTCTGGTCATAGCGGACAAGTACGCCACCGCCGACTCCTCAATGAAGACTGAACTCCGGGTAGACGCGTCCGGGAAGGTAATCAACCCGGCGCCCAAGACGCCAGCTGGGACTCCGGCCGACGCCCGTACCAGAACGACCACAAGCGCAAGGGCCCCGTGCCGCTCTCCACCAGTCGGCAGGTGGCCACAGTCGAAGACGAGCGGCCCTAAGGGCGGCCCGCTCCCAAGAAACCGAAGGGCGGCAGACCGGCTTGGCAGCCGGCCTTCTCCTACGAGCAAACTCTCGACGCCCCATGCAAGTTCCACAGCGGTGCGAAGCCGTCCAACCACACAACCCGGAAGTGCCACTGGCTCACCCGAATCTCCAAAGGCGAAGGGCTCGCGCCGCCTTCGCCTGCTGGTCCTCCGCCTCCGGCTCCGCAGCTGCCGACCGCTCGGCCAGCAGTCGGAGCTGTGCACGATGAGTTCCCCGACGAGCATGCCGCCTATGTCATCTTTACAAGCCAGCCCGAAGGCCGGCGTAGCAGACGCGGAGAGCACCAAGAAGTCAACATGGTCGCTGCCAACCCCGCTGAGCACATGCACTGGTCGGAAAAGCCTATCAGCTGGAGCTGGGCCGACCACCCAGAGGTGATGCCATCTCTCGGCTCTTATGCGTTGGTTTTGGATGCCACCCTTGCAACGGACAGACGTGCCGCCCGTTTCTACCGCGTGCTGATAGACGGCGGGAGCAGCATCAACATCCTGTACCGTGACACCCTAGAGAAGTTGAACGTCAAGCAGAAGCAACTCATGCCTACTCGGACTGTGTTCCATGGCATTGTACCTGGCCTGTCCTGCGCCCCCATCGGCAAGATCAAGATTGATGTACTCTTTGGGGACAAGGAGCATTTACGCCGAGAAGCGATCTGGTTTGAAGTGGTGGACCTGGAGAGCCCCTACCATGCATTGCTTGGTCGTCCTGCCTTGGCCAGGTTCATGGCTGTTCCCCACTATGCTTACCTCAAGATGAAGATGCCGAGCGCCAAGGGCATCCTCACCATAGCCGGCGATTACAAGAAATCTTCTGAGTGCGCTGCAGCCAGCAGCCGGCTGGCCGAGTCCCTGGTGATTGCCGAAGAAAAGAAGATGTTGGACCGAGTCGTGGCCATGGCCCGCAAACAGCCGGCCCTGTCCTCCGATCCCAAGGAGTGTGATGCCCAAGGATCTTTCCAGCCGGCCAAGGAGATGAAGAAGATACCCCTTGACCCCGAGCACCCAGAAAGGTTTGCCGTCATCGGGGCAAACCTAAATAGCAAATAGGAAGGCGAGCTCGCCGACTTCCTTCGTGAGAATCGGGATATCTTTGCATGGTCCCCTAAGGACATGCCAGGTGTTCCGAAGGAATTTGCCGAGCACAAGCTACATGTCCGAGAAGGCGCAAAACCAGTCAAACAACCCCTCCGCCGACTGTCGGAGAAGAAAAGAAGGATTGTGGGAGAGGAGATAGCCCGGCTCCTGGCAGCCGGCTTCATTATGGAGGTTTTCTTTTCAGAGTGGCTCGCCAACCCGGTCCTCGTGCTAAAGAAGAACAACAAGTGGCGCATGTGCATAGACTACACGAGCCTCAACAAGGCCTGCCCCAAAGATCCCTTTGCCCTACCAAGGATTGATCAAGTGATAGACTCCACGGCCGGATGCGAGCTGTTGAGTTTCTTGGATGCTTACTCAGGATACCACCAGATAAAGCTAGATCCGGCTGACCGCCTAAAGACCGCCTTCATCACGCCATTCGGAGCTTTCTGCTACCTGACTATGACATTCGGCTTGAGAAATGTCGGTGCCACTTTTCAGTGTTGCATGCAGAAGTGCCTCCTCAAGCAGCTTGGCAGAAACGCCCACGTCTACGTAGACGACATTGTGGTGAAGACAGAGAAGCACGATACCTTGTTGGCGGACCTCAAGGAAACATTTGAGAATCTGCGCCGGTTCCAGATCAAGCTCAACCCCGAGAAATGCGTGTTTGGAGTGCCAGCCGGCCAGCTCCTAGGCTTCCTGGTCTCCGAACGCGGCATCGAATGCAACCCAATAAAGATCAAGGTCATTGAGAGAATGGCGATTCCCACCAAACTTCGAGACGTCCAGAAGTTCACCGGGTGCTTGGCCTCCCTGAACCGCTTCATCAGCCGGCTCGGAGAGAAAGCTCTCCCCCTCTACCGCCTCATGAAGAAGACCACTCACTTCGAGTGGAACGACCAAGCCGACCAAGCTTTTCACGAGCTGAAGAAGACGCTGGCCACGCCGCTTGTCCTGGCGGCGCCGATTGAGAAAGAGCCCATGCTCCTCTACATTGCTGCAACCAGCCGGGTGGTCAGCATCGTCATCGTAGTCCAGCACCCAGAAGAGGGCCGAGCCCAGCCTGTCCAGAGGCCGGTGTACTATTTGAGCGAGGTGCTGTCTACCTCGAAGTAGAACTACCCGCACTACCAGAAGATGTTCTATGGCGTGTACTTCGCTGCCAAGAAGCTGAAGCCCTACTTCCAAGAGCACCCCATCACGGTCATATGCACCGCCCCGCTTGCCGAGATCATAGGCAGCCGGGATGCATCCGGTCGGGTGGCAAAATGGGCCATCGAGCTGGCCCCCTACACGATCTTCTACCAGCCTCGCACCGCCATCAAGTCCCAAGCATTGGCCGACTTCCTCGTCGACTGGGCCGAGACCCAGTACCTACCGCCAGCTCCCGACTCCACTCATTGGCGCATGCACTTTGACAGGTCCAAGATGCGCACCGGCTTGGGGTCGGCGTCATCCTCACCTCTCCCAAAGGCGACAGGCTCAGATACACGCTGCAAATTCACTTTGCCGCCTCCAACAACGTGGCCGAGTACGAGGCGCTCATACACGGGCTCCGGCTTGCCAAAGAGCTCGGCATACGCCGGATCCTATGTTACGGCGACTCGGACTTGGTAGTCCAGCAATCATCCGGCGACTGGGACGCCAAGGACGCAAATATGGCAAGCTACCGCTTCCTTGTTCAGCAGATCAGCGGGTACTTTGAAGGATGCGAGTTCCTCCACGTACCGCGAGCCGACAACGAGCTAGATGATACCCTGGCCCGAATAGGCTCCACTCGGCAAGCAATACCAACCGGTGTCTCTCTGCAACGCCTCCTCAAGCCATCTATCAAGCCGTCTCCAGAGTCTGATTCCATCTTCGTGCCGCCTGACCCCGACACGGCCGGGTACGGCTCGAGGAACCAAGCAGGTGACCGGGGAACTTCGGTAGTCGGCCCGGGGACGTCAGTAAGCGGCTCGGGGACTTCCGTAGTTACGCCCGACCCGGGGACTGCCACACCCGGCTCGGGGACTGCGGTAGTCGGCCCGGGGATTGCACCAACGCAACAGGCGGCGGCCGACTCCAGCATTTCACCACCCAGCCCGCCCACCCTGGTCGCAGTAGCTGTGTTGGCAATAGAAGAAGTCACAGCTCCATCATGGGCTCAGTCCATCCTCAACTTCCTAATAAACCAAGATCTGCCGGCTGACGAAACAGAGGCAAGACAAGTCCAACGCCGAGCCAGAGCATACAGAATCGTCAATAGAGAGCTCGTCAGGCGCAGTGTCACTGGAGTCTTCCAGCGATGCATCGAGCAAGAAAAGGGCATTGCAATCCTCAGAGACATCCACCAAGGAGAATGCGGCCACCATGCGGCCTCAAGATCGCTCGTCGCCAAAGCTTTCCGCCATGGGTTCTTTTGGCCGACTGCTTTGGATGACGCCAAGGAGTTAGTTAAACATTGCAAAGGGTGCCAAGTCTTCAGCTCCAAGCAACACATGCCGGCTTCGGCACTCAAGACCATTCCCCTCACTTGGCCCTTCGCCGTTTGGGGACTGGACATGGTGGGCCCATTCAAGATGGCGCGCGGCGGCATGACACATCTGCTTGTCGTCGTGGACAAATTCACCAAATGGATTGAGGCAAAGCCGATAAAGAAGCTGAATGGGCCGACTGCCGTGACATTCATCGCAGATATAACAACTCGCTACGGCGTGCCACACAGCATCATCACCGACAACAGCACGAATTTCGCCAAGGGAGCATTGGCACGTTTCTGCGCGACGCAGGGCATCCGGTTGGACTTAGCGTCCGTTGCCCACCCGCAGTCAAACGGCCAAGTCAAGCGAGCCAACGGCCTCATCCTCTCCGGCATCAAGCCGCGGCTGGTCGTGCCACTGGAACGTTCGGCCGGCTGTTGGCTCGATGAGCTGCCAGCCGTCTTCTGAAGTCTGCGCACTACCCCAAACAAGTCAACCGGCTTCACTCCTTTCTTCCTCGTGTACGGTGCCGAGGCGGTCATCCCAACCGACATCGAGTTCGACTCGCCTTGGGTTACCATGTACACAGAGGCGGAGGCCAAGGAAGCACGAGAAGACAGCGTCGACCTGCTGGAAGAAGGCCGGCTGTTAGCCCTCAGCCGGTCCGCCATCTACCAGCAGGGCCTGCGCCGCTACCACAGCCGGAAGGTCAGACCAAGATCTTTCCAAGAAGGCGACCTCGTGCTCCGGCTGATCCAGCGAACAGCCGGCCAGCACAAGCTCTCGGCCCCTTGGGAAGGCCCCTTCGTCATCAGCAGAGCGCTGGGAAATGACTCCTACTACCTGATCGACGCATAGAAGCCGAAGGCACGAAAGAGAGACAACTTTGGCAAAGAGTCGGAACGACCATGGAACGCCAACCTCCTCCGAAGATTTTACAGTTGAAATACAGTATGTATCATGCTAACTTTTGTACTAAGTATGAGACAATAGGCCCCCCGAGGAGAGCTCGGGGACTGCCATCTCTTATCTATAAATGAAGAGTATCATGCTTATGATCATGTCATTGCATTCACTTTTTTCGTCCGGCACCGGGTTCGACTAGTCGGCCCGGGGACTGGCTGCCTTGAGTTATATTAGAAGTCCTACCCGCGGTCAGACAAGTAGTGTGCCGGCACCCAAGCCTTCTCTCACCAAAAGTCACAATTCGAAGAACCGGCTGTCCGGCTGGCAAGAGTTAAAGGCAGGAAAGGACGCCCACACGAAAAACGGCTAGGGACTAACGGACTAATATAACAAAAGTTGGTTTTTCTCCCACCACCGACCGACTACCAGAGTAGCCGGCCGGCCGGCTTCCATTCACCTTGCTTCAATCTAAGAAAGCTCGAGTACTTGCCTTCACCAAAAAATAAAATAAATATAGCCAAGTCCTTCCTCAGCCGCAGGCTACAGAGCAGCTGCCGGTTGGGAAGACAGCAGCTAGGGGAAGGCGGCAAAGGAAACAGCCTAAAGATAAAAAGCATACGCGAATGGAAGCCAAACACACACACGATCATATTTACACAAAAGGCCTTCGAAAGGCCAGCATTCAACATAGTTTGAATACACCCCTAGTGGGTGGAACTGCGCAAGTCTAACAAAAATTATTCAAAAAGTAACAAGCAGGAAAAGCAAGGACGGCAGATTAAGCCAAGGGAGCAACTGGCAAGTCGGGCAGGTCGGTGGAGACGGCAGCGCTGGCTGGAGGAGTGGCCGGCTGGCGAACCTCGGCATGATCACCACCTCCTGCAGAGGGCGCGCTAGCACGCGCCTCGTTGCTGGAGGCGCAGTCAGGCTGGGGCTGGCTGGCCGCTTCACTGGCCGGCTCGACGTCTTCGCCTTCCTCCCCTTCGCCGTCTTCACCGTCATTGCTAGAAGCGATCTCCTCTGCCGAGTCCTCACCCGCTGCCGGGTCCAGCCCGAACCATTCCTCCGGCTGGGCAACGCCGTCGTCATTTATTTCAGGAGCGAAGACGCTGATGTCAGTGCACTCGACGATCGTCGAGGCATGCTGAGCGATAGCCTGCCGCACCTCCTCCATCTCTTCGTCGGCCTCCAGCCGCCAGGTGCGCAGCTGGTCCAGGTTCAGCCCGGGATACCAGGCTCGGACGAACTCCAGCGCCCGCCCAGCTCCAAGCCGGGCCGCCGATGCCTTCCAGGCCTCGAAGCGGCCAACTACAACCTCCAGCCAGTCGGCAGTCCGACTCGGGTGCGGGGAATCGTTTCGCCTGGCCAGAGGGCGGCCAACACCTGTGCCCCGGCGCGCTGGAGGCGGCAGAGCATGCGGTGAGCCAGCTGCAGCCGGGCTTAGACCACCAAGAGTTGCTCCTCAAGCGTCCGGCTCGCGTCCGGCGCGATTTCAGCCCCCGCCTGCCGGCGCACCTCGCGATGGGCCTCGATGGTTTGGGTGGCGAAGACGGAGTAGCCGGGGAAGTAGTCTGCACAGAGAACAAAGAGCAGCACAAGTCAGAACACAAATCAGGGGGCAAGGGGCAAGCAAGGAGTGAGGAAGGCGGCTTACCATCGATCAGATCCTCAATCTGGCCGAAGCCCTCGCTCAGCGCTTGTTTTGCCTCAGCCTAGCCCGCCGCTTCGGTCTCGAACTCGGCCTTCAGGGCGTCCTCGCTGTCCTGCGCCTTCTTCAGGGCCGCCTTGTGGCTCTCCTCCTGGTCGGCCAACTTCTTGGCCAGGCGGTCACGCTCCAGGACCAAGGCGTTGTACTCGGCTTCCTTGGTGCGAAGGGTCCTGGGCCCCGCTGAGCTGCCCCCTCAAGTCGGCATTGGCTCCTGCAAGCATGAAGACAAAGGAAAAATCAATAAGGAAGAAGTCGTCAAGGAAGATCCGACCCGACTGCTTAGCAGTCGGCCCGAATCTCGGGGACTACACCCAGTGGGTGCGCTGACACGCCCCCACAGGAGATGAACAAAACAAAGCACGCACTCCGGCTGCTGGTCAGGTCCTCGGTTTTCCGGCCCAGCTCCTGAGCCTGGGAGTTGAAGGCAGCAGCGCGGAGGTTATGGTATTCCTGGAAGATCAGACAGGATGCAAGAATAAGATAGCTGTCAGGACCTAGTAAGTTCCAAGCCGCCTGCTCAGCAGCCGACTCGGAACTCGGGGACTACACCCAGTGGGTGCGCTGACGCGCCCCCACGAAAGAAATCAAAAGAGCAAAACAACCAAGGCCAGAGGGCTCACCCGGATGACGGCCCGCGTCACGAGGAACTCTTGGGTATATTGCTGCAGCGAAGCGGCCTGGGATTGAAGCCGGTTCCGGACCTCCTGGGCCGCCGCGTTCAGCTCGCCCGTCCCCCCGGTGGGCGTCCACTCGGACGTGCTGGCGCTGGCCGCCTCCAGGGCCTCCGTCGTCTGGCTGGCGCCCGCAGCTCGGCGCGGCTCCGGCGCGGAGGTACCTCCCCCTGCGCGTCGGTGCAATGCCAGCTGCACCTCGAGGCCGGCCCCTGCCTCCGGCTCGCCCCCGGCCGGCTGCTCTGGTGTCGCGGCTGGTTGGCCGCTTTGGCCCACTCCAGTCGGCGCCGTCTGCGGCGCCTCCTCCATGAAGACCACGTGGTCCTCCCTCCTCTCCATCACCGGCGGGTCTTGGTCGACCTCCTTCGACGGGGGCACGGGGATGTCGGGGGCCACGGCGCGGAGGGGAACGACGAGCAGCGGAGGCTGGTTGTGCGACGACTCCGCCTCCGTCTCCGCGGTTGCCGCCTCCGCCGGGCCTTGGCCGCCGCGTCGGCCTGCTCCTTCGCCGCCTGGGCGGTCCTTCGCTCCGCCGCCTCCCGCTCCTCCCGCACCTCCCGTGCGTTCCGCTCCGTGGCCTCCATGAGGTCGGCGCGGGGATCCACGCGGCGGGAGCCTGAGGACCCTCCAGTCGGCCCGACTATGGAGCCGCCAGGACCTCGCTCGAGGGAAAGCGGTGCCCTGCCCGACGAGCAAAGAAAGGTTTAGAAGAGCTTCGATCGAAGAGGACAACAAAAAAATAAATATACAAGACGTTTGACGACTTACGCCGAGATCGCCTGCGGCTGTTTCACCGCCTTGCGGAAGCGGGCCGCCTTCACGGCCGCCTCATCCCGCTTGGTCGCCGTCGTGGAACCCTTGGATTTCTTCGGCCGGCTGCCGAAGAAGGTCGGCGCGGCCCGGCGCTTCTGCGCGCTGCCACGGGCAGCCGGCGCGGCAGACGGGCCCGCACCTTGATGATCAAGCGCCGGCTGGCGTTGCGGGGCGGCTTCGACCTCGTCGTCGTCCGCCCAGTCCTCGAGGCCGGCCCCGAGCCCCGCGCCTCCTGCCTCGTCGCCTTCTCCCATGATGGCATCTTCCATGGCGGCCGCACCCAGGTCCGGATCATCGGCGTCGTCCATCGTGCGGTCGGGGAGGAGCTGGCGCTCTACCCCTGCGGCCCCGGCCGTCGGCGGAAGAAGAGGGTTCTGCTGAGGGCAAACCAACTGATCAGAAGTCGGCCATCATGAGGCCGGCTACAAAAGGAAGAAAATAAGAAAAACTTACAGCAGGCGGAGGGTTGGCGCGAGAATACGGCCCTTTGCCGTATCGCCAATCCTCGGCGAGCTTGCAGTTGGAGATGTAGTTCGCCATGTAAGACACCTCGGCATGAGGCATCTCCCTGGTGCTCAGCCGGCACGGGTCGAAGCGGCCGCTCATCTGGCAAATCATGTGAGGCCGGCCTTGGAGCGGAAGCACTCGGCGCTCCACGAAGGAGGCCACCAGGTCGGCTCCTGTCAGGCCCTCCGACTGGATCATCACGCAGAGCCGGAAGACGGCTGCGTTCCTGGCCTGAGACAACGACCTGGCCCGGTAGCTCCACGAGGGTTGCCTCCCAGCCGGCGGGCCGGCTACGTAAGCCGGCAGGTTGACGTAGTCGCCTTGCTGGGCGACGTTCTTCATGTAAAAATAGGACTTCTGCCAGAGCTTCACTGACTGGATCAGTGGGATGGGCGGGAATAGATTGTTCTCGCCCGTCCGCCTCATGGCAATGAAGGCTCCGCAGGGGGCGGGCACGCCCGTGACAACGGTGCCGAGCTTGCTCTGGAAGAATTCTCCCCGGAGCTCGAGAGTGGGGAGAACCCCAAGAAAGTCCTCGCACAAGGTGACGAAAGCCGACAGCAGCATCACCTCGTTGGGCGTGAGGTGATGCGGCTGGAGGTGGTAGAATTCAAGAAAAGCGCGGAGGAATCCGCTCGCCGGGAGGCCGAAGCCGCGCAGGCAGTGCGAGCGGAAGATTACCCGCTCGCCCTCCTCCGGTGCCGGCGAAATCTCCCTCGCCGGCGCCTGACGAAACCGCACGTAGTTCTCGCCCGGCAGACGCCACGTCCGGCGGAGGAACTCAACGTGGTCCTCGTGGACGTTGGAGCCATCCCACGATCTCGACAACGCCATGGGAGCGACGCGGCGAGGAACAAGACGATGCGACGGTAGAGACGCGCACGACCCCGCTACAGCGGGACCAAAGGAACCGAGAGGTCCGACGGCGGAGCGGAGCGGCAATGGGTCGCTGCGGCGGCGAAGGGAAGAAGAAGGAAGGTGAGAAGGGGCGGAGCGAGGGAGAGCGTGCGAGCCTCTGCCGCTCCCCCTCCTCCCCCTACTTATAGACCCGCGCGGCGGAGCCGAGGAGGCGTGGTGTGAGGAAACATGGGATCAACTGCGCCCACTCCCCCACGTCCCGCGATTATTGCGCCCTGATGGCTTAATAAAACCGCCGCGGGAAGGCGAGCGGTCCGTGTGGGCCGCAGAGGATCCGCGCTCGGGCCGAGGCCTAGGACTGGCGGGCCCGGACCTGCGGCGGCGTCCCATCGCGCGCATGCGTTGGCAGGTTTTCCTTGCCACGTGGCCCGCGGGATGGCGCACGGTCAGCTCGCAGGCCGACCCACGTTCCCGCCTATGAGAAACGGAGCTTTCCGAAGACGGCGCGCATAAGCAAAGCCGGCTCCTCAGGATAGGAAGCTGACCAAGCTTCTCGTCCCTTTGTCAGCCTCGAAGCTCGATCAGCTTCGGGGACTACTGTCGGAGTAAATGACCACGGGTAGCCTAGCCGGCTCCCCCTGGCCCTTCTGAAAAAATCACGAGCCAATCCGGCCCTCAAGAATCCAAGACGTGGGGCCGCCTTCCCCTTGCCGGCTGTCTCCCAGGCCGACTATCGGAAGGCGGCCCGACTTTAGCCCTCATGAAGAAAGCCGCGGGAGGGCCGGCTCCAAGAAGCCGGCCACGAGAAGGCCGACTCCAAGAGGCCGGCTCCCACCAAGCGGTCAAGATCGTACCCTCGAAGCCTGCATCCACATAACGGCGATGTGACGGGGCGTGGCTACAGTAAAGCCTGCCACCCCTGAATCCCGGAGCACGCCTGGCACAGTGCGCCATACGGGGTGGCCATGACCCATTCGGTGCGGCACTGTTGCCATGTTGACCCTGATGTCACCCACGACGGGCTGCCAGCGCGGCCCACGGGCGGTGGGCCCCTTCAGGCAGAGAGGCACCCGAAGGCGGCCAGGCCTCCCCCAGTCGGCCCGAGACGGGGCCGGCTCCCCGCAGCCGGCTTGCCCCTCCCTCAAAGGAGACGCTCCATTAAGGAGACAAGACGCGGTGAGGCTACAGCGATCGCCCGCCAGGCGGCGGCACTGTAGCCACGCCCACCTCGGCGAAGCCCTCGTCACCAGGTTGGGGCAACAGTAACCAGCCACCGACAAGGCCCTGGACAGTGGGGCCTGCCTGTCGACCAAGGAGCCGGCAGTCGGCGGGCCCCAGCAGCCGGCGCAGAGGCCGGCAAGCGTAGACACAGACGGCTGGGGCCCACGCCCAGCCGGATTACCATTGTACCCCCGGGGGGTGAGCCTATATAAACCCCCCGGGGCACCCATGCAAAGGGTTGATCTGTGCTAGTTTTAGATACCACATAGGGAGGAGAAGAGAGCGAGCCGTGCCCTTCTTCCTCCTCTCGCCAAAACAGCTCAAGGAGCATCTTGTAGCCACTCATTCATCTAGTGATCATGCGGAGACCCCGCAGAGCAGCAGTAGGGGTGTTATCTCCTCGGAGAGCCCCGAAGCTGGGTAAGATTCACCGGCGTGCATGTCTTCGCCTCATCCCGCTTCCAGGCACCGGCGACGTCTTACTGGCTGCCACAATGATAAGCCACATGTTGGCATATGTCGCACCTACCACCCGACAAGGCTAGATCCACAATTGACATGGGTTGTTTGCATGTGTCTTTGAAGTTCTGGATGAACCGAGCCTTTAACTCAGCCCATGACCCGATGGAGTTGGCAGGGAGCCCCTTCAACCAAGTGCGGGTCGTCCCTTCTAACATCACGGGGAAATATTTAGCAGATGCAGCCTCGCTGACATCCAGTAACTCCATGGCCATCTCATAACTCTCAATCCATGCCTCCGGACTTAAATCGGCTATATAGTTAGGCACCTTGCGAGGACCTTTAAAATCCTTGGGCAGGCACTCATTACGCAGATCCGGCACCAAGCATGGCACGCCCAGGTTTCTAAAGGTCATACCTGGCTCCACAGAGGTGGTTGGACGAACCAGAGTTGGTTGACGAGCCGCATACTGAGCCGCCAGCTCGGCCTCTCGACACGCTCTACCTTGATCCACTACATTCTGAGCATTAGCACCGCCGCCCGCCGGGTCATGTCCATGCGGCGGCTTACGGTTCCACCCACTGCTTGATACAGTCGGCTCATCAATATGCATGCTGTAACTTCGGCTTGGGCGAGGGGTGGAATGAACCCTATCGCGGCTGTAAGAATAAGCCTACTGCTGCACCAGCACTGTCTGAAGGAGATCTCTAGCCCTCCGTGTTTCAACCGCCACTAGTGAATCACCTTCAACCGGGATAGCTGCCAATCATGACGCACGCAGCAATCATGTTATCCAAAGGGTTAGAGTAATGACCCGGTGGCGTCGGCATGTGCCGCGGCGGGTTATTGTTCTGACAAGGCGGGTCCATCGTGCGTGGCTAAACCGGCGTACCTATCCCTGGTGCTTCGACCCGGTTTGCTACTGTCGGGTTACTGGTTCCTGCTCCTGGCGTGTTAAAGAGATTCCTTGCCTCATAAAATGAAGGCAGACGAGTCTGATGCCTCCTCCTCATGACTTCATTGGAAGCGTTCTGATCTAGCATGAGCCGGTACGATTGTGATTGAATCCGTTGAGCCTGAGCATCCAAAGCGGTCCGCTCCTCGACCATCCTGGCGTTTTCTGCATTTAGCTCCTCTGGGTCAAGGTAGGCATTGGACATGACCCGGGTTAACCACCGCTGTTTTCTGCATGTCCAATGCAAGGAGGCCCTAAGTGCCCGCCGGCGTTTTCTGCATTTAGCTCATCACGCAGCTTTGTGATTGCTGCATTATGCTGATCTTGATCCGCTAGGTTAACCACCGCTATTAACAGCGTTGTCAGCTTATCTAGCAAGTCAATTAAAGCTTGAGCCGGCGGGCGCTTAGGGCCTCCTGCCCCGGCAGCCGCTGCCGCTGCTGACCCGGATATCAACTCCGCTGTCGTAGATGAATGCTGCACGGGCTGTGCCGGCCATGAAGATTGCCACCCGATTCGGCGGCTCACAAGGGTCTGGAATACTGTCGCCATCGGAACAACCCCCAAGCCGGCTGTATGGCAGTTAATACAATGACTTTGTCTCACCGGTGGATGACTCGCCATCAGAGTAAACGACGGTCTCATCACCAGATGCTGGTCTGTCCTCAGATTCCACACCATGGATAAATCCCATGAAGACACGATTCATGGCAGGCCGAACCCGGGCGGGTCTCGCATGCTGAGCCATCTCGACGATGTCGGTGCGGATGTCCGTCTCAGGGCCTGGTTCGCCGATCTTGCCGATGAAGACGCAGATTCCGCCGAAGGGGACCCAGTACCCGTACTCAATTGAGTCGGCCTCGGGGCCCCAGCCTGCGTCGTCGATGTAGAGTTTGCCACGACGACTCTTGGTCATCCGGCCCACAGCATATCCCTTGATCCCTTCAAAGTTGCCCTTTAAGAACTCGAAACCATCGTGCGATAGCCCCACGGTGGGCGCCAACTGTCGTGGAATTGTCACGGCAGATGTCCTAGTGTGAGGACTTAGTCGTGGAGCCATCGCGTTGAGGTTAGCTTAAAGGGGTTAATCAGGACAAAGGACACGAGGAGTTTATACTGGTTCGGCCCCTTACGATGAAGGTAAAAGCCTAGTCCAGTTTGTAGTTGGTATTGCTAGGGTTTCGATGAGCAGGGAGCGAATACGCTTCACCTGGCTCTCAATCTGTTGTTTCTTGTCCTAAGCCGCCGCTAGGTCGTCCCCTTATATACACGGGTTGACGCCCTGTGGCCCTCAGAGTCCCGGCCGGTTTATACAACGTATCCGGCTCGGTGACCTTTCTTACATACCTTACAATAGAAGTTTTACATACATGGCGGTTTATATCTATGGGCCTTAAGCCGCCTTCGGGTCTGGGCCCTCTACTAAGCCTACCTATGAACCGCCATATGATCTTGGGCTTCATTGTGATGAATCGTCATAGGGATGACCCGGCCCCTCCTGGGCGGGTCATACCTAATAGTTATATCCCCAACAGCCACCGTATTCTCCTCATGCCCTCACACAATGCGAGATGTCGTGATTCCACTAGTGGTGCCCTTGAAGGCGGCAACCGAACCTTTACAAACAAGGTTGGGACTATCTCCACAACTTGATTGGAGGCTCCCAATCATACTACGGAGCTTCACCACATTGGAATGTGACTTCGACGTAACCTCAACCGTCTAGGGTTCTCAAACACCCAAGAGTAACAAGATCCGCAAGGGATTAGTGGGGGAATCAAATTTCTCTTGGTGGAAGTGTAGATCCGGGCCTTCTCAACCAATCCCTAGAAAATCAACAAGTTTGATTGGCTAGGGAGAGAGATCGGGTAAAAATGAGCTTTGGAGCAACAATGGAGCTTGGGGGAAAAGAGGTGAAGTCTTCTTGGGGAGAAGACCCCCTTTATAGTGGGGGGAACAAATCCAACCGTTATCCATCTCACAGCCCGTAGACGAGCGGTACTACCGCTTGCACGAGCGGGACTACCGCACATATACAAGATGCAAGGAATAAAGAAGAACGGGGGAAAAGCAGAGGGCCGGCGGTGGTAGTCGCGATAGTAGGGAGGTACTACCGCCCAAACTACCATTGCTGCATCCGCCCATCTCCTAGGGACAAATGAGAAGCACGGCAGTAACCCGGAGGAACCACAGTAGATCCTGACATGAAAAATCGAGATCCCCAGCCACGAGTGGTAGTGCGAGCGGTGGTCACAGTGGTACTACCGCTGTGGCCAGCGGTACTACCATTGTGGCTCTTCTCCCCTCATTCGATGCAACACGGAGGACAACTCCAAAGAAACGGAAGTGGTTGATGGGTGCAATATGAGTGTGTACGTGTTGATTCCACCCAAACCTTCCCGATACGGACCCCCTCTTAATAGTACGGTTTTCCCTACGACTCAAGTCCACCAGAAAAGAACCACGAGAAAGAAAATTGTCTTCTCTTGAAACTCCGAGGGCAACGAATCGTCTTGTGCCATATGCTTGATAGTCTGAAAGGCTCAATGCACACAATTAGTCTGTAAACATGTTGTCATCAATCACAAAAACCATTTAGGGAGAAATATGCCCTAACACTTGTCGTCGGCGTCGACCAGGACGCTTGCCGCTCCATGCACCATGGTTTCTTCTAGTGACTGTGAGACTAGTAAGGATTCCATCCACTATGTCTCTTAAACTCTGACTTTGGCATTTTTATGAGTGGATTTTTGTGTCTGGGATTAGTGTTTTGATTTGGGGATTTTTCATCTGACCCAATCTCAACTCTTTCTTGCAAATTGTGTGCTTTTCTTTGCTCTTCCAGCTCCCAACTACAATGCATGACCCGATTTTAGCGGCATTGACCTAGATTTGAGTATCTCGCGCGACCGCGACAAGTCGGCAGAGATGTGTGTTGCTTTGGAAGGGATGCACATGGGCAAGAGGTTCCTTGCATGTGTTGAGCATGTAAGTTATAAATTTCTATAAATTGTGTGCTTGTTTTCCTGTTTATTTTATGAAATATGCGCAAATTGTTCTAGGGTTTACTATTCATAGTCTTTGTAAGTTTTGCTGAGCATGAATGTGATGATCTTGTGGTGGTCATTGTTTAGTTGGCAGTGAATAGGAGGGTGTTTGGACGGGTTCTAAAAAGAACTTAACTACGGGTCACACGCAGAGTGACAAGGGAGCAAGCTGGCGATACAAGGATGGCTCCATACTAGGTGAGCACTCTGCCTTCCGACTGTATGGCGCCCTTCGAGTCAGGGCGAGAGGATTATAGTCATCTTCAGAGGTAGGATCGGGTGCTTGTTGGCAAATTCTGCGGTAGTAGGCGATGAGGATGTTGGCTACTGATGCTGGTGTCGCTCGCTGTTTTTCACCCCGGTTCTGGTGTGGTTGTTGATCTAGGCGTTTGGCCTCGGTGATTTAGGCTGGGCACAGTGTCTCTATCTTTAGATTGCTTGTACCACTGCTAGGTTGTTAGCCGTTTTGGCATCTTGTATCTTTGTCGTTTTGTTATTATTTTCTTTGTATTTGATGCTAGGTGTAATCTTGGTTAGTTGATGGCTTTGTTAATTCAAAATCAAGTAGATTTGAGCATTTTCTCAAGCTCGGCCTTGCCTTTTATCTAAAAACAAATGTACGAGGATTCTGACAACTTTCCACTAGAACAAAAAAAATAGTGATTAAGTGTATCAATCCTTTCAGGATTGAAGAAACTTGTTATATGAAATAGCTCAGTTCTAGGGGGAGACCCTCTAAATACGAGGGAAATGGGCATTTGTAAAAACATACATTTTCATTACCTTTTTCCCAATTTTTTGGTAACTTTTTAGAGGAAGAGAACTACTTTTGCCTCTAAACCGAAGGAAAATACTGACAGCAAACAAATCAGTGAGTTGAAACCTTCCTTTCGGCCATGAGATGTCTGGAGTGGATCTTAGAATGCCTCAAGTTTCGCGTAAGAAAACTTGTAGTGCTCATTTGGAATTGTTGCTATGTTCACTGTAAACAGTAATTAAAATTTTCGCCAGAAACAACGTGGGAGGGTCGGTTTGGAAAAAAATGGATTACCTCGTAGTTTGAAAAAAAAAAGGTGGGAGGGGTCATGTATCGATGGGAGGGGTGGAAACAATGAAATGGAAACCAACAACATTTTCTTTTATACTCCCTCCGTTCCTAAATATAAGTCTTTGAGAGATTTCACTATGGACCACATGCGGATGTATATAGACGCATTTTAGAGTATAAGTTCACTCATTTTACTCCGTATGTAGTCCATAGTGAAATCTCTATAAAGACTTGTATTTAGAAACAGAGGGGGTAGTAGAGACTAGCCAATTAAAAAAGTAGTATAGCATAATTAAATCTCCTAAATTTGATAGAGCCTAAACAACCCATTTTTCACATAACCCCCAAATTCAATTTTACATGGCATGTCAGTGATTGTGTACTCCTTAATTTATACAGTGCATGGCAGTGATTTGTTTCCTCAAATTGCTTTAGAACCTAAGCTTAAATCGAAGCAAAAGGGGACATAGGCAGTGGCGGAGCTTCATGGGGCCAAAGGAGGCCATTGCCTTCTCTACTCTAAAAAAACTCTTAAATATACCTTTAATATTATTAGGTTTAATATCAAAGATTTTTCACAGTTCATGCATAACTTATCTTCTTCGCCTCCTCAACTCTGATTAGCCCCGTCAATAATCTTCATTAACCTCCGCCACTGCATAGAGGGGAAGGACTTACTCAACACCGCCAAACGACGAGGCCCAACAGTGCCCCCCTGTCGGAGTCGCCTTGACCGCTCAAGCGGAAGCATGCTACGCCGCATATTCCAACGACTGTGGCGGCCTCCGGGTCTCAGTCAGTTGGCTAGGGTTTGAGCTCCCGCACACCTCTGTCGGCTCATGGTCTACAACGCACCCATTGCTACCTACGTCGTCGCGACCTCCGCCGGCTCATGGTCTACTCAAACCGTTACTCCATATTGGGAAAAAACCGGGTGCCACCTATCACAAACGTGCTTAAAAAAAGAAACGTGCTCAAAACACCTTACTCTGCCGATCAGTGATTTATGCAAACCTGGCCCTTAATGCGTGTTTCCTGCAAACCTGGCCTTTATTGCGGTGGTTTTCTGTATTTAACTATGGTCGCAGTCGTGTTTAACGCCAGACAAGACCATCAAGCGTTGCACCCACATTTAGACTAACGCACACAAGCCGTGAAATCAGAAACTATGGCTTTACCGAAGCGTGTGGCAGAAAAGTAAATTGAGCTATGAAGAGAAACTACTCCCTCCTTTTCGGTTTATAAGGCTCAATTCAAAAATCTCACCAACCAAGGTTGATGATGAATGGTGGAATATTTTTTATAGTTTGCAAAAGCACTCAATTAATGCTCTTGTTTTCCTCAAAAAATTATGTTTACGAATGCATTAATTGCAATGCATGCATGCATTGATCAGTTTTCTCCTAATACTTGCATACGACGATTTAATACACCTTGAAGTCTGAACATGTGATGGGGAACAACCAAATTGAGCCTTATAAAATGAAAAAACTAAAATTTTGAGATAAGCCCTATAAACCAGAAAGGAGGGAGTACCAAACATATTGCTCCCTCCATTTCAGAATATAAGATGCATTAGTTTTTTCAAAAGTCAAAAATTGGTAATGTATGACCAAGTTTTTAGAAAAATATCAATATCTACAGTATCAAATTTTATCATTACATCTATCACAAAAAGTATTTTCATATTTTATTTTATTTGTATTGTAGATGTCGATATTTTATTTTATAATCTTGGTCAAACATACACAAGTTTGACTTGCATGAAAATCGATACACCTTATATTCTGGACTGAAGGGAATAGCATTCAACAAATTTGGAGCCACAACTTGTAAAGGTGACAAGATTTGCGCAAATATACACCGTGAATGGAAAGAAACCACGATGACTTTAAGCCCATAGGGAGACGAGAGAGACAAGTTGTGATCATTTTCTCTACCATAAGAGCAGGCATACATCTGAACATTTTGACCACATGTTCTACATCAAAATTGGGATTAATCTCCCTGGAAGAAAACTGGCATCAATTACAAGGGCACATGTGGATGCTAAGTAGATGAGAAACGCAAATCAGGCTAATGTATGAAACCAGATGGTTGTAGCTTTCTACCTAATCTTCAAGCTTCAACCTCAAGCAATGTAAGCTCAATCGAGCCAATGGAGCAGCAGCCTCTATGCTAGGTGATTCATGTCAAAAAGGAGAACACCAGCCAGCCAAACTCACCTGCTGGGATAGAAGGAATGCTGACTGCGAGTGAATGATAGATCGCATCTCACTATCTGTAATTGCAGCAGGATGGGCGACCACGAACCAACTTGTCCCACAAGCATAGCATTTGCCTTGGCGACTGATAGTGCGCAGTGTAGTAGTTCTCGAGGCAACCATACTGGCAGAACTTCCAGCTATGAGAATACCTGACAGGCATGGTATAATTGAATTTTTCAACCCATAGCCCCATACTTACATCCTCCATCTTGAATAGCTGCAAGCCAAATAGCCAGAAAAGTAGAGTGATTGACATAACATGATTCAAGTTATCAAAATACAGTGTGTTGCATCAATGGAGGCTCACATAACATGATTCAAGTTATCAAAATACAGTGTGTTGCATCAATGGAGGCTCACCCTTAAACTCTGATTGGCATGCTGAGACACGACGAATTTTGCTATGCCACCAGAAATTACATAACCGGGTCCATTAGCATAAGGCGGATAGATATCTTCAGGCCACTCCTGCATTCATTATGAGTAGGGATTAAGGCGAGCAATGAAGATGGTGGCATGCATATGCTGGCAACACAAAAAAGGGCTGTGATTTCTGTAGACAAAAAAACAAATTCATGGTGGGCTTTTAGCAAGAACAGTCATTTCCTATGTTTGAATTACCACCCTAAAGTTGGCCGTTCAGCTTTTAAGGCCGTAAAACACAGCTCGCAAACTTGTGAGATTAGCTTTCTTGGTTAGAAGAAAGAAGATTCAGATACACGGTGTAACAAAGACTAACTCATGGGATTGCACGGAATCCAAAATATGGACACTGAATAATCAGCTGCTTAACTTGAGGAATATTGCTTTGTTTTAAGGATAATACCTCCTCCGTAACTGCCCATTTCCCAGTTCTCAGTGGTCTATGCAAGAGGTTAAGGTTCCCCATGTATAATGGTTTGCCAAGGGAGTTCATCTTGATATGTCTGAGAACCACATCTACCCTCACAAATGTATCGTCGTCACATTTCATGACATGGGCCGCTGTCAAGTTCTGGACCTGCAAGGTGACATGATAAACAGATGTTAGGTTCATTATTTAGTCCACACTGCAAAGTGACTACTACTCCTGTAAATTTCATGATCCCCATACCATAGACTTCAATCCATGTTTGAGGGTTAACTTCTCCCAGAAGCGACTCTCAAAGAGTTACATGAAAGATAATTAAGCCACTCACCCCAAAGTGCATTCCATGCAGTTGTAAAGAATTATTCTAGCAACGACTCTCTTGGTAGGGCTTAAGTTCAAACAGCTCTATCGCCTCTATTGAGATACGCAGTAAGGGCATTGCTAGGACATAAATGCCCAATGATGGACAAAGATCATAAGTACACGCTTACAACTTCCAGTTGACATTGGCGAACCATACCAAATTAGCAATAGGAAAAAATTAGCAGAAGTTTAATAAAAGATAGTGACGGCAAGAGTGTCTCACCCCATACTCGCAAATAGCGATTGTCTTAAGAACTACCAGTTCATAACGATCTATAAATGGCAAAATGACAATATCTCCAAAGTATTCAGCTTCTTTCTTCAGCATCACATTGACCTCTTTCCTCGAATTCTGCAACCACAATTTGTAATGAACAACATCATGCCATGCAGTCATTTCCTAAAAAACTTTTGTTTTTCCTTCCTTTATGAGATGATAAACATGCAACTGATATTTCCCATCATTGGGTGCATCTGGTTAACGAGTTAATAAGTAGACATTCAGCGCAAATAGTGATTTTCACTATGATATATGTAAGAAAGTATGCAAAAAATATAAGGTTGGTAAAGCTATATCAAATCATTCAAGATACTAGGGGTGTGTTTGGTTTATGCCCAAGGTTGCCCCACCAAAATATTGGCTAGCCAAAATATTGGTTGAGGTTTTGGTTGCCAATGATTTGGCCAACATTGGCAAGAAAAATGAACTAGAGTTGGCTAGAGTTCATTGGCATGCCAAATAATTGGCAACCATCCAAACAAATACCAATCATTTGGTCATGACCAAAATTTTGGTAGGGTACACTTTGACCACAATCCAAACATACCCTAGCACTCAAAAAGCATGAAAGTGAACAGTAGATAGCCAACAGAATCCTCTGGATACAAGAAATTTCAGAGACCAAGTTTCTGTTCTTGCATGTGACCCACATATTACATCTTATACTCCATTATCCCGAACTACACAATGATCATGCACATATATATATATATATATATATATATATATATATATATATATATATATATATATATATATATATATATATATATATACAACACCAGTAAAAGATATAAAGATTCATTTAAGGACAAAGATACATTTGACAAAAATGTCATTTATTTTGGATGCATAATTTGCTTACCAGTGCTACAAAGAATCGTGCGACTACTTTAGAAGACTTAATTTCTGAAGTTTGCATCCAAGTTTTTCTCACAGCCATGCGCTCAGCAAAATGATTTGATGCCGAAAGTATTCCGATAAAAAGGTAAACTGGATCTCTTGGCAGTGGTTGGGACCTCCATTTGTCTGACATTTCAAGGACTTGTTGAAGGGAAAAACTGGGATGAGACATAGGAAGAGCAGTGGCATAAACTGAATGGACATCCACATCACCCTTAACATATAATCCTGTTGCATCTTCAAGAGTGAACCCCTGGAATTGATCACATCAACCCATTAGTATTTCTTCTAAATATCACTAAAAAAAGGAGGGCTGGATATGTCTAGAACATACTGGTCGATAAGGGAAAGATGTCACATGTCGACCACCAACATATATGTGGAAACCTTCAACACCAGCTTGTATAGTAAGAACAAATAGCCTGTCTTCCACAAAAGGGAATGGCCATGTCATTGCCGGTTTCTTTGCACGCCCTATGAACCTCTTTAGCCATGAAGTTGTCTTGGACTCTTTTGTGTCAACAATATCATCACGTATCCATTTCTCACATTTGGTGAACCCATCGACTGTCCAAAAATATGAAATGATAGGTTTTAGCCAAATATGCTAGCCTGGGGATAAAAGGACATAGTGTTACCATAGAAGAGCTAACACCTTGTGGTTTTCATTTTGCAGTAAAAAGTAGACGTTAAAATGAATACTAAAAAAAGGCAATTTGAATAAACTTGCATATTAATTCGACATGTTAGTCAATAAGATATGATAGGAGTAGCACCTCCGATGCATATAAGAATATAGCTTGTGATAAAATAAAATAGCAATGTCAATATATGCTTCAACAATAATCTCACAAATTAGCATTAAACAAATATTACATCAGGTAGAATTCTAACTGATGTGGAAAAAGAACACTTGCCGGAAGATGAAAATCACCAATAAAGATAATTGCTATGTGATTCAAGAAACTGTCAATAGAGCTATTCATATTATTTATTTTTAATTCTGGCATGCAGTTACATATGGTAGACATCAAGGTGTTGATGAACAATCACACAAAATGATAATTATATATGGAAGTTTACATATTAATTGTACTAGTTGAAATGGATATTATCCAGAAGAGTCACACTGGACAACGTTAAAGCTCTAACAGTGCTATGGAACCTATTGTATCAAAAGGGCGTGGCATTAATATTATGAAGTCCCCAGGAGCAAATGTATGTATCATGTGTCCGGCACTTGATAGTTTAACCAGCTTTTATGTTGTAAATAGGAAATTCCATGGGTTAGATTTTACAAGGAGTTGTAAACTTGTGATTGTCAGTTGGTAGAGGTACATTATAGCAGCTGTAATGGTTAACTAGTAAGTTGTAAATAGAAACATGGCAATATGGCATCAGGCTGGCAATGCAATCGATTTACCTCCGCGCTAATTTGACGATGCAATATAAATTAATCTTAACCACATTACCAGTAACAAATAACAAGAGCTGCTCACTCGGGAAAGAACATCTTAAGGTCCAAGCTAGCATTGCTGAAGAAGGAAAAGGATGTACCCTTGTCGTCGTTGTCCTCGGGCTGCAAGCCGTCACAGCGCTGTGCGGAGCCCCACTGCATCCGGTAGCAGGTATTGTGCTCGATGATGGGGCGCTGGCTCCAGTCCCCCCTCAGCCTGGGGTTAAGGTGCAGTATCCTGGGTGGGTCCTCGCCGTCAACGGCGCGCAGGCCCTGCAGCTCGACCATGAACTGCGAGACGTGCACGGTCCCGTCCCCCTGGCGCATCCTGGCGAGCTGCGGCACGTATTCCTTGTGCGCTGACCTAGGCGTGCCGATGACGGTGACAGCGGAGCCAGCGGCGAGGCCGCAGGGCAGGAAGACGACCCTCCCCCGCGCGCGCACGGAGACGGCGGCGGGGCACTTGTCGGTAGAGGCGGCATCGACGGCGGCGAGCTCCCAGGGGTCCCCGGCGAAGGCTGCGGCGTCCTCCCAGGCGGTGAGCCCGAGCGACCAGGCGTCGTCGGCCATGCGGTCGAGCGCGGAGCGGTTGCGAGCGGCGATGTCGGGGAGGGAGACGCGGTCGTAGCGGTGCCAGAAGGGCTGGACCTGGAACAGGGTGGCATTGGAGGAGGACGAGTTGCCTGGGAGGAGAGGGGGAAGGTGGTCGGTGGAGGATGGGGAGGAGAAGGCGGAGTCAACAGCGGCGAGGTCGGCGGTGGCAAGGTCGAGGACGCGGCGGAACTTGAGGGAGATGAGGATGAGATAGGCCACCCCCGCGACGAACACAAGGTGCGACGGCCGCCACCGCCGCGCCATTGCCCTCGCTCAGCGGCCCGTAGCCAACCCCACCTTCGCGCTCTCGGGCCCCGCAGTGGACGGCGACAGCGATCTCTCTGTAGTCAAGCGCGCGGCGAGGGCAGGCCCGCCGCGTCACGCCTGCCGCCGGCCAGCGGAGGCGGTGCGCCGGCCGGATCTGGCGCGCGCAGAGGAGGCGTGGAATCGGAGGCGGGGGCGGAGTTGGAGATGCTCGCGCGTGCGTGCGGGGAGGTCGGGCAGTGGGGAGAAATGGAGGGGCGTCGTGGCTGGCTGGCTGGCCGCCCGTGATGTGGACATGTTTTCCTTCTTGTTTGGTTTGGTTCCGGCCGGCCGAGTGGGACTCGACGAGGCGCGTGAGTGGCTGCCCGGTTTAGTCCGGTCGAGCGGTGTTTGCCACGTCGGGTTACAGCATCTACAGCTGCAAGCGTCACCCCTATACCCCTCCCCTCGTTTCAAGACCACGATACGAAAAAGGGTTTCCCCGCTTTATATTACAACCAACAATATAAGCTGGGGCGAAAGCAGCACAATTATAAAAAAAAAAATACCGATAACGGTGGATTGACAAAACAGTGTTAAAAACAGTTCATGCAACGTTAAAAACAGTGTAGGTAGTTCATCAACGCACATTACAAAAGTAAGAGTTCTTATATATCTCATCGGACTATCAAAAATTTACATGTTCTAGTTATCTATTGAGAAAGTTCACCTGATGTTGTCCTTGCCCTTGTTCTATCCCTTGCCCTTGTTATGATCGTCGCCGCGGAAGTAGCGGTCGAAAATGCAATATAGGTCAAGTCGGATCCGCTCACTATCGTAGTTGTCGGGTGCGTCACCGGCCTCCTCCTACTACTACTCCTCCTCTTTCGTGGGCAGTCCGGCCAGGGCACGGACTGACCTAACTGCCTGGGTTTGCTCCAGTGCGAGGGCACACGTTGTTCAGACTTCCCACTTCGCAGGATGCAGGCACAAAAGGGCATCCACGCTCTTATCTTCCGCGGGCTGGTCTGATGCGGTGTACGACTCGGCCTCCGCGGTGCGCACAACTTCTTCCTCGCACGGTGGGCATACCGCTCCTCAAGGCATCTATGATTCTGTCGTCTCACAGCGTTGGACCTCAGATTTGGAGCCTGGCATCGCAGGACAAGGCTCCACCGCAAGGGTTGTGTTGCCAACCTAGAGTCGTCCGATTCGGCGCGTTGATACCTCCAGCCGCTACTCATCGCCTTTGGTTCCGGCGTGGTCACGTGCCTCAAGTCGCCGGCGCCACTGGATCCAAGTCCCACTTGCGCGTACGCAATGAATTCTCGCTGAAGTGACTCCAAAGGCAAAGCTTGAGATTCCTCACGGGACCGGTAGAGAGCCAGCCAGGCGTCTAACTCCTTGTCCACACATGGGACGAGGTTTTATGATGGTGTAATACACCAGAGGTGGCCCCTTGGTAGGAAACCTGGTTGCAAGCCCACCTCGGGGCGCAGGTGGCCTGGCAATGGTCTGGCGTGAGGGGGCAGCCCGGAGGCCCGAGATCAAGAGAACATCTTGGTGTGCAAGCCAAGATGGCGGCGACATGAGATCGTCGAACCCCATGTAAACCCTAGCCCACGTCGTCTATATAAGATGGGGATAGGGGTAGATATTCTGATCTACAACATAGACTATACTCTCGATAGCCATATACCTTTCTCCATTGTAACCCCCTCGCAAGAGGTGCTCCAACACGAATACAAACCAGAAGCAGGATGTAGGGTATTACCTCACCACGAGGGCCTGAACCTGGGCAACCCCTTTGTGCGAACTCCCCTCTGGTACTTCCGGGCGCATTTGCCACCCTACCGAGCACACTGGAGGCTTCCGGACCGTTGGTTGGCGTGCCACTCAAGGTTGCGTCGGTTGGAAACCGAATCCATATTAGATCTACCATCACTCCTTCAGGCCTCGCGCTAGGAGAGAGTCCTACCTTTGGCTCCCTCACCTTCACGAATGAGTTCGGTCGGTTTGACGTAAACCCACCGACCTCCCCGACCTGCAGCATCATCTTTGGAACACCGGCGTTCGTCATCAACCGCTACGGTGACCTCCACCTATGTGTTCCACCGGCCACTGCCTCAACAGACCGCCCGCGTGATCCCGTTGAGGTCCATGTTGTCTACGCCACCAACCTCTGACTCAGAGGACAAGGATCTCGCACCGACGGATCTGAAGTCAGGGCCCGAATCCTAGCCTCGGGATCGTGTCGCCGCATCGACCTCAGGATAACCCTCCACCCCCCTAACGTCACATATAGTAACCATGGTGTGCGACAATTGCTTCAATGACCACGTCACAGAAGATTGCATATGGGATGGATACTTCTCGGGTTGCGGCATCAGCTATGCTAGCCTCTTCTTGCTCCCACAAATGGAGGATGATGAGGCTGGCATTATCTCCATCTCGGAGATAGAAGACGATGAGGCCGGTGTCATCTTCATCTTAGAGACCGAGAATAGTGAGGCAACCCTAGGACGAGAGACAACATCTGACGACGACAAAGTCCCACAAGCCGTCACTTTGGAGCAAGTCCTAATGATGACCCCATGAGAAACAACTCTGAAGCACCAGGCGCAGCTCCGACTCACATCAACACTAGTGGAGCCGCGGCAACCTATGTTGTCCCACCGGACACAATGCCTCCAACCTCAGAGTCGATAACCGTCGTACTTTCGCACCTCTGATTCCCACCCCGGTTGGGCAGCACCCCAATGGTTTCGTCGTCCTCAGCAATGGCCCCTCAGGATTCATGACCCCCGGGGCCGCCACCAACAGCCTTGCCATGACAACAATGACATAGCCAATCATCATTGAGGAGGCATTGCGGTTAGCGAACCCCTACTGGGGACCGACCGCACCACGCAAACCATGAAGGCCTTCTAACGGACCACCATGGTCATTCAGCTACAACTCCAGAAGAGAATGTCAGAGGTCGCCGCACAACAGGAGCGCTGGAAAGAAACGATGGCAAAAGAAAGAAGCCGCCAACCTTGCCGCCAACCATTGTCAACCACCAACGCCCTTGCGACCCTTGGAAGCGAGGTAGTTAATGACTTCTATGAAAACGCAGACGTCGGCCTCCTATGAACGCTGGCTCGTGGCCTCTAGGCAACTGCAGTGCTCATAGACAAACTTCATGCTATGAAGGCAGACCCCAACATCGTTACCAGTTTGCAACGGGTGCTTCGAAACATCACTATAAAAATACGCTTCTGTGATGATACATGTTTGTCACAGTAGGTCGCATTTTCTATCATGCATGTACATCCATGACGATTTTATGACAGAATCAAGATAGTCATACCTGTGCTGCCGCAGAAGTGTTCCATGACATTACCAAAATTATCATCATGGAAGTGTCCACTTCCATGACGATAAATCCCGCGTCACAGAAATGCTTTCGTCAAGGGTGACCGACACGTGGCATCCACCATAACGGAACGCCGTTAAGCTATCGGGTCGGGTTTTGGATCCGATAACCCGTTAACAGCCCCGACCAATGGGGATTTTCCACGTGTAAAATCATCATTGGCTGGAGGAAACACGTGTCGGCTCATCGTTGGGACAGATGCCATCCACTCATTGGACAGAAGGCGCCTATGATACGTCGACACGTGGCACGGCCCAACAGAGGCCCATTCCCTATGAAAAGGTCGGCCCGTTTGACTTGGTCAAAAGGTGGCGGGCCGGCCCATGTAAAGCTTGTTAATGGCCTGTTCGCATATAGCCCATTTACAGCCCGCTAAACTAAGGCCCGTTACGCCCTATCCGAATTAGGCCCAGTAGCGTCATCTGGGCCACCCAATATGATTCCAGCCCGTTTTCACTTCTGGCCCATGTATGACCCATGACGTCTTTCGGCCCATATGAGGCCCTATGTAACTCTCGGCCTATGAACGGCCCGTGGTGAAACTGGCCCGTCATGAACAGTGCATCACTTTACACCCATTAACGGCTCGTGGTGAAACTGGCCCATAATGAACAGTGTATTACTTTATACCCATTAATGGCCCGTTATTCCATTGGGCTGTTTCCAGCCCATGTTATCTTTCGGCCTTCTCAGAGCCCATTTATTCTTGGGCTCATTTCTAGCATTCGTTTACTTACGACCCGTTACTTCATTTTCTGCTTGTGGGCCAAATTCAGCCTGTGGTTACAGTCGGCCCATTTGTGGTCCGTTAATACATTGGGCCATTTTCATAGCGTCATCAAATACGGCCTATTAATGATGGCCCATTATGGTCGGCCCATGAACGGACGATTCCAACTCTAGCCCATTTACGGCCATAATGCGGCCTGTTATTGGCCCATGTTTGGCCAATCGATCATACTGCTCATATAAGGCCCATTGATGATACGGCCCGTAGAAGGCCCATTGTTTCTACGGCCCGTAGAAGGCCCACTGTTTCTACGGCCCGTAGGAGGCCCAGTGTCACTACAGTAAATATTAGCCCATGGTTATTGTGGCCTAGTTTTAAAAAATAGGTTATTGCAGCCACTAGCAAACCGCGGAAAAAGAACTACAATGACTACAAGCAAACAAATAAACAAGACAACAAGGAAATAAATAAGGAAGCAACTTACGCTAGGCTATCACGGCTACCACACATAGTACATCCACTGGGCATCAAAGTTCGCCACCAGTGCAAATAAACACGCCGACAAAAGAATATACAAAACTGAGAGCACTTCAGACGGCACTAGGCCTGGCTAGGTCGGGGCCCCTAAACAGCTGAAGAAGCTGAGTAGACCTCAGTTGTGTCAACGATAGATGCATCAACACTAGATTTAAGGCATGATGGTGCGCACGGCAGTCCTCTGACATCTTTATTGCATCTTTGACTTCAAGTCGGAGCTGAGCTAAAGCAAGCCTTTCCGCTTTAAGTTGAGACTGAAGAAGTCGAACTGATTGAGGCAGCGACTGCACAGAGGTTGTCTCACACCTGCTGGTGAGTAGCTTCAACTCACCGTCTTCATCAAGACAGGACCTTGGGGTCATCTCGCTGTCCTCAAGATGGTTTGGCTCACTATCTTCCCTAAAGTTCTGCCTGGCGTAAGAGATACGAGTCTAAAAGAGAAACAAGGAGACACGTAACATGTTTCACAATTATATAAGCAAATAAATGGATCTGTTCTGCATAAGGAACATATTTTTACAACTACAATTTGAAACTGGTAGTTGTTGCAAACATCCAATCAGATGTAAACAGCAAAGCAAACAGCAGTGGAGGAAATGCTGCCTATCCAAATCTATACTAGAACAAAGTTTGAAGGCTTGAGAAGGATGAACTTACATTACATGTTAACACGGGCTGGACAAAGCCCTTCTCCATGTTGATGGAAGGATAATTCAATAAATTCCCCAAAGAAAATTCTTTATAAGCGTTGCCATTATTCTACATTTTGCAAAGAGTAAATATAGATCAAATAATATTGGAAGAAACAGAGGATAATGAAGCTCAGGTGCAGACTGATGATACATAATCAAATAGCAATTAATTAAGTACATCGTTACAAGGCAAAAGGGAGAGAGGTACTGACAAGAGCAATGTAGAGCCCATTATTGTTTTGAGATCGTATGATCCTTTGAGCAAGGAGATTCATCTGAAATTAGTTTTCATACAAGAGAGAAGGTAAGGCACAAGCAGAAATTTAGGAGTTCAAATTTTGAATTGATATCATAGACAGTACTTGACGCTGGGCTCCCAGCTATTCTAATAGGGGTTTGGTCACTGGAGTAGGGGTAAAGTGTGGTATAGTTGGGTCTGTGTTTTCTGTGGCTGCTGATCTATCTGATTTAACAGGTATCACTACCTTTTCCAAATACCTAGTTTGTACTCCTTGAGGATCTGCACTCACCCTCTTCCTTTTGGACATCTATTCCGAAAGAACAACATTTGACTGGAAAAACATAGTGTGACGACAAATGGAATAGGTACAGAAAATGGATAGGTATGGCATATACTCATATATGATGCTTAAACTAAGCAGATGGTGTAACAAAGTAGAAGTAATGCAAGAGGTCAGATGCAAAATATGTGCGACCAATACAACTTTGCAAAGTTAGAGCAAGCACCTTGATGGGTGAATAAGATAGGCCATCCTCCACCATGCCAAGTTTGTTAGCCAGTGGATCGTTCCGCAATATTCCTCTCGTGCGCCCATTCTCATATTCATTTTGATAATGTTCAATATCTGACATGCATGAAAACATAAAAACAAGTGAGATTTTGTTTGTAATGCAGAAGTGATTCTAATCCAATATTGTCTCCCTGTAAACCCCTTTGTGCTATCTCTGCAATTCTTTTAAAAGATGCCATGCATGCTATAATTTGTTGTGTGCACACATATAATGTGGCCTACTACTCAAAATATGAGAGCTCCAGAAGTGATGACACTTCGCAGATGATAGCTTCAACATATAGTAAAGAAGAACAAGTCGACCTGACCTGACAGATTCAAAATATACTAAGGGAGAACAACTCGACCTGACCAGTCGACCGCAAGAGAAGAGTATCATCTTAAAGAAGAGCAGAAGAGCAAGTAGATTGAAGATATTACAAGTCTTTCAATACAATGTCGGTTGTCCACCCATGATGAACCAGAGCGCACAGAGAAATACTATTCTTTCCGGTCTCTCCATATGTGGCTCACATGCATTTCGAAACTAAAGTAGGAACATTTAGCTAACCAATTAAACATCTCTTAGTTTTACTAATATCAGCAATAATATCAGATATGAATTTGTACAACTAAGCTTGTTTAGCTCGATGGGTGGAGCATTGCTATTACGACACGAACCACGTAGGCTGATTGTGGTCATCATAAAATGGGGAAAACATAAGCATGATGAGTACAGTGTTGACCGTGGCAGTGGGATGGCAGATCTGAAGCTGCAAACCGCGCAAAGGGTAGTTAGCAACCGATGTTTGCTTTAAAATAACAACTAAGATTTGGTATGGACAAGAAAGTACGGCAACAAGTGACAAAGAAATGCAATTATGATGTCTCTCTATATGTCGCGACATGCATTTGGAAACTCAAGTGGGACCTTTAGCTAACTAAATGTGTCGGTTAACTAATAACAGTATCATATCACAATCATATTTGAACAACTAAGCTTTCGAATTCTGAGTGTTGTGTTGTTTAGCTTGAAGGGTGGAGTAATGCTAGTACGACAGAAAGCACCTACGCAGATCATAATAGAGTAAATAAAAGGGGAAAACCCTAAGCATTAAGAGAAAAATCAAGAAAGTGGAACTAGCTGGACCAGTGGGTGGCACACATGCTTTTTGAAACGAATATAGGAACATTAGGTGACCAATTAAACATTCTCTGTTTTAGTGATATGAGCATCATATCAGATTCGTATTTCAACACGTAAGCTTTGGGTTGAGGTCTTGAGGAGCAGTGCTAGCACGACACGAAGCACCTACGATGATGGTAGTGAATATAAAGGGGGGAAACCATAAGCTTTACGAGTATAGTGCCCGTGCCATGGCGGATCTGAAGGTGCAAACCGGACAAAGCTACTTCGCAACCAATGTTTGCTTTCAACTAGCCACTACGATTTGGTACGGACAAGAAAAGTACAGTAAACAAATTACGATCTATTTTCCGGGTGAGATCAATAACTTAAGCACATATGAAAGAGTACCACCTCTCTTGCGACGCCGTGTAGGCCTATGCTGATACGTTGAGGGTGTTGCGGGTGCGATGGCTGTCGGCAGCGGGGAAGAAGACTTTAGACGTAGGGATGGCAATGGGTACCCATTACCCATGTACCCGGTGGGTAAAAACCCTATTAGGGCAAGGGTATGGGTCAAAAAAATATCCATGGGTACATAAATAGGAAATTTTCATACCCATCGGATATAATGGGTACGGGTACGGTTTAGTACAACCCATACCCGTGTGCCTATGTACCCGCATATAATTTGATAAATAGGCCTTAAATATTATTTTATCCACATATTGCAAATGTATTACCTGTACATAAATTGTGCAGCCAAGGACCTCATCATGAATTCATGTTAGGCTGTCGCGCGATAATAGCTAGCCCACGAATGAAGCCACGAGCCCACCTCCAGAATCCCATACGTATATCACGTATCCCTTAAAAATATATCACATATCCCTATATGGCTACTATGCATGATTGAACCCCTCAAAAGAAATTCTATGCGTGATTGACGTCCAGAATTGCCATGCAGGCTTGCGGCAACCAACATATCGATCTCATCTTCTCGTCGCCGCCAGCCAGCGCTTCTAGCCACTTGCCGCCGCCTGCCAGCGCCTCCAGCCGCTTGCGGCCAGTGCTGCATGGACATGGACCCAGGGGATTATGAGCATAGCTTGCGCCGTCGCGCGTGAACGGGAACCGCGAGGTGGAGCTGCAGCTCGGCGACCACCACGGACAAGAGCAGGCAAGCCTACCCCGAGCCCTGATCTTATAGTTTGAATATATTTTGAATATTATGAGCACTAATCTTATGGTTTGAATATATTTTGTTGTACATAGAGGATGTGATGTATTGATGTATATGAGCATTCATTGATTTTGCATAGACATTATGTATATAGATGACGTGATGAAGACAAGTTTTGTGTCTATACATGATGATGATTAAGAATGAAATATTTTGTTTCAACAACAATTTATTTTTGTATGTAGGTTTTGTGATATATTCGTGTACATCAGTACACAACACCCTTGATATCTGCATAGAGATGCATGATGTGTGTATATGACGTGATAAAAAAAATGTGTGTGATGTTTGACTATGAATATTTAATTTTCATGGAAATATGTTTTTTATATAGATGATGAGATCTATTCATGTATACGAACATCGATTTCTGCAGTGATACAAGCACCAACATCCAACTAGATGTTCCTCCTGAATCCGTCGATGATATATTTGCCCCAATGGATGAAGATGGAGATTGTGTTGTCATTTTAGACGACAAAGATGGTCAAGAGGAGGAGCTAGGAGAGGAAACTGAAGTTGGCAAATGCAAGCTAACTTCTACAGTTTGGTGTAACTAATGTAAGTTGACGCATTGCTCAAATTATTGTTATAAGTTGTTGTTTATGTCTACGTAGTGCTCAAATTGATGTGTTGCAAATCCGGGTAATTTTACCCGTGGGTATCCGTTTACCCTGACGGGTGATGGGTATGGGAAAAAATTGTACCCGTCGCTAGATATGGGTACGGGTGATGGGTAAGATTTGGGGCGATGGGTAAGGGTATGGGGTGGCTCCACCCGTACCCAAACCCTGCGGGTGCCATCCCTATTTAGACGACAGACGGCCGGGTCGGGGGATATATCCTGTTGCCGTGGACGAGGCGGTCATAGAAGCGGCAACGACAAGGTGGATGACGGCGCCGATGAAGCGAGAGGAGGCGATGAAAGGATCCTGGTCCAGCGCCGTGGATGAGAGACGTCCATCTCTTGCAGTGGACGATGGGGTAGGGGTAGCGGCTCCGGTAAGGTGGAGGATGGGGTGGCGGACGGAGGAGGCTGGCCATAGTGCGGAGGTTGTCGTGCCGCCGACGGTGTATGAATGGGGAAATGGAGGGGAGGGGAGGGGATCTCAAACTTTGGGACGCGCTTCTCTAAAATGGGGGAAAGTTACGAACTTATCCCCCATTTAAAATTTCGTACATCACGTCGGTTGGGGATAGGACGGTAATCTCGCATCTCCCAAATATTTGCCGGTAACTATTTCGGGCGAGGAGAGGGTGTTTTGCCGCCCACGGTGTATGAACGGGGTTGACAGGTAGGGCGGTTGTGTCACGTCTGATGGAAGTTACACATCTGCCCCTATTTAAAATATTAGCCTACATCGATTTCGGACTAGGAGAGTTTGTTTTGCCGCCCACCGTGTATGAATGGGGAAATGGAGGAAGAGACACATGTCTTTCGGACGAGCTTGAATCAAATGTGTTTTGCCGCCCACGTTTGGCACCCACCGTGTCTGAATGAGCTCAGAGGCCGTCGTGTCACGTCTGATTGAAGTTACTAGTCTACCCCTATCGATAACAGTGTAAATCCGGTCGATAAGGATGTCAAGTGTCAGGGGTAGACAGTAATTTCCATCTCGCAAACACTTGCTTCGGGCAGCCCACAAATTATAGTGGGTGTTTAGCCGCTTCGTTCAAAACTTGGGAGAATTAGCATTCACGTTTGCCCTGGGACCTGGCAAACTAAATTCAAATCCAATTTGTATTTGATTACGAATATCCACAGATAATTATACATTTTGTTATTTATTTCTTCAAAACCACAACAAAGATTTATTCCACCTTTATATATGATTATGATTTAGAAATGTCATGATCTTCGAATTCAGTAGGTTGGATACACTCTGAGTCAAACAGTTATTTCATCCAATACAATATGCTCACACGAAAAACAGTTCACCTTATGTCAATCATACAAGTACTGAGGATTACCTCGCCTAAAAAATTCGGATCATTACAACACATGGACAACATAGGGGGTCTTGCAACATAATCCATTCAGAGACATGACACAACATGCAAGTACAATAATCTAATGACAATTTCAACTGGTATCTAAAGAAGAACCAGGATTACCTTGGGCTTCAGATAGCAGAAACAGCAGGACCTCCTCCGTCTTCAAATGCAACATTCTTACTTCCTCCAATTCTTGGGTTGCTTGCATAATGCGTGCCGCTAATTCCACAATTTCTAGCCTCAAGATAAAGATTACCTCATTCATGGCAGCCACACCATCTCTTTCTGCCTCTAGTAGAGCCTCAAGCACTATAATATCTGTGCTCAGACTGCTCTCCGGTGGTGTTGCCTCTGAACTGCTACCATCTAGTAACATGGATGGCGCACTGCTTCCACAAATAGATTCTGGGGTTGTACATTGTGTCCTAGTGTGAACGACATCCTGAAATGTTTCTGCTGGACATCAGTAAGAGATAGTTATCTTATGATCCAGGCAGTAAGCTTACATGGTAAACGATGGACGAGTTATTGCCGAGCATGGCAAACTATATTTAAATGGTTCGAAGCAGCATCAGTCGAAAAGAAATTAAAATGGTAAGATGAAACTAGGGATGTAAGTGGCAAATAAATGACATCCGCCAGTCCCATCTAGTTAGTTTTTGCTACCTCCCTAGTTCATTTTCCTCAAAAAAACAAAAACTCTTTTGAACTATCATACCACTGGTGGACTTTAATCGGGATTAAACGGGACCCAGTTGACATCCCTAGTTGAAAGGGAGTGTACAACCGCTATATTTAAGTTGCCAAGGCATCTAAGCAGTTGAAATAATCTGAGAAAGCACTTAACAGTGTGGCCTCATATAAACTACGAAGACAGTCTTGTGATGAAGTTGAGAGGAAAAGTTAAGGACTCAAATGAAATAGGCATGCGTTTCTTTACGACAGTACAACAGGCATTGCTGACATATTGGCGAACTCAAGTATAGCGTAACAACAAATAAGCATTTGAATAAAGCAATACAGCAAAGCAGACAACTGAACTATTTGTAATTCGGTAGGATTACACGTTGAGGGCACAAGCCAAGAAAGCAGCCCACTCGCATTACATTTCACATGTACTAAAACATACTGGCTTACCATATGTTGCTATGAAGCCTAGCTGCTGTTGCAATGTTCTTTGAAGATATCGTCAGCATCCCGTGGTTGCAAATCTAGTTGTTGTAGTTTATTCTGCACCATCTATTTAGGTAAAATTAATTTTAGTCGCATGCACTGGTCTGAATTGATCATCAATGGTTCATATAAACTAATGAAAGAAGGGTGTGTGCATACACGACAATATATATGCTTCCCTCTATTTTTATGCTTGTTCGAGGTGCCAGCCCCAAAAGAACAAATATTTTGCTTGATGGGGTTAGCAGCTCCATAATTAATAGAAGCATCAAATTAGTCATGCAACTTGGGAAGATCAAGAACACACAATCAAGTAATGAACAGAGGCTCGGAGCAGTGATGTAATAGCTAGCATCAGAAAATGTAGGGTAAAACGAACAAAAAAGCAGCGGAACCACATGCTAGTTTGCTGATGTGTAATTAAGCATAGAGAACATTAAGCAGTCTGATGGAACCAACAGGTGGCATCGTAACAAAACTAAAGCATATTAACTATATGTGCACTGGTATGTAATTTAGCACATGTAACATGTTCACTGCCAGAAGTATGGCCCTACAGGTGCAAGCAGAATAACCCATCTCATGAAAAACTGAATGATGCCCCGAAGAAATTCAAAGGTGTGGTGCTTATGCTAGGAAAGTGAACGTAGGCGCCAGCCGTTGGATAATGGTACCTGATTCTCGGTGGCGTATTGGTATTGTTGTCATACTTGATAGCTAAGGATCGTCGATGGTGCTCGTGTTGCGGTTGAGTTTGGGCCGGTTGTCGCCGTCGCTGAAGCGGCTCCGGTGCTACAGTTGCGGCGGCTGTCGACATACCAGAAAGCTCATCTGTGGTAAGTGAACAGTTGCACGATAAATAGAAAAACCGAAGGAGTACAAATCGAAATAACCTGATGAGGCTGCGGCGTCGGTAAAGCAGGGCCGGTGGAGTTGAATATGGCGTCTGTGGAGCGGGTCTGGTGCAGTGGACGAAGGCTTCGGCGGGCGCGTTGTATAGTGCTTTCGATGAGGTGGATCTGTTGCGGTGGACGAGGGCTTGTATGAAGGCCAGCGAAGGGGCGGACAAGGGAGTCAGTGAAGGGCCTACGCTGTGGTGGACAAGGGCACCGGTTAAGCAGATCTGGTGCGGTGGACCATGATGGCGGTCAAGGAGATCTGGAGCGGTGGACAAGCCAGTCGCCGAAGCGGCCCCGGTGAAGTGATGAGTTGGCAGTTGGGGGTTCCAAGGTGCGGAAGGTAGATCCGTCGAGGTGTGAGGTCCACCGCCATTGCGACGGAGGACTAGATTCGGCGGCTTGCCGTGGTTGGGGGTCGGGGAGGGGAAGGGGAGGGGCTCTGGGGAAGAATGTTGGGGGCAAAGAGGGGGAAACAATGGGGTTACCAAAGCAGCCATTTTCCGTTCATGTGGCAGGGGTAAAACAGGAATATCGCAGGGCTAAACTTTCGGGCGCGTGATATTTCAAGCGGGAAGTTTGAAATCTTTTGGCGCCTAAAATTATAAGTATTCTGCTCTCGTATGGCCGACTATGATATCATGGCCGACAATTTGTTTGTTTTGCACGCAAAAAAATGTACAAGTTTTGAAAATCAATGTCTCCAACTCGAAACTTAGATTGTCCATTCAATTCAAATATGGATCATTGAGCTACTACAAGCAAATACCATCATACGGTCCAATTCAAATGAAATTCCAAATGTGTTTATCCTAAATATGATGACAAAAGCAAAAATGTGTATGTGTATGAATAAACTGGATGATTATAAAGTTTGAACATGCCCATATGTGTATATCTCTAGGTTTGATATATGAATTTGAAATCACGAAATCCTGGCTTAAAAACTGTACCTCCATTTAAATGAATTACAAAAGCTAATGATGGAGTCGAATTCCAAAATTCCAATCTTAGGTTTGTAATTCTGGTACATCAAGGTATATCACGCATGTTGAAAAGTACCGTTATCTCATAGTACAAATTGTGAAACAAATTGATCAATCATGAGTGCACAATATCTCAATTACGCTAAAGTCCCTCAAATATAGACACCTCACTCTTTATCTGAAGTCAACCCCCGTACCACCACACACACACACGCACCACTACAAAAAAATACACTTCCGTGATGATACGTGTTTGTCACAGTAGGTCGCATCTTTTGTCATGCATGTACATCCATGACAAATTTATGACAGAATCAAGATAGTCATACCTGTGCTGTCGTAGAAGTGTTCCATGACATTACCAAAATTATCATCACGGAAGTGTCCACTTCCATGACGATAAATCGCGCGTCACAGAAGTGCTTTCGTCAAGGGTGACCGACACGTCGCATCCACCGTAACGGAACGCCGTTAAGCTATCGGGTCGGGTTTTGGATCCGATAACCCGTTAACAGCCCCGACCAATGGGGATTTTCCACGTGTAAAATCATCATTGGCTGGAGGAGACACATGTCAGGTCCGCGTTGGCACAGGTGTCACTCATCCAATGGGCGAGACGCGCCTATGATATGTTGACACGTGGACCGGCCCATCAAGTTTAAATGGGCCAGCCCAACTAAAGGCCCACAAGATTTTGTGGACCATAATGGGCCAGCCCAGCTAAAGGCCCATGAGATTTTGCGGACCATAATGGGCTGGCCCAGCTAAAGGCCCACAAGATTTTGCGGGCCATAATGGGCCAGCCCAGGTAAAGGCCCACAAGATTTTTGTGTGCCATAATGGGCCGGCCCAGGTAAAGGCCCACAAGATTCTTGCAGATCATAATGGGCCGGCCCAGCTAAAGGCCCATGAGATTTCGCCGGCATTAATGGGCCGGCCCAGCTATAGGCCCACAAGATTCTGAGGACCCTAGTAGGCCGGCCCATTAACTGGCTGTCATGTTTTGGGCCAAATGCCGGCCCATATTTGATCCGATCCATTAATGGCCTGCCATGCTCCGGGCCTAATAGTGGCCCATATGAGATTCGGCCCGTTAAAAGCCTACCACGTTCTGGGCCAAATTACGGCCCAGATCAGGTCCAGCCCTTTAAGAGGCTTTGGGCTCAATTATGGCCCATATCAGATTCGGCCCGTCAACTGGACACTATGCTTTTGGGCCCACTTGCTAAAGGCCCACTTAGTAATTCGGCCTGATATTAGTTTTGGCCTGTTAAGGGCCCGTTTAACATTTCGGCCCTATATTAATTTCGGCCTGTTAAAAGCCCGTCATATAGTTGGGCCTAACTACGGACCAGTTTGCATTTGGCCTGCTCGCAGCCAATATCTGATTGGGCCAGACAAGGACCGAGACAATTTTGGCCTGTTAAAAGCCTGTGATTTGATTCGCACAATCATGGGCCGGGGTTCATTTCGGGCGGCTGCCGGCCCGTGAACTGTTCAGCACGTTTCAGGCCCAACCTACATCGTGATTGCATGACGGCCCGATTATGTACCGTAATTTTACGGTTTGGCAGGTTTACTGCGAAGACAGGATATATATACAGTAAAATAACTGCAGCATCGTGAATAAGAAAAAACCTGACTATACAATAAAGAAATTACGACATATTACATCCACTGGGCATCAAAGTTCGCCACTATGATAATAAAGCACAAGCAGACAGCAGATTACATGCACTGGGCATCAAAGATCGCCACCAGTGCAAATAAACACGCCGACAAAATAATATACAAAACCGACAGCACTTTAATAGAGTTCAAGAAAGGTTAGCCCTGCTGGGGAGCTGCAGCGCAAACAACTGAGCAAGATGATGAGACTGCGCTTGTTCAACACTTATATCTTCCTCACTCTGAAAGATAAACAAGCAGACAGATGACATGTTTTGCACATAAAAGTATCAGTGCTGACAATTCATCACATTTCTTACTGACGAATAAAGTGACACAGTTTAAAATTGCATTAACACAATATGGTATTGTTCAGGTCAAGACATGGCAGGAAATGACATTGTGAAGGAGTTGGCAGCTTCACGACACCATTGGATTACAGATCAAGAACTCATAAGTATCAATGGCCAGTGTGATGTCAATTTATACCATTTAAGATTGGCAAATAAAGAGACGGTTTAAATAATAGTAGAATGATATGACATTGTTCATAGTTAAGACATTGCAGAATATGACATTATGTTGTAGTGGGTAGGTTCACCACACCACTGGATTACATTATTGGTGAAGACAGACATTATGCTGTTGTAGTCACGCCTAACCAAATATATACAACAAAGTTTGAAGGCTTGAGATGGACAAACTTACATTATTGGTGAAGACAGGCTCTATAAAGGCCTTGTCCATGCTGATGGGGGGGCAATTCAAAAAGTTTACCACATAATCTTCTTCAAAAGCATTGCCTTTATTCTACATTTTGTTAAGAGTAAATATAGATGTGATAATATACTAAAAAATGGAGAATATTTAAGATAAGATGAAGAGTGATGCTACATAACCAAGTAGCTATAAATGTAAGTGCAGCGATACACAACTAAACTTCTTCAGTACCAACCTTATGGTAAGAGTAAATATATATCTGATGTGTAGAAAATGGAGGGCAAAGGAAAATAAGCTGCAGAGTGATGGTACATGAACAACTACCTATCATTATAAGTACACTGATAAAGGACATCATGTACTTACAAGAACAATGCAGAGCTAAAAAAACATTGGCATTGGATATATTCTACATTAATGTAACCATTCATAAAGATCAGATAATTTGGAGCGAACAATCGATAAGCAAGCTATCATGCATACTGCTGTCACATAATGAACTAGGTATGTATGCAAGTACAGTGATACAGGATAACATGTACTAACAAGAGCAAAGCAGCGGGCAGCATATTTGCGATATCCTGTCGTTCTTGTCAAACCAGAATTCTTCTTCGAGCAGATTTCCTGCAAAAAAGATCCGTAAGGCACATGCGGAAAAGTAGAAGTTCAAATTGTCATGTGATTTCATAGACAGTACCTCATCCTGGGAACGAGACCAGTGCATAACAAGGTTTTTCCATTCAATGTGTTCTAAATTTAGCACACGAGACTTCACCAGAAATTCGTTTATAGACTTGCCATCAAAGTGTGATTTCCTCAGGTAACACCGATACTGCTGCAATGCTTCCTTGAAAAGCACAAGCAAGCTTTGCTCGTCATGACTATCCAGATTGACCCTCGCCTAGTTACAACAATGTAATGTAAATCATTGATGTGTTCAATCAGCAAAAAACAGGAAAATAATAACCATGAATAATAGCACTTACACGTAAGTTGGACAGGAAGATGTGAAAATGGTGTTTGTCTTCACAATAATCTTCCCATGATGGGAATATATGCACGTAGTCCCTAACAACATTGAAAGCATTGTCTTTTAAACTGGGAATAAATGGAACGGGGTTCCAATCTGCAGGAATTGGCCGTCTCTGTAGTTGGGATAGGTCTTCGGCCGGTGGACTTGTTGTACTTTTTGCTGGAGTGGGATTTTTCTGTGGTACAGCTGGTGCTATGGCAAATGAAATCGGTATAACTTTTGCTGGAGTGCAGGTCCTATGTGGTGGGGCTAGTGGTGTGGCTAGTGAAGTATGGGTACAATCTGCTGGAGTCGGTCCTACGTTTTGTGTCACTGGTTGTACAACCAATATAAGTGGGGTGCTGTCTGATTTCTCCGGCACCACCACGTTTTTCAAGGACTTTGCTGGTGCTCCTTCAGGTTCGGCAATCACCCTCTTCCTTTTTTATGTCTGATGCACAAGAACAACATTTGAGTGGAAAAACATGGTATGATGACAGATGGAATATGTATTGATAATGTATGGGCATGGCATCTCGACATATATGATGAGTAAACTAAGCAGATGGCGGTGCAACAAAGTAGAAGAAATGCAAGACAACATATGCAAGATACCCGCAATCAATAAAACATTGGCAAATTAGAACATGCACCTTGATGGATGAACAGGACATGCCATCTACCTTTGACTCCTTGAGGTTAGAATAGTCATTAGGATCATATTCTGAACAAGAATCAACAGGTGGGGAGCGTATGAGTTTCATTGCATCCAGAATGGCACTCAATGCCTTGGTGCCAATTTTGTAAGTCATTGTAGTGTTTCGCTTCAAGAGTGGACTGCTGCTAGTGCGACACAAAGCAGCTACACAGATCATAGTGTAGATATAACGAGAAAACCTTAAGCATCAGAGTAAAATCAGCAAAGTGGAACTTGCTGGAATATATGTGCTAGTATTGCCGGTATGGCTAGAAAGGCTTCGGATACCAGCTCTCTTCAAGTGAAGGTGCGGTACTGTTAATATCAGTGTAACTCTCAAAAGCGACACAACTCCTCGCATTTCCTTGCTATTCTTATAGGATTCAAGTGGGAAGGCCACTACAAATCCTATTCCTATGTTTACAATATCCTACGAATCAAAGAGGCTCAAAGTGTCCATCATAACCGACTGTATAGACCTCCACACTGCAAATGTCCCTGCTCATCTTCAGTACAAGGAACATACTGTACTACTATCATACTCCCTCCGTTCCAAAATAAAAGTCTTGGTAGAGATTTCCACTATGGATCACATACAGATGTATCCAGATACATTTTAGAGTGTAGATTCACTCATTTTGCTCCATATGTAGTCCATGGTGGAATCTATACAAAGACTTGTATTTAGGAACGGAGAGAGTACATATTAAAGAAGAACAGAAGAGGAACATGGTAAAGAAGAGCAAGCAAATTTTGGATAATAAAATGTTGGTTGCACAGTGCCCACACATGATAAACCAGAGCGCATTAAGAATGCAACTCCCAGCTGTCTCTCGACCATTTCAGGCGGTTGGATGAAGATCCTACGTCTCCTAACCCTTCTTCTTCCTCGTCTCCGATTCTTCCCATACAGAACACCGCACGGGCCGCCGGCCGGACCACCGGCCCCCACCGCTTGTGTTCCTCTGCCACCCCCGCCCCAACCCCCACCCGCGTCGAGTTTTCTTCATTCGGCGAGGCCCCACAACCACCTGAGCCCCTTCGATCGCACCGGCGAACTCCAGCGAGCTCTGAAAAATCGACTGACCCAATTTTGAAATTTAGTCTACTGTGATTTAACTAGTGTGGAATATAAAAGGGGAAAACCATAAGCATTGGGAGTATAGTGTTGAGCGTGCCATGGCGGATCTGAAGGTGCAAACCGGACAAAGGCAACTTCGCAACCAAGACACGAAATCAGAGTAAAGTAGTGGCGATCTATTTTCTTGCTGTGATAAATAAGTTGAGCAGATACGAAAGAGTACCGCCTCTGGTGCGGCGCCGTGTTCGCATCTGCTGAGAATTTGACGGTGATGCGGTAGTGATGGCTGTCGGTGGCGTGGAAGCAGATCTAGGAGGGTAGACGGTGGCAGCGGGGCGCGGTGGATGAGACGGTCGTAGGAGCAGCGCCGGCAAGGTGGACGACGGCGGGGATGAAGCGAGAGGATGGGATGCAAGATCCCGGTCCGAAGCCGTGGATGAGAGAGGTCGATCTCTTGTAATGGACGGCGGCGACGGGGTACCAGCTCCGGCATGGTGGAGGAGGACGGCGGTGGATGGGGTGGCGGACGAAGGAGGATGGGGTGGAGAGGGTGTTTTGGCGCCCACGGAGTACGAATGGGGAAAAGGGAGGTAGAGAGGAAGGGGAACCATGTATTCAGGGCGTGCTTGTCTCAAATGCGAGGAAATTTACAAACTTAGCCCTCGTTTCAAATTTCTACTACATCACAGCAACATTAGTTAGTTGGGGATAGGACGGTAATCTCGCATACACCGAATATTTGCCGATGAGAGTTTGTTTTTGGCTCCCACCGTGTATGAATATGAATCAGGGAGGAAGTCGTTTTCGGCCGAGGACACACTGTGTTTTGGCGCCCACCGTGTATGAATCCGGGTGAGAGGCGGTTACGTCACGTTTGGGTGAAATTACAAACCTACCCCTATCGAAACCTATAGAAATCCAGCAGATAGGCTTTGCGTGGCAGGGATAGGCAGTAGTGATTTCCATCTCGCAGATTTGGGTTTCGGGCGGTTACTGCGACTTTCTCCGCTTCTTCAAATTTTGTAGAGTGCATGTTTACCGTGCCAACTCAATTTGAATCCCGTTTGTATTCTATTTTTTCCGGGCGGGATCCATTTTCAATTGGAATTACATTCTATATACATCATTTTTTTAATATATACTTTCAAAAGCACAACAAAGAATTCTGCTCCTTTATATGTATAATATGATTTACAAATACAACGATCTCGAAATCTTAAGGTTGAATTGGAATTTTTTTTAACCAAATTATGTTCTACTAAAATGTATGGATCAGTAATATCTACATATTAAATAACATAGATGTGCGTGAATTCATACGAGTATGCATGTTTGATAGATCAATTTTGGTTCGAGTATGGATTACATGTATCATCATCTCGAATTCAAATATTTGAATCCCTTTTTTGTTCACTCCTTTCACGTCCATCTCTCTCGCATGCATGCTCCTTCAGGTAGCTATCACTCTCTTTTCTCCAGCTCACCCGCACGCTCACTTCATGTTTATCTTATCCTCGCAAACATGGTCTCTCGACGTTTCCCTTGAGAAGTGTCACACTCTCCCTATCATTATACATTACACGGTTTTCATTATCTGTCACGTCTCTACTGTTCTCTGGTATCACTCGGTACCTAAGCTTTCTTTTTCACCGCCACACACACAGTCTCCACTCATCTTTCACTTTGTCTTTCTCTCTATGGGATTCTCTCACACACCCTATATGTCTCTACATATGACTCATACCACTAAAATTACTCTCTCTCTCTCTCTCCTGTAGACACAACATTTGTTGCGGTCTCCTTTTCGTCTCCATCCCAGACTGACATTATTCATTTGTTTACCGATCAAACAATCCCGACTACCGTCTCCTCTCTCTCTCTCTCTCATAGACACACACACACAACTCCTGCTTCCACTCCCCTTCCCGACTACCGTCTCTCTCTCTCACACACAAAACTCTCGCTTTCTGACCCCGACTCGTATTTCTCTCACAAACATTTATCGACTAACTAGCCTCTATATAGGTTTATACACTCGCACACTCGTGCTTCCACCATCGCATACATGTCTCTCTCCCGCTCCTTGTATCTATGTAGATTTTTCTTCCCTTCTTGAGGCACACCCTCTCGATCGTGCACACACACATTATCGCCTCATTTTAAGCTGATACCTATCGCACACACACTCCTTGTGTCTTTGTCACACATGCACTCCGTCCTCCTCCACTCTCCCTCTCTCTCACACACACATGGGCTTTTTGCAACAACTAGCAAGATGGCCATGCGTTGCATAGAACATCACGATGCATTTGTATGAGTAGTTGATCTTGTGGGGGAAAAGGATGAACGAGGGAAGGCCTTATTTGCAAATGTGGAGAGGGGTGTGGGTATCTTTTTGCAAAATTGCCATAGTTTCCTTCCTATCCGTCAGATATAGATCGGACGGCCTATATTGCAGGATGACAGGCACACGATCATCACCGACAATGCTTTTTATAAGAGTAGGGATAAAAAATAGAGTTGGTGATGATGGTGGGCCTGCCATCCTGCAATGTAGGTCGTCCGATTTATATCTGACGGATAGGAAGGAAAATATGGCAATTTACCCGCACTCTTCACCACATTTACAGATAAGGCCTTCCCTCGTTCATCCTTTTCTCCCACAAGATCTTGATGTTCCGTGCAACGCACGGGCATCTTGCTAGTAAGAGTAGAAATTCGACATATACCACTTCTCGAATCTTGAAACCAACAACATTCCTCCCTTATCTCATTAAAACCGCCAAAGGAATATATTTTGATTGAAACATAACATATTTTTAGTGATATACGTATTTCAAAACTAGACTTTTTTTTCTATCAAATCGGTGAATATGTATTAATCTACTTTGATTGTGTGGCAATGCATTGGCACATTGCTAGTAGTTATTATAATTTTTTGGACACCAGACAAACGGTGGAGTACATATACGAAGAGAAGAGGCGCATGCACGCAGTCGGCCTCTCGCTGTCTCGCACACATGAGTGTTACGTAAAGGCGACGTTAACAAATAAACCCTAAAACCCTAGGTGCACGATTGCTACATTCGCGGGTACCGGGTACGTGGTGGAGCACCTTTGTAGGAATAGTCAGCTCGCGTGATAATTTGATCCGTAGGAGTTGATGGCCGGGACCACAGGTGAACGACTTGGAGCGCGGTGGCTCGCCAGTTGCCACAGATCGAGTAGCCACGTTTAAAATATCATTTTTAGCAGGGTTAAGAGTTCCGATTTTCAATGGCGCGTTATAAGTAGTAAGTAGTTTTTAGAACGATTGGTATGGAGTGAAAATGGAATTCATAGTACTACATACCTCCTTGGCGTATGGTTGTATGGTTTTTTTTGCGATGGAGGTTGTATGGGTTTATGTTGCGAGATGTTGAACCTGGTAGTTCTAGGGCAAATACTATGGTTTAGATTTAGATGCTGGTTTTCAGTAATGAAAATTGGAAGGGGAAACCCTTCTTTGATTAAAAAAACTACTACCTCCATTCTGGTTTACTAGTCCCCTTCGTACTTTGGGTCAAAGTTTGTCCACGAATTCTACTTGTAAAATGTGAATGGAAAACGAGATTTTATTATACCTAAACAAAAAAGGACTAGAGGGAGTGATTGCTCTGACACGGACGCGACCTCTCATAGCGCAGGCATTGAACTGGGCCAAGAGGGCCGCACTCGCTGCAGGCCCGGCTGAGCACGCCTCCTCGCCGCGTGCAACCAGCTTAAGACTGCCCTGCCTGCCTTCATTGAATCTGCGAGTGTGCCGACAATATGTCCTTCCGCGAGCTGGCAGGCATTTTAGAACACAAAAAATGACTAAAATATAATTAATTTACGCATGGTCTTGACTTGTTGTGCTCTCACTGGTAGCAGGAACTAGTAGAGGATTTTCTTTATTTATAACTCTCCTCACATTTTTTTGGCTTTGAAGTGAATCATGGTTGTGGACATTATGTATGAATGTGCAGATATCTGTGAACATGAGTTTGATGTGGAAGTTGAGCTTGGAATGTCGGGCTTGTGCGTGAACTATACCATGTCCAATGCTTCGTCTGTTATTGTTTGGAAAGTAATTGATGTTATTACATGACCCAAAAAAACATTTTGTGCCACATCAGTAGATGCACGGACATCACAGCAGGCATGCTGACTGGATAAACATTTGAACCTAGCTATTATGAAGGAAATTTTGTATTGACAACAATTTTAGATAGCAGGAGACGCCTAGCCTGCTCTGCTAGCTTATTTCTGGCTTCTTCCATCTCTTCTTTGGCTTGGGTGAAGAGAGCATCTGATTGCTCTTTCCGCTTCTTCGAGAACTCAGCTACATTCTCAAGGGCTACTGCATGCTTTCTTTCAGCCTTTACTAATGCCACGAGGACACGAACAGCTGACGACTCCACCTGGCTTGTGTGTAATCCAGCATCATCTGGGAATTTGCACCTTGTGTCTAATCCAGCATCATTAGAGAACTGGCACCTTGTGTGTAATCCAGCCTCATTTTGGAAACATGATCTCGAGGTTGACCATACTTCCCTCCTCGCAGGAACTGCATCCTGACATGAAGTTACTTCTTTTTTAGATCAATACTCAGAGCAACCTAGATCCATTTAGTAGAAGCAAGATAAACAGAACTCGGAGAAGTGAATTCAAAAGGAAAAATAAATAAAAATAGACTACAAGGTGAGAACACCCACTTCCTACATCAAGCTATAAATGAAAGCATTAGGACGATTAAGACTCTTCTTATTACACATCGAAGAACACGACGCTTAAGAGAAACAGAAACTACAACATATACACATCAAAGAACATGAGGCTACACGAAAGTAATTGAAAGGGTGTTACTTACCAAAGCTCGTTTTACAGGTTCGGTGCAGCTCCTCTTTAACTTGCCACGCTCCTTGAAGATGTCCCGAATATCCCGTGTTTGGTCTTCATTGCTCCCGCACTCGTGGTTTTAAAATCTCAACATGGCAACAAAAATATACTACTAGTAATACTCGCGCATCTTGTGGGCAACATTAAAGCACTCGTCTGCCATGTTAGAGCATCTCCAACAGAATCGCAACGCGCGGCGCTTTAAAAATCTCAACATGCTATCTCTACTCTCTTCTCTACTGTTATATTTATTTTATATTTAATATTTAATATTTATCTCTACTTCCTTTACTGTCTACTTTTTTCTCTATACTTTTTTTCTTGCAATATAGGCCGTCCGATTTATATCTGACGGATAGGAAGGAAACAAATGGGAATTTTGCAAAAAGATACCCATACCCCTCTCCAGATTTGCAAATAAGGCCTTCCCTCGTTCATCCTTTTCTCCCACAAGATAAACTACTCATACAAATGCATCTTGATTCGTGCAACACATGGACATCTTGCTAGTTCTAAAAACCTTTCCATCATTTGCCACACTACTGGTTGCAGATGAAAAACCTACCCAAGCACAACGCGATACAGGAGCGACGCACAATTATAAGCTGATATTTTGTTGGACAATGGAGGCTATAACCAATTACTTTTACGAGAACAATAGCACCCATGAAATTTGAAGGGTAGGTATGAATAAATTGGAACTGCACATGTATTGCTAAGTGATTCAATACACACATTACCAATCGAGGAGGAGAACGATGGTCGCGGAGGCCTCTGTGAGTCATGGTCGGCAACGGGAGTCAGTTCATTGTACACGACGGTGGTACTTCTGCGCTTGGCGTCGGCTTCCGGGAAGCAGATCCGAGACCATGGAAGACGATGCTGGGGAAGAGGCTCCGTGTACGACGACGATGGTGGACCGACTCCAGTGCGGCGTACAAGGTCGTCGATGAGGCAGATGCGCTGCGGTGGACGAGTGCGCCGATGTAAAGGAGAGGAGCACGAAGGCTGCGGTGCCGTGGAGAAGTCTATTTTGCGATGGGGATAGAAAATGGGGAGTATTCAGGTGTACTACTCTGGGTGCCGGGGTGGGGTTGGCTGGGTAGGGTGAACCTGAAGTTACGAAAACAACCCCCTACCAAGCGTCATCCGTAGGCCTATTCCGAAGGCTATGATGGTAACTTCCCACTGCTCGAATCAGGGTCGCGGGAGATTTTCCCGCCGACCTCAAAATTTTGTGACACTAGACTCCCTGTGTGGCGTGTTGAGTGATTCGTCTAAGCAACTAGCGAGTAGTAGTAGTAAACCATGCATATTAGGTTTGACCAAAGTCAAACTTCCTAAAGTTTGACCAAGTTTATAGAAAAATATAAACATTTACCATAACAAATATGTATGATGTGAAAGTACATTCAATAATGAATCTAATGGTATTTATTTGTTATTGTATATGTTAATATTTTTTGTTATAAGTTTTATGAGAGTTTACAAAACTTGACTTTGACCAATGCTAATACGCAGACTTAAATAAAAATGGAGGGAGTACACATTTGTTTTCTTAGTTTGTAGTGAACTAATCATTTGTTGAAATTATGAAATAAATATATTAGGCTATTGACTTCAAATGTAATGGTCTATACAATTCAATAGTTACAATCATTGTCGAATCCCAAGATGTATACAAGGTCTATAGGACTTCACAACATGCTCAAACTCACATAATCCCAGTCAAATGAGAATCTAAATGCATTTCATAGTTATTACTTTGTAGGATGCAACAAAAACAACCATAACTCTACATCAGCCATTATAGAAGCAACATTTTGACATATCCCAATGTGTGAATGAAACATGCAGAGAGAGCTTTTGAAGATGGAGCAGATAGGATGGGAAAGATTGTATGTATGTGGACGAGAGAGTAGGAGACAATCCTAATGAGACACACACACACAGAGAGAGAGAGAGAGAGAGGAAGAAGTTAGGTCTGTGAGAAAGATGGATACATGTAATATACATGAGATGCGTGTGCATCTGGATTCTGTATACGTGGAAGGAGAAGAGACAACATGTTTGATGAGAGAGCTGGAAAAACATGGACGAGAGGGGAAGGATCTTGTGGGTTGAGGGATTGACAATTTTGTGCGGGGGAGAGAGGGATTGGTAATTTTGTGCAAGAGAGAGAGAGAGGGTGGGGGGAGGAGTCAGTCAGCTGTCGTCACATCACCCTGCTTCCAAATGACCCCGCATTCTCTAGCACGGTGTGGTCGCCGTCTTCGATCTGCTCGATGCCCTCTTTGAAGATTGAGGTGTTGTGCATGTTGGGGTGCAAAGAAGCACAATCGAGAGTGGTCGCCGTATAACCTTGGATGGGGATGAATTGTGTGCTCTAGGGAGTGTGTGTGTGTTGTGCTGCGTGTCTCTCTCTGTGTGTGTGTGTGTGTGTGTCAGATACTGAGAGAAAACAAACATAAGGAGAGAAATGGGTATTCACGAAGAGATTGTGTGGGCCTTGAGGTGGGCAGGGGCCGGGTGAGGGTGTCAAAATGTGCGCGTTGATGCATGTGTTACATGCGACCGTGCGAGGGACGGACGAATCGAGAGAGATGGTTGTTGTGTTACGGATGCTCCTCTCTCTCTCTCCCTCTCTCTCCCTCTCTCTCTCTCTATCTCACACACACACACACAAGTAAACTAGAAGACCATTCTCTCGTGTATACACAACGTATTGGCATCTATCTATGTCTCACTCATGCATGATCATTTGCACATTCACACCTCTCTATGTCTGTATCACACGCACACCGTCTCCACATTGCCCTTCCGCCACAACACATATATGGACACATACACACGTTCTCTCTCAGTCACACACACAAAATTAGTACTTAAAAAACCAGGGCGCACCTAAAACGTCCAAATCCAAATAAACACGAACTGGAGCTAAATTCAAATATATGGAAACATTGCAGCGTCAAGAACTTTCATAGGAAAAAAAGTTGAGTAATATTCGAGGATTGTTTTCACACACACACAAAAAGGTTCGGTGGATGTCCTTCGAGCGCGACACGGTGACGGACCGTTTGATCGACCGCACGGCCGCGGTTCACGCGCTTGCACAAGATTCCGTATCGTGGCTGTGGTACTAACTAATAAAAGCGCTGCCTAAGTCTAATGTTTATGTGTACTAGTACGGTTTTCTTTTAAGTTTGACCAACCTTATATATAAAACTAAAGTAAGCTCCCACATGCGCACTCATCAATATGCCGCCGCCGCCGTTGCGCATGCCGGCGCCTGCCTGCTCCGGCCAACAATTTCTCGCCCATCACCGCCGTGTCGCCGCCATCCCTGTGCCATGAAGCCGAAGGCTCGCCCGCTCACGTCGTCTGCATTCCCTCCTCGCGATGCCGCTGCGCTGCCAAGCACGCGAGCAACTGGTGGAGCCGCATCTATGCACGCAGCGTACGAAGAGGAGGACGAGCGCGTGCTCCAGCACGCCGGCGAGGAGGAACTAGCGTGTCATTGTCGTCTCCGCCCGCGTGGAGGAGGCGCGCATGGTGGCTGTCGCGGTGGAAGCCGGTCGCGCACGCGTCGAGCCCGCAAACCGGGTGCGGACGCGGAATCTACCTTCGAGACCTTGAATGCCACGTGGATCCTGCAATCTGAAGGAGCAATTTGGGTTAGTCGACTCATGTGAGCCATTTGATGCAACATGGATGGCTAGAAGGGCTTCTTCCACCTCTTCTGCCGTCTTCTTCCTTCGCTCCGGTGAACTTCTTTCACAAATCAACTGACCCAAATTATACTACTAGTACGAACGTATTAAGTATAGTAGGAACACGAAGATACGAGCAGTAGTACCAACTGCAAGAAGAACAGTAGTAAGACATAGTACTAGTACTACTGTACGTACTAAAGAGTTCAAATAACGAGAAAGAACATAAACATAGTTCTGCTGGGGCCTCAGCACAACACACCCTTGAAAATAAACTAAGCAACTAGTCCGCTTGACACTGCAGTAGAACCAGCATGAGCGACGGCACTGCCACCTACTCGGAGTCCAAGTCCACGTCCTCGACTTCGTCCTCGTCCCTCTTCCTCTTCCTCTTCGCCGATGCTTCTTTGCTTGAACCGGACACTGGCCTCTGCTTCTTCATCCAACCCTTGTAGATATTTAAACAAAGGTAGGCATCCATTGCTGCATATAGGATGTGATGTTCATCTAATGTCTTCGACTCCCATGCATGATGAAACTCGTGATGAGGTTTCTTCAGTTTAGCGTATGAAGGATCAATCATGGGTGCTGCCAGGGTCAGCATTGAAGGTTGAGAGGAGGACACCAGGCTTGCCTTCTAGAGATCGAAGGGCTGGCCTACAATGAGACCTTCCCGACGTAGGACATACATGTCGTTCTTAAAGCCTACAGTAACGAATTTCACTCTTTTGTCCTTCAGGAAGTTCTTAAAATACTGGCACTCAACATCGGCATGGCATATGTGGTAGACCAAGCAAACGTTATGTACGCAAACCTAGATCACGGCGGGCTTCTTCCTCTCTTCGTCCTTTAGATCCTTCTCTCGTCCCAGGACTTTGGTGTACTCAACATCTAGCCCAGCGACCCACTCATCCATTGAACTGTTGAACATGCGTAGGAAGCGAGCAAGCCATGCTTTCACCATCTCGGATCCACGTGTGTAGATGACAATGAACTGATCGCTGGTGATGGCTCTAACCTGGTACTCAGCGGCGACCATGGAGATTTGGGAGGCCATGGATTTTGTAGGAGGGTTAGGAGAAGTTGAATTGTTGTACCCCGCAAAAAAAACAGGGAGCGAACTAATGTGAAAGGACGGGACGACTGGGAGCGAACTGTTGTAAGGTAGAGTACGGGGACGAGTAGGGCGTGCGAACGACGTGGGGTTGCTGGCTTGCCCGGTGGATAAATGGCCGCAAGCCCCCAAAGAGTTCTTGAGAACTATGCGGGACCCACTAGATGTCATGTCTACTTGACCCATATCATAGGTCTGACGGTATAGCTTCTGCCTGTTCGCATGCCATGCCGGCGCGTGGATGTAACTTCACTTAATTCCGTCAAACGTCGCGCCTCCCACGACCTTCGCCTCCCTCGCGCGGTTGCTCCCTTTGAGACTTCGATCGGCTATAAATGAGCATTTTTTTGCCTTTTTTTAGACAAGCAATTTTTTTGCCTACTCCGCATGCATGATACTCCCTCTAGTCCTTTTTACTCCCGTAAACCATTTGCAAAGTGTTTGACCAAATTTATACTTTTTTTTGAACACCACCTTATATTAATTAACCAGCCACACCAGTACACTAATTCGATACAATATTCACCACACAGGGCGGTACTTATTTACAAGAATACCATCTAATCTATTGTCAAAGCTATATTTAGTGATTACATGTGCCACCTTATTGGCCGAACAGCTAATCTTTGACAATTGAAGATTGTTGATCAACTTCGAGATGCTCAACACTTTCATCTTCAGGTCACGCATAGCAGACCTGTCATAGTCCCCCGATGCAAGAGACGCTACCACAAAAGCGCAATCAGTCTCTAAAATTACAAGATTATGAAGAGAAATACCTATGTAGAGACTGGCAATGCAAGCCCTAAGCTTCGCTTCCTCCATGCTTTCACATGCATCAATGAAATCCCACGACCAAATTTATACTAAAAATATCAATATCTACAATATTGATTATAATGAGTATAAGAACTACGTTTTATAATGAGTGTAAAAATATTGATTTGACATTGTGAATGTTGACACATTTTTCTATAAGTCTGGTGAAAGTAGAGGTACATTGACTTCAGACAAAACTTAAATGCACAATGCAGACTAGTTCCTCCATCCAGGTGCGTGCCATGTCCTATCTTGTCATCACAACAAGGTTAGCTATTAGAGTACCACTACCTCCCTTCTAGTTTAAAGGGCTCGATTCAAAAATTTCACCTACTCTTAGCAAGATAGTAGAGGCGGTGGAATAGTTTTTGAAGTCTGCAAAAGTAATCAACTAGTGCTGTCGTTCTTCACAAAAAAATGTGTTTACCAATGCATGCATGAACACTAGTTACTCTAACCCCCCCTCTTCTTTAATTCTTTGCCACATCAGCATGTTTGCTATTCCCGTGTGCATGATACCAGCTAAGATACCATCATTATGGCCAGCCTTAATCATCGCATGCAATAATTTAGTGCACCTTGAAATATGAACATGTGTGGGGCGTGTATGTTTTTAATGGCTTGAGACTATACCTAGCCCGGCATGCAAGATGACTTATTATGCACCGTTCCCCATACCTGCAGGAAGCCCGTTCGTCTCCAAATCTTTGCCTCTCCATGTGTGGAAACAATATGCCTGTCAAACTCTCCTTCTCCCTCCGGCGGTCCCACCACTCCACCCCGTTTGAAAAAATCTGCATGCATGACTCTCCTCCCCCACGCTCGTCCAATCCGTTGTGACCAGCAATATTTCCACCCCTTCGCTCCCCCATAATTTACTCTAACAAATATGCCTACGTAGCTGTTACTTAACTGCAGGTGCATTGGGTCACTAACATATGGGCCCAACAGGGGTCTGGCCCACATGTCAGTGACGCAACTGGACCTGCAGTTAAGTCAGTGCAGCTCAGTCCATATCTTACGTAGGTGTGCCATTGCTCGCTATAAATACTACACCTCCCACGACATCGCTATCTCCTCCCCCTCACGTTCACGTTCATCGCTATCTCCTCCCCCTCCCTCTCACGTCGACCACCATGGCATCGCCCCTCCCAAGCCCTAGGAGCCCCTCGCTTCACCGTGCGGACGGTCACGCGTCGTCGTTCCGTTCCTCGCCGCCACTAGTCGAGGAGGATGCGTCGGTGTTCCGCTCCTCACCGCCACTAGTCGAGGAGGACGCGTCGGTGTTCCGCTCCTCGCCGCCACTAGTCGAGAAGGACGCGTTGGTGTTTCGCTCTTCGCTGCGATGCGTCAAGGTGGACGTGTCGGCGTTCCCAATCTCACCAGCACGCGCGCCGGAGGACGTGTCGGCTTGATACGTCTCCAACGTATCTACTTTTCCAACCACTTTTGCCCTTGTTTTGAACAATAACTTGTATGATTTGAATGAAACTAACCCGGACTGACGTTGTTTTCAGCAGAATTGCCATGATGTTGTTTTAAGTGCAGAAAACAAAAGTTCTTGGAATGACATGAAACTCCACGGAATGTCTTACAATAACTAATAAATAATCCTCACCAAAGATGAAGACCAGGGGGCCCACACCCTTCTCACGAGGGTGGGGGCGCCCCCCTAGGGCGCGGCCCCTACCTCGTGGGCCCCCTGTTGCGTCTCCGACTCCAACTCCACCTCCATATATTGAGTTTCGGGGAGAAAAAAATAGGAGAGGAGATTTCATCGCGTTTTATGATACGGAGCCGCCGCCAAGCCCTAAAACCTCTCGGGAGGGCTGATCTGGAGTCCGTTCGGGGCTCCGGAGAGGGGGATTCGTCGCCATCGTCACCATCAACCATCCTCCATCACCAATTTCATGATGCTCACCGCCGTGCGTGAGTAATTCCATCGTAGGCTTGCTGGACGGTGATGGGTTGGATGAGATTTATCATGTAATCGAGTTAGTTTTGTTAGGGTTTGATCCCCAGTATCCACTATGTTCTGAGATTGATGTTGCTATGACTTTGCTATGCTTAATTCTTGTCACTAGGGCCCGAGTGCCATGATTTCAGATCTGAACCTATTATATTTTCATCAATATATGAGAGTTCTTGATCCTATCTTGCAAGTCTATAGTCACCTATTATGTGTTATGATCCGTTAACCCCGAAGTGACAATAATCGGGATACTTACCGGTGATGACCGTAGTTTGAGGAGTTCATGTATTCACTATGTGCTAATGCTTTGTTCTGTTTCTCTATTAAAAGGAGGCCTTAATATCCCTTAGTTTCCATTAGGACCCCTCTGCCACGGGAGGGTAGGACAAAAGATGTCATGCAAGTTCTTTTCCATAAGCACGTATGACTATATTCAGAATACATGCCTACATTACATTGATGAACTGGAGTTAGTTCTGTCTCACCCTATGTTATGACTGTTACATGATGAGCCACATCCGGCATAATTATCCATCGCTGATCCAATGCCTACGAGCTTTCCATATACTGGTTTACGCTTATTTATTTTTCCGTTGCTATTGTTACAATCACTACAAAATACCAAAAACATTACTTTGCCTTCGTTACTCTTTTGTTACCGATACAATTACTATCATATTATTTTGCTACTAAACACTTTGCTACAGATACTAAGTTTCTAGGTGTGGTTGAATTGACAACTCAGTTGCTAATACTTGAGAATATTCTTTGGCTTCCCTTGTGTCGAATCAATAAATTTGGGTTGAATACTCTACCCTCAAAAGTTGTTGCGATCCCCTATACTTGTGGGTTATCAAGACTAATTTCTGGCACCGTTGCCGGGGAGCATAGCTCTATTCTTTGAGTCACTTGGGATTTATATCTGCTGGACACTATGAAGAACTTGAGAGATCCAAAAACCAAGATCTATCCCTCAACTACGAGGGGAGGTAAGGAACTGCCATCTAGCTCCGTACTTGATTCACCTTCTGTTATGGGTAAATTTGCGACACCTACACCTGCTTCTGCTATTCGTTCTGATATGTCACATGTTATTGATGATGCCACTTCTGCTATGCATGATACTTATGATGAAATTACCTCTATGCCTGATACTACTATGCCACTTAGTGATTTTCTTGATGAACAACTTGCTAGGGCTAGAGAAATTGAAAATATTGAATCTGATGATACTGATGAAAGCGATGATGAAGAATCACTTGTTATTCCTGAGGTTTATTTACTTGATCAAGAAGCTTCTTTTGCCATTTTAGCTTGTAAAAATAGAACAGAACTTAAAAAATTATTAGCTAAATGGAGTAAGCAATCTCTAAATGCTAGAATGAAGCCTGACCCTGCTTTTGCTACTTCACCTATATTTGTTACTGATAATGATTATGAATTCTCTATTGATCCTCATATAATTACTTTGGTTGAATCTGATCCTTTTCATGGCTATGAATCTGAAACTGTCATGGCACATCTTACTAAATTAAATGATATAGCTACCCTATTCACTAAAGATGAGAGAACTCGCTACTTTTATATCCTCAGAATATTTCCATTCTCACTAAAGGGTGATGCTAAGATATGGTTTAATTCTCTTGATCTTGGTTGTGTGCGTAGTCCCCAGGATATGATCTATTACTTCTCTGCTAAATATTTCCCTGCTCATAAGAAACAAGCTGCTTTAAAGGAAATATACAACTTTGTGCAAATTAAATAAGAGAGTCTCCCACAAGCTTGGGGGAGGCTTCTCAAGTTACTTAATGCTTTGCCTGATCATCCTCTTAAGAAAAATAAAATACTTGATATCTTTTATAATGGACTAAACGATGCTTCCAGAGATTACCTGGATAGTTGTGCTGGTTCTCTTTTCAGGGAAAGAACACTGGATGAAGCTAAAATCTTATTGAACAATATGTTGACCAATGAAAATAATTGGGCACCTCCTGAGCCAGCTCCTGCTCCAATTAATGATCCTATTCCTAAACCAACTCCGAAGAAGAGAGGTATTCTATTTCTCAGTCTCGAAGATATGCAAGAGGCAAAGAAATCTATGAAAGAAAAAGGTATTAAAGCTGAAGATGTTAAGAATTTACCTCCTATTGAAGAAATACATGGTCTTAATTTACCGCGTGTCGAAGAAACATATGATCTTAAACCTTTATTTATTTAAGAACCTCCAGACCTCGATAACCCGACACATGTAGTAAAGGTAAATTCTCTCTATAGATATGATAGAGCTGAAATCCCATTTACTAAAATTGCTAGCCCATGCTTAGATGAGTTTGATAAATTTATGGCTAAGCAAGCAGACTTTAATGCTTATTTTGGTAGACAATTAAAATACAATTCAAATATGCTTGGACACTTGGGTGACTATATGGCTAATGTCAAAGGTGAACTTAAACTTATTAGCAAACATGCTTCTATGGTTACCACTCAAGTAGAACAAGTACTTAAAGCTCAAAAATAATTGCTCAATGAGATGAATAATAAGAAAAATGATTATGCTGTTAGAGTGGCTACTAGAACTGGTAGAATGACTCAGGAACCTTTGTATCCTGAAGGCCACCCTAGGAGAATTGAGCAAGATTCTCAGAGAAATAAAATTGATGCACCTAGTTCTTCTAAAAAGAAGAAAAAGAAAAATGACAGAACTGTGCAAACTTCTAGTGAACCTATTGCTGAACCACCTGATAATCCAAATGATATTTCTATTTCTGATGCCGAAACACAATCTGGCAATGAACATGAACCTAATGAAAATGTTCATAATGATGCTCAACCTAGTAATGATAACGATGTAGAAATTGAACCTGCTGTTGATCTTGATAACCCACAATCAAAGAATCAACGTTATGACAAGAAAGACTTTGTTGCTAGGAAACATGGTAAAGAAAGAGAGCCTTGGGTTCAGAAACCCATGCCTTTTCCTCCCAAACCATCCAAGAAAAAGGATGATGAGGATTTTGAGCGCTTTGCTGAAACGATTAGACCTATCTTTTTGCGTATGCGATTGACTGACATGCTCAAAACAAATCCTTATGCTAAGTACATGAAAGATATTATTACAAATAAAAGAAAGATACCTGAAGCTGAAATTTCCACCATGCTTTCTAATTATACTTTTAAAGGTGGAATACCAAAGAAACTTGGAGATCCCAGAGTACCCACTATACCATGCTCTATTAAAATAAACTATGTTAAAACTGCTTTATGTGATCTTAGAGCCGGTGTTAGTGTTATGCCTCTCTCTTTATATCGTAGACTTGATTTGAATAAGTTGACACCTACTGAAATATCTTTGCAAATGGCTGATAAATGAACTACTATACATGTCGGTATTTGTGAGGATGTGCCTGTTGTGGTTGCAAACGTTACTATTTGAACAGACTTTGTTATTCTTGATATTCCCGAGGACGGTAGTATGTCTATTATTCTTGGAAGACCTTTTATTAATACTGCAGGGGCTGTTATTGATTGCACTAAAGGCAATGTCACTTTTCATGTTAATGGTAATGAGCATACGGTACACTTTCCAAGGAAACAACCTCAAGTTCATAGTATCAACTCTATTGGAAAAATGCCATCAATTATGTTTTGAATTTCCTCTTCCTACTGTCAAGAAGAAATATGATATACTTATTATTGGGGATGTGCATATCCCCATTGAGGTAACCTAGTGTTATTCGAAATTTCTCCCGTTTCATGTTAATCGGAATGAGTTTGTTAACAATACTTGATCAACCTTGTTAGTGGATTCCTTTTGATGAGCATGAGATGGATGAAACTAGAAGCACAACTTTCTGTACCCTCTCTATACTTTCTGATATTTAGTTGAAATAAAGTAAAAACAAATAATTTTCTGTTTGTTATCTGACTATCCGTGCAATATAAAAATACCTCAAAAATAAAAGTTCTCAGAATGCCCTGAAAATTAAATATGATTTTTTCTAGAATATTTGAGGATTTATGGTGCAAAGAACTCACTAGGGGGGCAACCACCTTGCCATGAGGGTGGAGGGCGCGCCTACCCCCCTAGGGCATGCCCCCTGCCTCGTGGGCCCACGGTGGCCCTCCTCCACTTATTCCTGCACCCATCCTCTTCTTCTTCCTCCCACAAACACGAAAAACCAACTCAAGCACGGGTTCCAGCCCTCTTTGCTGCCATTTTCGATCTCCTTGCGCAAAGCACCTCTCACAAAACTACTTGGGGAGATTGTTCCTTGGTATGTGACTCCTCCATTGGTCCAATTAGTTTTTGTTCTAGTGCTTTATTCATTGCAAATTTTTGGTGCTTAGGTGAACCTGTTCTTGAGCTTGCATGTCAAATTTATATGGTCAAAAGTAGTTTTGATGCATGATATAGGCCCTGGGCACTTGTAGGAGTAGTTGCTATCAATATTATTGAGTTTGGTTTACTTTTATCTTGAAGTTACTAAAAATTTCAAAAAAATTCAGAGGAAGAAAAATGTTTAGGAAGATGTTCCAAGGTGGTTCTTCAAAGAAGCAAGGACCCAGGCTTGCAATGCGTGATGCTGACGATGAGCCACCAAGAGACGCTCCGGTGCGTCCTTGCGAGTGGCCTTCTGAAAATTTTATGGATCAAGCGGGAATAAAAAAAGAATTCAACGCATATTTGTGTAATGCTGATCTTGTGAGCTTCGTGGAAGAGAAGTGCAGTCAGTATCATAACCTCACTAGTTCCTTTGTGAGGAGGTTTGAATTTTCCACTTCACGTAATTCTCCAACTGTCCTGTTTGATCTTTATGATAAATCTTATAACATGGACTTAGAGGATTTTACCACCGCATGCAAACTTCCACAATGGGGTAGTGTTAGGGATCCTCCTAAATCTGAATTTAGAAACTTTCTTGCTAGTATAACTGTGGGAGAATCTAGAGATATTACACAAGCTACCATAGGGAGCATTCACTTTCCTGATTTCTTTGATTATCAGGCAAGAGGAGGATATACTATTACCAGAGAGGAGGCAGATGAGTACGAGAGGAGAGCGGAGGCCACTCGTCGCCACACTGCAGCTCAGGAGGCGATAGCCGCTGCATCACAGTACGACCCCAACAACTATTATTATGGATATCCGCCAGGCCAGCCGTGGCCATAGACCAACTTAGGCCAAAAGCCTAAGCTTGGGGGAGTACATATTTCTCACCGACATTACATTTATGTTCACACACACTCATTGCTAGATGTCGGTGCTCATACTTTTTCATTGTATCATCCATGAAGGTTTATTTTCATTTTTATGCTTTCTTCTTGTGTGTTCAATAAACCTTAAGTAAAACCAAAAAAATTAGTTGTAGCTTTTAATCAGTTTACTTTCCATGCTTGTAGTAGTAATTAAAAAAAAGAAAACCCAAAAATATTTCCCATTCTTCTTTTGCTTGTTGGGAGCTTTCCCGTGTAAATAGTTTTATTTCTTTTCTTTTCTTTGGGGATCAGTAGGAGAAGACCATGATTAAATTGTTGAAGTGGCTCTTATATGCATTATTGTTGATCTGACAAAAGAGCCCATATTGCTTTGTCTTCTCCTGTTTATTGAATGCTCGCAGATTCCAGCTTAGTCCAATGCACGTGCACTCTTATTATTATTCACATCGTTCGGTCGTGCGAGTGAAAGGCAATTATGATGATATATGATGGACTGTCTGAGATGAGAAAAGCTGGTATGAACTCGGCCTCTTTTGTTTTTGTAAATATGATGAGTTCATCATTCTTGATTCAGCTTGTTATGAATAAACATGTTTTCAATGACAATTAGAGATCATAGTTTCTTGTGCCATGCTTGATTAGCTATGAGTTATAATGGTTTGCCTTGCGTGCCAACATGCTATTAAAATGGTTATGATGTGGTATGATAGGGTGGTATCCTCCTCTAAATGATTTAAGTGACTTGACTTGGCACATGTTCACGCATGTAGTTGAAACAAAATCAACATAGCCTTCACGATATTTATGTTCATGGTGGATTATATCCTACTCATGCTTGCATCCAATGTTTATTAATTTTAATGCATGTTCATGACTGTTGTCGCTCTCTAGCTGGTCGCTTCCCAGTCTTTTGCTAGCCTTCACCTGTACTAAGCGGGAATACTGCTTGTGCATCCAATCCCTTAAACCCCAAAGTTATTCCAGATGAGTCCACTATACCTTCCTATTTGCGGTATCTACCTGCCGTTCCAAGTAAATTTGTATGTGCCAAACTCTAAGCCTTCAAATAAATATCCTATTTTGTATGCTCGAATAGCTCATGTATCAACTAGGGCTGTCCGTATCTTCCATGTTAGGCGGGTTATTCTCAAGAGGAGTGGACTCCGCTCCTCACTCACGAGATAAAATGGCTGGTCATCGGGATGCCCAGTCCCATGCTTTATGCAAACTAAATCAAAATAATTGCAAACAAAACTCCCCCTGGGACCTGATGTATGTTGGAGGCACTCGTTGTTTCGAGTAAGCCATGGATTGATGTTTGTTGGTGGAGGGGGAGTATAAACTTTACCATTTTGTTTGGGAACCGCCTGTAATGTGTGTAACATGGAAGATATCGCCATCTCTTGGTTGTTATGTTGACAATGAAAGTATACCGCTCAAAATATTAATTATCTCTATTTCAAAACCGAGCTTTGGCACCTCTACAAATCCCTGCTTCCCTCTGCGAAGGGCCTATCTATTTACTTCTATGCTGAGTCATCATCCTCTTATTAAAAAGCACTAGTTGGAGAGCACCGCTATCATTTTCATTCATTACTGTTAGTTTACATTGAGTATGACTTGACTGGATCTCTTTTACCATGAATTACAATGTCTAGTCAGTCCTTGATCTTTAGAAGTGCTCTGCATTTAAGTTTTGCGGTCTCAAAAAGGGCTAGCGAGATACCATCTTGTTATATCATATCATGATTGTTTTGAGAAAGTGTTGTCATCCGAGATTTATTATTATGGCTTGCTAGTTGATTATGCTATTGATATGAGTAATTATGAGATCTGAGAATTATTGCAAATGTTGTTAGTTAAAATCTTTGCTGAAAACTTGAATGCTAGCTTGACATATTTACAACAACAAGAGCAAACAGAGTTTGTAAAAGTTTTTCTTTATTTCTTTCAGTTTGTCAACTGAATTGCTTGAGGACAAGCAAGGGTTTAAGCTTCGGGGAGTTGATACGTCTCCAACGTATCTACTTTTCCAACACTTTTGCCCTTGTTTTGAACTCTAACTTGTATGATTTGAATGAAACTAGTCCGGGCTGACGCTGTTTTCAGCAGAATTGCCATGATGTTGTTTTATGTGCAGAAAACAAAAGTTCTCGGAATGACCTGAAACTCCACGGAATGTCTTACAATAAATAATAAAAAATCCTCGCCAAAGATGAAGACTAGGGGGCCCACACCCTTCTCACGAGGGTGGGGGGCACCCCCCCTAGGGCGCGCCCCCTACCTCGTGGGCCCCCTGTTGCATCTCCGACTCCAACTCCACCTCCATATATTGAGTTTCGGGGAGAAAAAAATAGGAGAGAAGATTTCATCGCGTTTTACGATACGAAGCCGCCGCCAAGCCCTAAAACCTCTCGGGAGGGCTGATCTGGAGTCCGTTCGGGGCTCCGGAGAGGGAGATTCGTCGCCATCGTCATCATCAACCATCCTCCATCACCAATTTCATGATGCTCACCGCCGTGCGTGAGTAATTCCATCGTAGGCTTGCTGGACGGTGATGGGTTGGATGAGATTTATCATGTAATCGAGTCAGTTTTGTTAGGGTTTGATCCCTAGTATCCACTATGTTCTGAGATTGATGTTGCTATGACTTTGCTATGCTTAATGCTTGTCACTAGGCCCCGAGTGCCATGATTTCAGATCTGAACCTACTATGTTTTCATCAATATATGAGAGTTCTTGATCCTATCTTGCAAGTCTATAGTCACCTATTATGTGTTATGATCCGTTAACCCCGAAGTGACAATAATCGGGATACTTACCGGTGATGACCGTAGTTTGAGGAGTTCATGTATTCACTATGTGCTAATGCTTTGTTCCGGTTCTCTATTAAAAGGAGGCCTTAATACCCCTTAGTTTCCATTAGGACCCCGCTGCCACGGGAGGGTAGGACAAAAGATATCATGCAAGTTCTTTTCCATAAGCATGCATGACTATATTCGGAATACATGCCTACATTACATTGATGAACTGGAGCTAGTTCTGTGTCACCCTATGTTATAACTGTTACATGATGAACAACATCCGGCATAATTATCCATCGCTGATCCGATGCCTACGAGCTTTCCATATACTGGTTTACACTTATTTATTTTTTCGTTGCTATTGTTACAATCACTACAAAATACCAAAAACATTACTTTGCCTTCGTTACTCTTTTGTTACCGTTACAATTACTATCATATTATTTTGCTACTAAACACTTTGCTGATACTAAGTTTCCAGGCGTGGTTGAATTGACAACTCAGCTACTAATACTTGAGAATATTCTTTGGCTCCCCTTGTGTCGAATCAATAAATTTGGGTTGAATACTCTACCCTCGAAAGCTGTTGCGATCCCCTATACTTGTGGGTTATCACGGCTCCCCGCTACGAGGAGAACGTCGCGCCGCCCGCTGCTACGTCTTGAGCTTGCGTTGGTTTTCCCGGAAAGGAAGGGATGATGCAGCAGAGTAGCGTAAGTATTTCCCTCAGTTTTTGAGAACCAATGTATCAATCCAGTAGGAGCCCACGCTCAAGTCCCTCGTACCTGCACAAAGCGATAGCTACTCGCAACCAACACGATTAGGGGTTGTCAAGCCCTTCACGGTCCCTTACGAGAGTGAGATCTGATAGATATAATATTTTTGGTATCTTTCGTATAAAGATGCAAAGTAAAAAGTAAAAGCAAAGTAAAAAGCAAAACAAGATTAAAGTGATGGAGATTGATATGATGAGAATAGACCCGGGGCCATTGGTTTCACTAGTGGCTTCTCTCAAGAGCATAAGTATTCTACGGTGGGTGAAGAAATTACTGTTGAGCAATTGACATAATTGAGCATAGTTATGAGAATATCTAGGCATGACCATGTATATAGGCATCACGTCCGTGACAAGTAGATCGAAACGATTCTGCATCTACTATTATTACTCCACTCATCGATCGCTATCCAGCATGCATCTAGAGTATTAAGTTAAAAACATAGTAATGCCTTAAGCAAGATGACATGATGTAGAGAGATAAATTCATGCAATATGAAATAAACCCCATCTTGTTATCCTCGATGGCAACGATACAATACGTGCCTTGCTGCCCCTTCTGTCACTGGGTAAGGACACCACAAGATCGAACCCAAAGCTAAGCACTTCTCCCATGGCAAGAACTACCAATCTAGTTGGCCAAACCAAACGGATAATTCGAAGAGACTCGCAAAGATAACTAATCATACATAAAAGAATCCAGAGAAGATTCAAATATTATTCATAGATAGACTTGATCATAAACCCACAATTCATCGGTCTTAACAAACACACCGCAAAAAGAAGATTACATCGAATAGATCTCCACAAGAGAGGGGGAGAACTTTGTATTGAAATTCAAAGAGAGAGAGAAGAAGCCATCTAGCTACTAACTATGGACCCGAAGGTCTGAGGTAAACTACTCACACTTCATCGGAGGGGCTAGGATGATGTAGAAGCCCTCCGTGATGACGACCCTCTTCCGGCGGAGCTCCGGAACAGGCCCCAAGATGGGATCTCGTGGATACAGAAAGTTGCGGCGGTGGAATTAGGTTTTTGGCTCCTGTTCTGATCGTTTGGGGGTACGTGTGTATATATAGGAGGAAGAAGTACGCCGGAGGAGCAACGAGGGGCCACGAGGCAGGGGGGCGCGCCCTGGGGGGGGCGCCCCCACCCTCGTGACCGCCTATTTTGTTCCTTGGAGCAGGGTCCAAGTCTCCTGGATCATGTTCGGTGATAAAAACACGTTCCCGAAGATTTTATTCCGTTGGACTCCGTTTGATATTCCATTTATTCGAAACACTGAAATAGGCAAAAACAACAATTCTGGGCTGGGCCTCTGGTTAATAGGTTAGTCCCAAAAATAATATAAAAGTGGAAAATAAAGCCCAATATAGTCCAAAATAGTAGATAATATAGCATGGAGCAATCCAAAATTATAGATACGTTGGAGACGTATCACCCGCCGAGCCCCCCAGCCTTGAGGAGCTTTGGAAAGAAATGGATGTCGCCTTGTGGGAGGCTTTGCCTCCAGCAGAGCGCGCCAAAATAGAGGCGGAGAATAAGGCCGAGGAAGAGAAGCGCACCGCGGAACAAGCTGCATGGGAGGCCTATGTCGCGTCCGAGAGAGTCAGGCGATTGACTCTTTGGTAGAAGGCTCGTGCAAGGGCCGTGAGGGTGGCGGAGGACGCCCGTGCTGACGCCCTGAGTGCAGTCGGGCCCAAGCGCCTCATCTACGCTTGGCGGTACGTGGACTGGGTGCACGCTTGCAGCAAGGAGGAGTACCTGTTGGCGCCGGATCACCACACCGGTGAGATCGCGCTCGCCCGCGGGCAAGCCGCCAATCTGCACCTCGCGAGTTGCGAGGCTGAGGAAGAGGCGTTGTGTCGGCACGCTGTGAAACGCCTGCGCACCAGGGCACTAGTGGCGCGCCGCAAGCGCTCATGCGAGCGCCGTGGCTTTTAGGAGGAGTATAATTTTTGTTTCGTAAGGCGATCTCATTAGTTTTGGGACGCAAATGATAAATCCCGAATGTTCAGGAATTTTCAGCGTCCTTAATTAAGTATGTAAAAGGGAAAGTTTGGAATTTTGCAAGTACGTGCATATAGCACAAACTTTACTATATACTATCGCACTACACGTCTCTCTCGATATATGCTTGCAGACTGTGCTACTCCCTCCGTCCAGGTCAATAAGTCATCTTTGGTTGTGCACCATGACCAAGAAGGAGGGAAGACTTATACACCTAGACAGAGGGAGTACTACTATTACTTATGTATGTGCAAATGCACGTTTTAACATTATGATGCGGTTTTTGTAAAAGTAGAAAAACAACACTAGTCAAGCTTGTGAAACGATTCAATGCAAAACAAATGCAAAAATGCTCGTTTGATTGTTTACTTTTAGCTTCCTTCTCTATGGTTATTTCTCTGTCGTACTTTGTACGGAGTATCTCACTGGTTGGAAAGGCATGCAAATTCCCAAACCGCTTCCTACACCCTGTATCGAATTTTTTGCCTAACAAGTTGTGCCGTGCAATTGGAATTCCAACTTGAGTACTACTACTAGTAGGAGTACCAGGGGCCAGTTCTTTTAGGCTTCTAGATTAGTAATCCCATAACTACTACCTCCGTCCTGGTTTATTGGTTCCCATTGTAATCTGTGTCAAATTTTGATCATAAATTTGACTAATGAAATGTTAGTGCATGTCACATGCACTACTCCATCCGTCTAGGTGAGTAAGTCATCTTAGGCTATGCACCGTGACCAAGGAGGAGGAGAAAACGAGAAACATTAATGTTTATTTTCTAATTAATAGTATTGCATGCAATGAACTAACCACTGCATGTCGTGTTTGATATCTCAAGTCATTAAAAGCATGCACACTCTTTATCTCTTATTGGTTGATATGTCAAGAAACAAAAAACGAGGTAGAAGTTAATGCACCGCGCCTAAGTGTTTTGGGATTATTTGGTTTTTGTAAGATGACTTACACACCTAGATAGAGGGATTACAATGGTGAGGAATAAACCAGTTAAATCTTTGGTCAAAATTTAGCACAAATTACAATGGTGAGGAATAAACCAGGACGGAGTAGTAGTTTAAAAGCCCAAATAAATGAGTAGTACTCTCCACTGTGACTAGTCTTGTGGGAAAAGCTGGGGAAGCCGCCAAAAGGACTGGCCCTAGGAGTAGTAGCTAGGGATCGAGTGTGCGAGATGAGCCAGAGAAAGTAAATGCAGAGAGATGAAATGCAAAAAAGACGGAGGGATGTGATGGTTGCTTGTCCGTTTATTTTACTAGGCCACTTATTACTGGGAGTGGTTGGGTTTTGTGATATGACGGCTTTACTGCCGCGCCACGAGCGGGGTGAGAGGTGAGACTCCCGTGCAGCGCTGCCCTCTACACTTGTACTACATCGGTCGTGGTTTATTAGTCCCCCATTGAATTTGACTGAAGATTTAACTGACAAAATGTTAGTGCATGTCAACAAAAACTATATCGTTGGATTCGTATTTGAACATAGTTTTGAATGATATAATTTTAGGTGACATGCATCAGCATTTATCATACTATATATAATGTTAGTTCAATTTTTGGTCGTACTAATCTATAGTAGTAAGGTGCCCGTGCGTTGCACCGAAGAGTGAAATGCATTGATCAGGGAGTTGTTTATTTTGATAAAGGATGTGGGGGTCATCTCATGTGTAACGGGTTCGATAGGTTTCTTCAGATATTATTTCATCTCTAGAGCTCACAAACATCCAGGTGAAATAGATAAAAATGTATCTTTTGCAAACAAAAGCGTTCAACTATTCAACCTGCATCCAAAACTTGTGAAGAGATAACACTTATTGTGCTTTGCAAGAAATGATCTTTAAGAATTAGTTTTTGAGTATCGATTGTTATACATGTTGGCTACAGATGACATGGCACTTTCTTATAGTCAACAGTTGGCTATACTATTAAGTAATATTAACCATGCCCTTATACACCTAGACGGAGGGATTAAATCAGGATGACTTGCAAGCGGGCAAAGGAGATGTAAGAAATGGTTCATCGTAAGTCTTTCACCAGTACTGTAGTAAAAATTCATACATGGGACTAAACCATAAAACGGATACACTTTTATTCATCTGTGATACTCCAATAGAGCAAGATCCTGCATGGAAGTCTCCACATGCTTAGACAACGGATTACATTGAGCGATTTCGAACAGGTAGGACAGAAACACATACGGTGCAACGGGAGCAGCACCGTTGGCGTTGAGGTTGTCGCCCATGTCCAAACACCACATAGACATGGTCTTCGAGCACGGTTCATAGTCGTTCCATGCTCGGGCATTGAAGTTTGTAACTATTTTAGATTAGAATATACTTCTCCTCCGGTGCTAGTAGTAGAGCAGAGTCCTACTCTACTACTCTACTCAAGCAAGTTAGGGCATAACACTGTAGGGAGTACCAGTACTGTGATCACTCAAGCAAGTTGTCTAGCATCGACATGACCCTATGCTGCTGGTATGTGTCTCGTAAGTCAAGCGACGTGTTGTAGTCATCATCACCTGTCCACTTCGCGCAGCACATATTCGCTTCTTCATCTTTGTCCGCACATAATCTCGTCCAATCTTCCATCCCCGCTAAGGCGCCTCCCCCCTCGTCCGAAACCCAAGCACTAACAATGGCAGAACCGAGCATCGTCCACTGAAAGAGTGGCTGGAATTCCCTCCCCACAGAGGTAATCAAGCTCATTGTTTCGCGTGTGGACAATCTTAGTACCATGCCGCTCGCCGCGTGCTCGTCGGGGCTGTACCGTTTACTCAAAGCCCTCAGGCCAAAGCTTTTTAAGCCAACTCCTTGCTTGCTGATGCTGCCTGATCTTCAGAAACGGCATGTCACGCAGCATAACGATCGTAGGGTGGTGAGCATCAACCCCCTTGACTGCGATCCAATCCCCATCAACCTCAACTACATTAACGGTATGTACTGGGTCGGCATGAACACGTCTTGGATGGTGCTCGTCGACGGTTGCGGCAGCTGGATGCTCGTGGAGGTCTACACCCGACGATTGATCCCCCTTCCTTCGATTAACACCGCACTGCTTTGGCACCACGGCCCAGAATACTCGAAATCTTACAGTAGCCAACATGATACCAAGTTTGATTTGCTCAAGGTTGTAAACTACCAAGTGCCCACAAGATCTGCAAATTATAAAGACTTCAGGATAATTGCATTCTTCAACCGCGGTCTCGCCTATCTAACAAGTCACTGCAGTAAGTGGATAAATCTGCACGTCCATCGCAGGATCATACATCCTCCATGGTTCTCTGATGCCATTGAACACAAGGGCTTCATTTACGCTGTCGACTCCTTCTATGGCTGGACGTATTGCTAGCCTACTCCAGTCATCGCTACAAATGGCTGTTACAGTAGTATGTTACTTTCCTATGATATCATGATGGCTTGCTTATATTACTGTCAACATTTGCTGAAAAAATATTCATGCTCATGACATGCTGTTCTTAAGATTGACTAAATCAAGAGTCCTTTTTTATTTGACTCCAACTTGATATGATGTTGTAGGCCGCCTGGTGTCCCTACCCTTCATAATCTCAGAACCTTTCAAAGAAAAGCGGCACGGCAGTTGCAGGTGGTTCCTGGCTCGATCAGATGACGGCGAAAGATTGATGATCGTTCGCATGTACCGGACGTGTTGTTTCGCGGAATACAATCACAGTCACTGCAAGGTCTTTGAGCAGGATCCCAACTTCTCTGGGCCTTCAAGAATGTTTGACTGGAGGCTGGTAAGTAGCCTTGGTACACACTCTCTGTTTGTCGGACTGAATTATCCAATTAACCAGGAGATAACCGATGGCAAGGATCATGATGGAATTATGGTTTCGTTCATCAGGCAAAACTGTGTGTACACAACATACCATGCGTCTCTGCATGCACCATACCCTGATATGTGCCGCCACGCTCTGCAGCCCAAAGTAGGAGAGAGGGTCGCAAGTATCAGACTTCGACCTGCTGGCCGGAGTTTCCCCCGTCAGGCACCCATCTGGTTCAAGCCGTCAGCCAATCTCCACAGCTTAATAAATAGTAATGTCTAACTGAGCCAGTTAGTTAGATGCGTACACTTGGTGTAGTAGGATCTTTATTTAGTTTGATGCATACACTTGTTCTTTTTTGGTAGCCCTTTTGTAATGATGGCTGATGTTTGGTTTGGAAGAGAGAGCTGCGTCTTCACTCTTCTAGCCTGCTTACTGCTTCTGTTGGACCCCCAGCCCTGGTTGCTGCTGCTCCTGCTGTTTTCAATGTACAATCAGTAGTATATTTCCTCTGTTGGTTGAATAAATGTGTTGTTAGAACGACAAACACAATGTTTTGGAAGTCGTTGCACGGTTCGATCCTTTAGTGCCCCGTACCGTACGTAGCGCATACTATTTTTCGTACGGAACACATTTTCCACTTGTTGATAACATGCAGCCCACTGATGAAGGCCCAATAGAGAAGCCCATAATTAACTAGAAGGGAGGCTCTCACATGAATCTGGCCGAGGTACATGTTCATGGTCCCCTAAACATAAATAAGTAAATAAATAAATAAATAAATAAAGCTAAATGCTCATGCACCAGTTCTTTGGGAAAATAGGTAGCCCATCATTTATTTTTGAAGAATACCCAAACTAGGCCTATTTGTTTTCTCCGAACTACTGGGCTGCAAATCTTTCAAGACGAGGAGGGATGCATTCCGGCCTGGCTTAAGAGTATGGTCAATGTCTGCTAAAAGTAATATCAAAAGGGGTTGAAAATTCCAAAAAAATTATAGCAAATGGGATATAAGTTTCTTTTTTTGTTTTTGTTCTTCACTGATATCTTATACGCATTTCATTGGATTTAACATTACATAGTACTAATTTATTTTTAAATTTGTTTTAGTATGGCTATTAATTTTTGGATTAAGAATATTTCGTCCCCTAGCAAAATTTGCGAATTTTCAAAATTTCCCACATATTTAGTTAATTTTTTGACCCTGCTACTGACCAGAAAATGGCCAGCAATTCTAAAAATGGAAAACGGGCTGCAATAAATTCCATATGAATTAGAAAATGAGTAAAAATTATAAAAATAATAGCAAATGGGCTGTACACGCCACCTATTTCGAGGCTGACTTGTTTACGCAAGGCTTTGTCAGTGAATACATGATTCTAGCAGCAGTGACTGTTGGATGCCCATCCAACGGCCGACGTGCTTCTTAAATCTCTGATCTTCCTGCTCCAGCCGCCTAAACTAGCGCCGGAGGGACTGCCTGCTCCCTCCTCTTGTGGCCCGCTGTGATGCTGCGCAGGCTTCCCCGGCCCACCCTACTCCCTCCGCTGGCCTGGCCGCATGCAATCAACTGCCTCCTTATTACGCGAAAAAAATGATTCCTCCCACTGACATCTGGGGCGCACCGGTTGGGAGGCTGACCTGTGGGCCTACTAAGTTGACGCGTACGCAGGGCTTGTCAACTTAGTCAACAAATGATTCTAGCAGCAGTAACCGTTGGATTTGAATCGAACGGTCCTGCTGCTTCTTCAATCGCTGCTCTTCTTGCACCAGCCGCCCAAACCAGCGCCGGGGAGACTACCTGCTCCTGCCTCCAGTGGCTGGCTGTGCTGCCGTTGAGGCCTCATCGCCCCCTACTACTCCCACCGCTAGCCAGGCCCTGCGGCGACGACAGCCTCACACCGTAGCCGAACCAGTGAACCCTCGTACTCCACTCCGCGTGGGCATCCACTGCCGCATCTTCCCCGGCTCCGCGTCGTCCCCTTCCTAGGCCTCGCTGTCGTCCACCGCCTTGGTGCTCTCGGCGCGGCGTGGTCAACATGGTCAACGACATTCCATCGGAAGAGTACTGTACATGGAGAGGCTGACAGCTGGGTCCACGACTACAGCCCAGTTTTTGTGTGATTTGCTAAGTAAGTCACTTTGTCAGGCCTATTGGGCTGCAAATCTTTCAAGACGAGGAGAGCTTTTATTCGGCTGGCCGAGAAAATGGCCCATCGGTAATGAGAAATGGGCTGTACATTTTTAAAACACATGAAACCGACAATTAGTTTCAAATATATTTTTTTCATTTCGAGATTTTAAATTACATTAATTTTTATGCGTGGAGAATTTGTTGGATTTTATATTGATATACATCTATTTTTAAAATCAGTTTGAATGTGAGTCGAAATTTCGGAATTAAAAACAGTTCGGACCGCACCGAAATATGCAAAATTTCGTACAATTTTTTAACCGTGGCCACAATATGGGCTGTAATGCTAACAAAAAGAATATGGGCTCCAAAAAAGACCTTAATAATTAGAAAATGGGCTGTAAATTATTAGAAATAATGGCAGATGGGATGTATGCCATATTCCACATATTTGAGGCTTTCCTAAAAAAGGTTGACGCACAAGCAGTGACTGTTGGATGGCCATCCAACGGCCGTCGTGCTTCTTCAATCTTTGCTCTTCCTGCTCCAGCCGCTCAAACAAGCGCCAGCGGGACTGCCTGCTCCCTCCTCCCCGCGGCCGGCTTTGCTTCCGCGCAGGCCTCACCGCCCCACCATACTCTGATCGCTGGCCTAGCCATCTCTCTACTCACCCACACCTGCTGTTATTCTCCGGCGATGGCAGACGAACCAGTAAACCCTCGTACAGTCGTACTCCCCTCTGCGTGGGAAACAACTGCCGAGTCTTCCCTGCCTCCATGTCGTTCCCTTCCTAGGCCTCGCCGTCGTCCACCGCCCTGGTGCTCTCGGCGCGGCCTGGTCAACGTGGTCAACGACCGACATGCATCTGAAGTGGACTGTACGTGGAGAGGCCGGCAGCTGGGTCCATGGCCGCACGCAAGGAAATGCCTCCTTATTACGCGCAAAATAATGATTCCTCCACCTAACATCAGGGACCCACCGAAAGGGCCTCTGTATTTCGCGAAAAAACGTTACCACCGCTGACAACTCGGACCCACCAGCTATATCTTCGCACGCAAGGAAGTGCCTCCTTATTACGCACAAAAAAATGAATACTCCCCCTGTTAGCTGGGACCCAGTATAGTGGCAGGCTGACTTGTGGGCCTACTAAGTTGACGGGGACGGAGGGCTTTGTCAACTTAGTCAATATGCACGATTCTAGCTCCAGTGACCATACGATGTCCATTCAACGGTCATAGTGCTTCTTCAACCTCTGGTCTTCTTGCTCCAGCCGCCCAAACCAGCGCCGGTCGTGCCTCGTGCTCCTGTCTCCCGTGGCCGACTGCGATGCGGCGAAGGCCTCATTGCCCCCTACTACTCCCACCGTTGGCCAGGCCATCCCTCTACTCACCCACACCCCCTGTTATTCTGCGGCGACAGTAGCCTCACACCGCAGCGAACCAGTGAACCCTCGTACTCCTCTACGCGTGGGCATCCACTGCCGCGTCTTCCCCGGCTCCGCGTCGTCCCCTTCCTAGGCCTCGCCGTCGTCCACCGCCCTGGTGCTCTCAGCGCGATGTGGTCAACGTGGTCAAGGAACGACTTCCATCGGACATGGACTGTACGTGGAGAGGCTGACAGTTGGGTCCACGGCCGCAACAAGGAAGTGCCTCCTTATTACGTGCAAAATAATTATTCCACCACCTGACAGCGGGGACCCACCGAACGAGCCACCGTATTTCGCGAAAAAAACGTTTCCCCCTGACTGCTGGGACCCACCAGCTACATCTTCGCATGCAAGGAAGTGCCTGACAGTCGGGACCCACCTGGTCGAAGCGTACGTAGCGTTGTCATTCTGGTCGCGAATGTGTACGTACATATATACTTGTGGATGTAGAGGCACGCACGCGTCGTAGTAGAGGCGCGCACGTAGCATGTACACATATGTACAACGGCCAGGGTGCAAGAAAGAAAATACGGCCACGTATGTGTACATACGGGCGGGGTCTCGAACGCCTACTCGCGCATACGTACGGCCAGGGCTCGTGTACATGGCTGGGTTGGAAAGGAGAAAGAACGTCGTCGTCGTGTTCATGGGGAGGGAACGGAATGCATCGTGTTCATGGGGAGGCAACGGAATGCTCGTGTTCATCGGGAGGCAACAGAACGCGTGGGAGCCAACCGTCTGGGTCAGAACAAAATGCGTGGTCGTGTTCATCGGGAGGGCTTGGACAGAACAGGTGATGGAAACGAGGCCTGAACGGGGTCTTGTTGATCGGGAGGGGTCTGGCGTACCGCAAAACGGAGGAAACGGGCCTCCTATGGTCGAAACGGGGGTCCTGTTGATCGGGAGGGGTGTGGCGTACCGCAAAACGGACGAAACGGACCTCCTACGGGCGAAACGGTGGTCTTGTTCATCGGGAGGGGTGTGGCGTACCGCAAAACGGATGAAACGGACCTCCTACGGTCGAAACGGGGGTCCTGTTCATCGGGAGGTGGCGTGGCTCTATCACGGCAGATGTCCTGGAGAAAGGACTTAGTCGTGGAGCCATCGTGACGGGTTAGCTTGAAGGGGTTAAAGCGGACACAGGGACGCAAGAGAGTTTATACTAGTTCGGCCCCTTTGATGAAGGTAAAAGCCTACGTCTAGTTGTGATGGAATTGATGGGGTTTCGATGACTAGGGAGCAAACAAGCTTCGCCTATGTCTCGAGTTGTTGTCTGTTGTCCTTGAACCACCGCCGGGTCGTCCCCTTATATACACGGGTGACTCCCATCGGTTTATAGAGTCCCAATACCGGCTCATAGATGTGTCCGGTTTGGTCTCTACTTATTCCTAACTTACAATACAAGTTAACTACTAACGCCGGTTTATGGCTACAGGCCTTGAACCGACCATGGGCCTTGAGCCCTCATCTGCCTTCTTGGGCTTTAACATACTTAACTACTGACGAAGTTAACCCGGCCCAGATAGGCCGGTTTACGCCCAGTAGTAATATCCCCAACATTAGGCCCCAGATTGATTTGAACGGGTTCATGTCAATCCTTTAACAAAAGCTTCATCTTCAACATCTTCTCATAAATTGGTAAACCGCCATGATGTCATCTTCTCTGATTGTTGTAAACCGGAGTGACGTCACCTGTCATAACGAAGCTATCCATTATGCTTCTTTGTTTAATAGATCTGCGAAAATCGAGGCGACAACTCCGTTTCGTGGCCCCTTGATTGTCGCGCCTGACACCTGTTCTTTTGCCTTATAAATAGGACCGAAGGGTCATTTCTTTTCTCCCCTTCGTGCTTTTCTTCTTCGTCTTCCCCGCGTCGCCAGCCTCGGAGCTCCGCCGCCGTCGTCGACCTCTGCTTCAACCTTGGCCACTGCATCAACCTGGGCGCACCAGAGCATCACGGCAACCTTCCGCATCTTCCTCAGCTCCGGTAAATCTTCTATCCTTTCCCCCGCAGATCTGACCTAGGGTTTCACAGTTCTTCAGTGTTCATCGTCTGCCTCTTGCTCATACGATAGATCTTTAGATGACTCCACAAATCTTTATTCTGTGCAATGGTAGATGTTTACCCTTCGCCTTCACTTACACATCTCAAAACCATAGATCTGTATGTATGTCTTGCTCATTGATTCGGTACTGCTCCTTTTGGACCTCTGAATACTTATCTTTGTTCTGAACTTGCTTCAGATCCATCGCTATAGAGAAATCTTATGAAATCTGTTTCTATAAACTTACTCATATGCTTCAATGTTTAAACCAGGCGGTTTAACCTTGTAGAAAAAAATTGCCAAACCGGTATATACCATTAGTCCCCTTGTTGAACCGCCAGATGTTATTGCTTCATAAAACTCCGGTTCAAATAGTTCTGTCTCCGTTTTAACATTGCACATACCAATGTACCTTAATCAAATGCATTTTTGAACCGGGATCTTCTACCTTGTAGATTCCATCATGGCCAAGCAAGTATATGAGTGCAACTGGGTTCCTTCTCGCGTCACAGAGGCTCAGCTGGACGATCTAGTCCTGATCGACGCTTTAGGCAGCAAAGATACCATCCATTGGAGGGCTCCTGGCAAAGAATGCCCTCCCACTTCTCAAGAAGGAGAGGTTGTTGTTTTCGTAGATCACTTAGCTCGGGGCTTTAAGCCGCCCGGTTCTAAATTTTACTAGGATGTTTTGGCCGATTTCCAACTCCATCCACAAGACACTGGCCCCAATTCTGTTACAAATATGTGCCACTTCCAAGTGCTCTGTGAGGCGTTCTTTCAAGAGGAGCCCACAGTGGAATTGTTCAGAGACCTTTTCCATCTAAACCGCCGTACTGAGTTTACTGATGGCTCCAATACGGAGTTGGGTGGCGTGGCGATCCAGAAAAGGAAAGAGGTCACATACCCTCACGCCAAACTGCACAGCCACCCCAAAGAGTGGAATCAGACATGGTTCTATTGCAAAGACACCTCCCCTGCTGGTGAGAATCCCTTGCCTGGCTTTCGTCCGGAGCGGCTCAGCAATACACACCCTTTTCCGCAAAGATTGACTGCCCAGGAGAGAAGCAAATATGCTCCTCAACTGTCGAAGCTCAGAGCCTTTATGGCCAACGATTTAACAGGGGTTGATCTCGCTCGCTGTTGGATATCATGGAGCATACTGCCCCTTAGTCAGCGCTCCGGTTTGATGTGCAAGTATACTGGCAGTGTTGATGACCCACTGCGACATTCCAAAATCCAGCTCACCGATGAAGAAATCACAGAGGCTGTGAATAAGATGCTGAATGAACCGGAACATATCTATGCTAAAAACGGCCTGCTTCCCTTCTGTGCCACCAACAAACCGCCAGCTGTAAGACCTTGATTTTTCCTTTTGCTGAATCTGTTATTGACATATCTGGTCATTGTTTAATATCAGTGTCTATGTAATCAGGGCAATGATCCGTTTTGGAGCAAGAAATTGCCGCAGGAGAAACCAGAAAAACCAGACAAACCGGAAAGAGCAACCCGGCAAAAGACTAAAGCTGCAAAGAAGACTGCCCACAGGAAAAGAACTACTGCATCTTCTAATCCGGCCCCTGATGATGACGTGGATAATCCGGACCTTGAGGTAGAGCTTGACTCACTTGGCTTATTTTTCATGCGTCTTATTGATGATGATATTTGTCAGGATGATGCCAAAGCCAGCCACGCTGATGCTGCAGAGGTAATTATTCTCTCTTCCGATTCAGAACCTTTGCCTTCGCTAAAAATCCGTCAGGCAAACCGGAAAGTTAAATTTTCTCATCCTCTTGCTTATTTGGATCCCAAATTTCTTATGAAGACCCAACAGCACGAAGCTCGTCGCACAACCCGGCACAGCGGCTAGGTAGTTACCTTCGCCGGTTTACCGAACAGTCCGGTTCGGAAACGCCGTTCAGAGGTCTCTAATTTGCTTGTCAGTGATTGTCCTAAAGCGGTCTGCTTTCGTCAACCTCTTAATCCATCTGACTCCGATTACCAGGTTACTTCCCACTCATCTTCTGGCGAGTCATCGGCTACTCAGCTGCCACCGCTCAAAACGGTGCTTGGGTAAGCTATACTTATTGAGATATTTGCAGCACATCGCCTTAGAACATATGCTGTATTTGATTTTGTTATTCTTTTCAGGGCCAAACCTAGGCCAAGCAAGAAGGCCCGCCTGGACAAAGCGGCCAAAGAAGATACCGTTCTTGAGCCAGGCAAGACACCTGATCTTGAAGCGGCTATTCCTGAGGATATACCCAACGATCCACCGCAGCAAGACGACGATCTTATTGCTGAAGAGAGACCTACTGATGCCTTAGGTCCTGTCAATCAGCCCACAGGCTCCATCCGGATTGAAAGATCCACTGGTCCAGCAAAACATACTGACAAGCCAACAGCCCCAGTGCAAACCGGCAATACTCAGGAGGATGAGGTTGTCATTACTGGCACTGGCCATACCGAGCGAAGCAATCCTGTTGCTTTGTCCAAACATTCTGCCAAGGAAGAATTTGCTGCCTTTGGTAAAGGCAAGTGGAATGCTGATCTAGCAACTTACGCTGCTCTGAACGCCCAAGATATCCATTCCGTCTACCTGAACCGGCTGTATACTAGCCGTGACTATGAAGCCAGTCTGGTTAATATGATGAAGGATAAATATGAGGTAACTTCCATATGCTCTTTCCTGCTTGTATGCTTCAATACTTGCTGACTCTCCTAGCCCCCAAGGGCCGGTTTGTAATCTTCTTTCAAACCGGGACTTACTAATATAAATCTTAATACTTTGAAATTCGCCGAAGTAGCCCCCAAGGGCCGGTTCAACTTAGCGCAGTTAACCCGGTACTTTAAGTAATTGAGATTGCCACATCAGAATATATATACGAGCAAATAGCCATTAGCCCCCAAGTACCAAGTTGAATACTTGTATTGATCTTGGGACTTTGTAAGCAATTGAAAGATGAAGATCGAATATGCATTAGCCCCCAAGTGCTAAGTGCATAACTTTATGTGGTTGGTACTTCAATCCTTGTACCGTTTTGTTGAAGCATATAACTGTCTGCATGCAGGCGGAGCTGAAGACGAAAGAAAGCCAAGTCGCCGATCTCCAAGAAAACCTGAAAACCCAACAAGCTGAAACCTCCAAAGCAAAAGAGGAATTAGCCAATGCTTTAAGCGCCATGGAACAGCTTAAGGAGAGCTTCAAGAAGAAGCAGGCGGATTGGGCCACTGAAAAGTCCGCTTTAATCAAATGAGCAGAGGATGCCGAGGCTGCACTAAAACCAGTGGCGGATGAACTGACCAGCATAAAGCGGCATGTGCATGCCATGACTACTGGTATCTTTGGTAAGTCAGTTTGACTTCTGAATTGTCTCTGCCTTCTTACAGAGTTGCCGGTTTATTAACCCTTTATGGTATTTCAGGGACACGCATTGGTCACTTGGGGTTAGATGTGCGGAAGAAACTGAAAGCCGCCTATACATTGGTTGAACAATTGTATACTGGTGCCCAGCAGATCATCTACACCGCATCCCATAACAAACCGGCGCCCACTTTGATTCAAGACACTCTGATGAAACTGCCGGTGCTTCCTACCCGGGTTGAAGAGCTGAAGAAATCTGCTGCTCGAACCGGTGCGATCAATGCCTTAATCCGGGTAAAAGCCTGGGTGTCGGATTTTGATCCTATTAAAGCGGCTCAGGGCTATCCCAGCTTGAAGGAAGACGGGTCAGAGTTTGGTGAAGTGGATCTACGAGCAATAAACCGGGAGGTACGTCCGCTAGCTTGTCAACTGGCTGAAGAAGCAGACTTGTCTCATTACCAAGCCCAATATGACAATCAGAACAAGCGAATAGCTGCACCAATCCATGAATCGGAAAATCTGATCCCTCCAATCTGTAAGCATACTTACGCTCCCGATATTGACCCGTCATTGTTGATCCATTATGAAGCTGTTTTTCAAGCATTAATGGGAATCGACTGGACAACTGTTGATTTCCAGCCACTGGGTAGAGAAACGGAGGCTGAAGCGGCGCAGGATGACCCACAACCATCAGGCCAGGCTGATGACCAAGCTTGAACCGGAAGCTGGTTTTAAAACTGCCTCTCCTTTGCGAAAAACAATGATATTATTATGGGCACCGTGTTGCCTTGTAATAGGTTAGCTGATACTTTTGATGTTGATATGCCTTCGTGCATAATTTGTTCTTCCTGTGGTGATGAACTTTCCAAAGCACTTTCTGCAATAAGAAACTCTTCAAGTGCCACCGCGGTTGTACCGTCAGGCGGAATATGATGTCTGCATATATGAAGTCAAAACATCCAAGAATTTTTAAGTATATGACCAAATTTTTGAGATACATAATACCTGCCATCATTGAGCGTGAAGTTGGCTTGGCCAATCTTGAAGCGGAGTTTTGCAAACCCACACTGCTGTAGGAGATAACAGCTCCTGTATATATATGCCACTGGTTTACCATGTAAACCGTGCCGGGTTATAATAAACACCGTGTTACTCCATAAGAGGATGTTAACAACAAAGATCAAACCGGGCAAATAGTCTCTGGATTGACGTGAACTGTGTTCCGTCAATTGATTGGTTGAAAAACTTTGTCGGTTTAAAAAAACGCAATAAAAAAGAAAAAAGTATCTTGCAAAGAAAAGTGCGAAGCAAAAGCAATGACAAAACCGTTTGCAAAAAAGGTTTATTTGAGCTGATCAAATGGCGTTACCATGGGCGAACACGACCAAGCTCCCGTTAGGTGTAACTATGGTTCTAGTCAGCCAGGTCCCCAAATGAAACCGTGGCATTTATGCCGACCAAGTGGCATGGCAATGGTTCGGGTTCGACCAAGCCCCCAAGTGATTCTATGGCCTTAGGTCGATCAAGAGGCATGACTGGTTCAGACGTGACCAAGTCCCCAAGTGATCTGGTGGCTCTCGCCTATCAAGAGGTATGGTATTGGTTCGGACACGACCAAACCTCCAAGTGATATAACATTATGCTTTTAAAAAGTGAACTCAAGGGGTAAACCGGAGGCCGCTTTAGAACAACTCCGTGTAACCACACATGATGTAAAAGAACAGATACCCCGCTTTAGCTGAGGTTCCGGTTTATTATATTTAATCACAATATATACATCGTTGTAATATGTACATAAGTAGAACCAATGGCTCAGGTATAATAAGGCCGAAGATGAGCTATGTTCCACGGCCTGTTGGTCTCCTCCTATGATGTACGTGAGTCCTTATGCTCTCGAATATCGATCAGATAGTATGACCCATTATGCAGATTCTTGCTGACCACGAAAGGCCCCTCCCAAGGTGGGGATAACTTATGCATATCAGTCTGATCTTGGATGAGCCGAAGCACCAAATCTCCTTCCTGGAAGGTTCTGGTTCTGACTCGGCGACTGTGATAACGACGAAGATCCTGTTGGTAAATCGCCGATTGGGCGGCTGCTATGTCACGCTCTTCATCCAACCGGTCCAAAGCATCTTGCCGTGCTGTCTCATTGTCCGCTTCAATATAAGCCGTCACACGAGGTGAATCATGACGGATATCACTGGGGAGAACCGCCTCCGCTCCATAAACCATGAAGAACAGTGTGTATCCTGTTGACATGTTGGGTGTTGTATTGATGCTCCATAACACAGATGGTAATTCTTCTACCCAACAACCCGGCGTTCTCTGCAAAGGAACCATGAGCCAGGGCTTGATGCCTCTCAAGATCTCTTGATTAGCTCTTTCTGCTTAACCATTGGACTGTGGGTGTGCCACTGATGAAACGTCAAGCCGGATGTGCTCCCGTTCGCAGAACTCCTTCATGGCACCTTTGGACAAATTGGTACCATTATCTGTGATGATACTATGCGGAAAGCCAAACCGGAAAATCACTTTTTTGATGAACTGAACCGCCGTGGCCGCATCACACTTGCTAACAGGTTCTGCCTCCACCCACTTTGTAAACTTGTCAACCGCCACCAGGAGGTGGGTCTTCTTATCTTTGGACCTTTTAAAAGGCCCAACCATATCCAGCCCCCAAGTCGCAAACGGCCAAGTAATTGGAATCATTCTCAATTCTTGAGCTGGTACATGAGCATGTCTTGAGAACTTTTGGCAACCATCACATTGTTTGACCAGATCCTCTGCATCAGCATGAGCAGTTAACCAATAGAAGCCATGGCGAAACGCTTTAGCCACCAGAGATTTGAACCGGCGTGGAGACCACAATCTCCTGCGTGGATCTCACGCAAAATTTCACGGCCTCCTTCCGGAGACACACAGCGTTGAAATGCTCCTGACACACTACAATGATGCAACTCGCCGTTGATAATAGTCATGGACTTGGATCGCCGGATTATCTGTCTGGCCAGAGTCTCATCCTCTGGTAACTCGCCCCGGTTCTTGTACGCCAGGTAGGGAAGCGTCCAATCTGGAATAACATGAAGAGCTGCCACCAATTGAGCCTCCGGATCAGGAATAGCCAAATCCGCGTCACCAGGGATCTTGACCGACGGGTTGTGCAACACATCCAGAAAAACATTGGGCGGAACCGGTTTGCGCTGAGAGCCCAGCCGGCTTAAAGCGTCCGCCGCTTCATTTTTCCGCCGGTCCACGTGGTCCACCTGATAGCCTTTGAAGTGACCTGCAACAATATCCACCTCACGACGATATGCCTCCATGAGTGGATCCTTAGAATCCCAAGTTCCAGACACTTGCTGAGCCATGAGGTCCAAGTCACCGAAGCACTTAACTCGACCTAGATTCATCTCCTTAGCCATCTGGAGACCATGGAGCAAGGCTTCATACTCAGCTGCATTGTTAGTACAAGGGAACATTAAGCGGAGAACATAACAAAACTTATCACCTCGTGGGGAAGTTAATACGACTCCAGCCCCCGAACCTTCCAATTGCCTGGATCCGTCAAAATGGATGGTCCAATATGTGTGATCCGGCTTTTCTTTAGGTGCTTGCATTTCCGTCCAATCATTGATAAAATCGACCAGTGCTTGAGACTTAATCGCCGTCCGAGGCACATACTTCAAATCGTGCGGCCCAAGCTCTATAGCCCACTTGGCAATCCGGCCAGTTGCTTCCCGATTCTGGATGATATCCCCCAAAGGAGCAGAACTGACCACCGTAATTGGATTCCCTTGGAAGTATTGTTTAAGCTTCCGGCTTGCCATAAAAACTCCATACACCAGCTTCTGCCAATGCAGATACCTTTGCTTGGACTCAATGAGCACCTCGCTAATATAATAGACCAGACGTTGAACCGGATGCTCCTTACCTGCCTCCTTTCGCTCCACCATAATAGCCACGCTGACCGCCCGAGCATTAGCAGCAACATATAGCAGTAACGGCTCCTTGTCAATGGGAGCGGCGAGCACAGGCGGATGGGCCAATTGCCGCTTTAAGTCCTCAAATGCTTCATCAGCAGCAGAACTCCATACAAACTGATCCGTCTTCTTCAACATCTGATACAAAGGGATTGCCTTCTCACCAAGACGACTGATAAACCGGCTTAACGCGGCAATCCGGCCTGCCAGGCGTTGAACATCATTGATGCACTTCGGTTTAGCCAGGGAGGTGATGGCTGTGATCTTCTCCGGATTAGCCTCAATTCCCCTATTGGACACCAGGAAGCCTAATAACTTGCCCGCCGGTACACCAAAGACGCATTTGTCCGGATTAAGCATCATCTTGTATGTCCTCAGGTTATCAAAAGTTTCCTTTAAATCACTAATCAGAGTCTCCTTCTCCCTGGATTTAACCACGATATCATCCACATAGGCGTGTACATTACGGCCAATCTGTTTGTGTAGACAATTTTGCACACAATGTTGATAAGTTGCCTGGGCACTCTTGAGCCCAAAGGGCATAGACACATAGCAGAAGGCTCCAAAGGGAGTTATGAATGCCGTTTTCTCCTGTTCCTTAACTGCCATTTTGATGTGATGATAGCCAGAATATGCATCCAAAAAACTTAAACGCTCACAACCCGCCGTAGCATCAATAATTTGATCAATACGCGGGAGGGCAAAAGGATCTGCTGGACAAGCTTTATTAAGATCTGTGTAATCCACACACATGCGCCAGGTGCCATTTTTCTTAAGGACCAGCACCGGATTGGCAAGCCACTCAGGGTGAAAAACTTCAACAATAAAACCAGCTGCTAAGAGCCTGGCTACCTCTTCTCCAATTGCCTTGCGTCTTTCTTCGTTAAACCGGCGGAGGAACTATTTCACTGGTTTGTATTTAGGATCCACATTAAGGGTGTGCTCAGTGAGTTGCCTCGGTATACCTGGCATGTCAGAGGGCTTCCATGCAAAAATGTCCCGATTCTCACGGATGAACTCGATGAGCGCGCTTTCCTATTTCGGATCCAAATTAGCACTGATGCTGAATTGCTTGGATGAATCACCAGGTACAGAGTCAACAAGCTTAGTTTATGCTGCCGATTTGAACTTCAGGGCCGGATCATGCTCCATAGTTGGCTTCTTTAATGGAGTCATGTCCACCGGATCAACATTGTCCTTATAATACTTCAGCTCCTCGGTGGCACAAACCGACTCTGCATAGGCCGCATCACCTTCCTCGCACTCCAAAGCGATTTTGCGGCTTCCGTGAACCGTTATTGTCCCCTTGTGACTCAGCATCTTGAGCTGCAAATACACATAATAGGGCCGTGCCATAAACTTGGCGTAGGCCGGTCGCCCGAATAGGGCGTGATATGGACTTTGGATTTTCACCACTTCAAATATCAATGTCTCCGACCTGGAATCATGATCATCCCCAAAGGCCACTTCCAGAGCTATCTTACCAACAGAATATGCTGATCTGCCAGGTACTACACCGTGGAATACCGTATTAGACGGTTTAAGATTTTTATATGTTAGTCCCATACGACGGAAGGTCTCATAGTACAAGATATTAATGCTGCTACCTCCATCCATGAGTATCTTGGTGAACTTGTAACCTCCCACCTGAGGCGCCACCACCAGAGCCAACTGACCCGGATTATCGACCTGGGGAGGGTGATCCTCTCTACTCCATATGATTGGCTGTTCAGACCAACGTAGATAACGGGGTATGGCCGGTTCAACAGAGTTGACCGCCCGCCTCTGAACCTTCCGGTCTCGCTTGTCCAAGCTAGTGGTGAAGACATGGTACTGCCCACTACTCAACTGCTTTGGGTTGCTCTGGTAACCTAACTGTTGCTGCTGTTGGTTGTAACCACCCTGGTTGTTCTAACTATTTTGACCATTATGTCCGCCCGGATTACCATTAAATCCTGAACTAAAACTTCCTCCACCGTAACCCGGCCCGGATCCCGAGCCACCGCCAGATTCGTGATCATACCGGAAATTATTAGAATTCTTGAACTCCTGCATAATAAAGCAATCCTTCCAAAGGTGGTTTGCTGGTGCCTCCTTTGTCCCATGTCTTGGACAGGGCTGGCTTAGCAGATAGTTTAGGCGGTCTGGGTTAGGGTTGGGTGCCCCATTATGATTTTTCGATTTACCCTTGCGTCGCTGGCCATTGTCCTGTGCGTTGGTATTAGCCACAAAGTCCATGTTACCATCCGCTTTACGCTTGCCTCCACCACCATTGCCTGCCCAGTGATGCTGCTGACCTTTGGAGTTGCTGTTCCTCTTTCCCTTCCCTGTCTTGTCATCATCAGATTCGGGATCCTTGGTACTATCAGAATCAGCATATTTCACCAAAGCGGCCATGAGGGTCCCCATGTCAGTGCAATGACGTTTCATCCGTCCCAACTTCAGCTTCAGGGGCCCAAACCGGCAGTTGCCTTCTAGGGTTAATACTGCGATGTCAGCGCTGATGCGGTCTGAGGAGTGCAACACTTGTGAAACCCGGCGCACCCAATGAGTCATTGATTCTCCTTCCTCCTGGACGCATGCAGCTAAGTCCACTATCGACATAGGCTGTTTACATGTATCCTTGAAATTGCTCATAAACCGGGCTCATAATTGGGCCCATGAACTGATAGAATTAGCCGGCAAGCTTTTTAACCAAGTACGGGCCGTTCCTTCAAGCATCATGGTGAAGTATTTCCCACACGCCGCGTCATCCACATCAAGCATCTCCATGGCCATCTCATAGCTCTCCACCCATGTCTCTGGAGGCTGATCCGCCATGTAATTTGGTACCTTGCGCGGGCCTTTGAAATCCTTGGGCAGGCGCACATTGCGTAAAGTGGGGATAAGGCAAGGCACCCCCAAAGAACTAGAAGTAACACCAGGTTCGATCGAGATGGTTGGACGAACCGGCGTGAGCTGTCGAGCCTGGTGCTGTGTGGCTAACTCGGCCTCCCTACGCGCTCGGGCCCGGTTCACCACTTCCTGAGCGTTATCAGCACCACCCATCGGGTTGTTGCCATGGGGTGCTCCACGTCGTTCGTTACTCGATACTGCCGGTTCATCCATATGTCTGCTATAGCTCCGGCTTGGACGGGGGGTCGAGTGGATCCGGCCGCGGCTGTACGAGTATGCTTCCTGTTGGACCAAAGCTATCCTCAGAAGCTCCTTGACCCATCGCGTCTCTACTGCCTGCGGCGAATCACCTTCAATTGGAATGGCCTCCAGCCGTGCAGCAGCGACAATGAGATTGTCCATCGGGTTGGAGTAGTGACCCGGAGGTGTTAAAACAGCCTGAGGTATAACAGTGTTTTGACGAGGCGGGTCTATCTGACGAGGCTGAACCAGTACACCGGTCCCAGGAGCTTCCACCCAGTTTCCCTCCAGCGGATTGCCGGTTCCTACTCCTGGAGTGTTGAAAAGGTCTCTGGCCTCAAAAATCGGAGGCAAACGGGATCGGTACTTCCTCCTCATGACTTCCTGCGACGCACTCTGGTCCAACATGAGCCTGTAGGCTTGTGCATCTAAAGCGGCCCGCTCCGTGGCCATCCTGGTGTCCTCAGCTGCCAGATCTGCCTTGGCCTGGGTGATCTATTCCTTCACTTTTGCAATCTCGGCGTTGTGAACGCCCTGATCCGGCGGATTAGGTTCCGCCATAAGCACAGCCAATGCATCAAATAGCTCTGATAGAACCTGAGCCGGCGGGCGCACAGGGCCTCCTGCCCCGGCAGCCGTCACCGCTGCTGAACCGGAGATTGTTGCCGCAGCTGTCGAAGAATGAAGCGCTGCTTGTGTTCCGGCCATGAATATTCCAACTCTGTTGGGCAGATCAGAGGGGTCCGGAATACTGTCTCCATCGGAACAGCCCCCAATCCGGCCATCTTGTAGCTGATAAAGAGACTCGGTTTCTCCGGTCGATGACTCATCATCGAAATAAACGATGGTATCGCCGTGAGATTCCGATCCATCCTCATAACTTCCTCCATGGATGACTCCCACGAAGGCACGCTTCATGGCCGGTTTAACCCGGGCGGATCGCGCACGCTGAGCCGTCTCGACGAGGTCGGTGCAGACGTCCGACTCAGGGCCCGGTTCACCGATCTTGCCAATGAAAATGTGAATGCCACCAAAGGGGACCCGGTACCCGTACTCAATTGAGCCGGCCTCGGGGCCCCAGCCTGCGTCGTCGATGTAGAACTTGCCGCGACGACTCTTAGTCATCCGTCCTACAGCGTAACCCTGGAGTCCTTCAAAGCGGCCCTCCAAGAACCAGAAACCATCATGCGATAGCCCCACGGTGGGCGCCAACTGTCATGGCTTTGTCACGGCAGATGTCCTGGAGAAAGGACTTAGTCGTGGAGCCATCGCGACGGGTTAGCTTGAAGAGGTTAAAGCGGACACAGGGACGCAAGAGAGTTTATACTAGTTTGGCCCCTTCGATGAAGGTAAAAGCCTACGTCTAGTTGTGATGGAATTGATGGGGTTTCGATGACTAGGGAGTAAACAAGCTTCGCCTATGTCTCAAGTTGTTGTCTATTGTCCTTGAACCGCCGCCGGGTCGTCCCCTTATATACACGGGTGACTCCCGTCGGTTTACAGAGTCCCAATACCGGCTCATAGATGTGTCCAGTTTGGTCTCTACTTATTCCTAACTTACAATACAAGTTAACTACTAACGCCGGTTTACGGCTACAGGCCTTGAACCGACCATGGGCCTTGAGCCCTCATCTGCCTTCTTGGGCTTTAACATACTTAACTACTGACGAAGTTAACCCGACCCAGATAGGCCGGTTTACGCCCAGTAGTAATATCCCCAACAGGAGGGGTGTGGAGTACCGCAAAACGGGACTCCATGGGATACTGTTCATCTCCACCGTCGACATCCTCCAGCCTCCACGGGCTACCGTCGACCTCCTCCAGCCTCCACGGGCTCCTGTTCATCCAGCCTCCACCGCACGCTACTCCACCGGCTACTGTTCAACCACCCCTCCACGGGCACCCCTCCATCGTCTACTATTCATCCAACCCTCCACACCATGTGGTCCTGTTCAACCACCCCTCCACGGGCACCCCTCCACCGTCTACTGTTCATCCAGCCCTCCACCACACCACGGGGTCCTGTTCATCCAGAGGCAACGCCACCGCTCACTGTTCATCCAAACCCCCCCGCAACGCTCACTGTTCATCCCAGAGGCAGCATCGATCGGCTTCAGTTAGCAGCAGTAGCGAAGGAATCGCTCGACCGGGTTCAGTTAACAGCCATCGATCGATCGCTCGGGTTCAGTAACGCGTAGACTGTAGTGCAATCGCTCGGGTTCAGTTAGAGCCCAACGCCTCACTCGGGTTCAGTTAGAGCCAACGCCTCGCACACACGTGCGTACGTGTATGAGAGAAACGCGCATCGCTCGGCCCCCGACCTCCCACCGTAACCGGGAACTCCCCGAAATTTTCCTCCCCCTTGCTTCTACCACGGTTTTTTCCGTCATGGACGGCCCAAAGAATGTCATGCAGGTGCGTCTCTGGCCCGCCCGGGACGAAAAGCCCATTTTCTGTCATGATTTTTTGTCATAGAAGTAGGAGCCCACCACATCTATGATGATACTGGGTTTTGTCACAATTATCGTCATAGAAGTGTCATATGTATGACAGAAAAAAATTTGTTCGGCCCAAAATGTCACGGATGTGTCTTTTTTTGTGGTGCACATAGAGAAGTCGTTCTCTCCCCCAAACACCAACACATGAGCACATTAACACCCCTCTCTCTTGTAAAGTCTGGATCCCAACATAGGTCTCTATCACTTTGTCTCTCGGGCATGCACACATCTCTTCCCTCACTCTCTAGGTCTCCCGCTATCTCTCTTACCCAAGCACACGCACTATGTAGAGTGTATATTTCCCATACACACAAAACGTCGCCTCCAAACGTCTATCTCCCTAGTTATGTGGTTCTCGCGCACTCACCTCACACACCACCCCCACTACAAACAAGCACATTTTGTCTCATTGTGCACCACTCTCCTCTTTCTATCTCTCTCACATGCGGACCCGCCCCAGCTTCTTCCCTGTATACATATATGTCGTGACTCTTTGCATAGCTCCCTAATGTATACTCATTCTCGATTTTTCACATTGTTCTCTACACCATCTATTCTAGATCTCTCATAAAGTTCCTATCACACACACGATGACTCGCTTCCCTTGCGTCTCCGTTCATAGGCCAATTTCGGACAACATCAACATTGTCTCCCTATCTATACGCCATTTATGGACACAAACGACCCCTCTCACCCCCCCTCTCTTCCTCTCTCTCTCTCTCTCTCTATGTCGCTAGCTCTCTCTTTCTCTCGCTCTCACACCCCTCTCCCACACACACACTCGTCTCTTCCAAATAGTCTGCTCCCCCCCCCCGCCCGCACCCGTGCTATCTCGCTACTACACATGTCACACCATTCCCCCTTCCCTTATACTAGGTTTACATCAGCAGTGGTCTCTCTACTCCACATACACTCTCTCCCTCTTACACACAAACACGTGCGCAAACACACACAGACACGCACAAACACCCATTTATCTAGATCCTCATCTCTCCTCATGTCCGCATGTGTATCTCACACACTCAATCTCTAATTATGTATATGTGTCTCCATGTTACACAACACAAAGCCCCATGTACATCTCTCTCTCTATCCTCCACACACATAGACACAAAGAATCTGTTATCATTGCCTCAGTCTCTAACATATCTATCACACACGCACACTGTCTCTCTCTCTCTCTCTCTCAAACACGCTCAACAAGGGTTTCCCCGTGAATAACTTACCGTCTATTCATCAACAGTCGTGGCAGTATAGAGAACACTAGACATGAAAAAGAATAAATCTACACGCGCTTAGACCACCTAGTATGACTACTAGGACTAGAGCAAGCCAAAAAGCGTTCCGCTGTCACCCCCTCCTTGTCGGCGACGGGAAAATCTTTGTTTTACACAGTCGAGAAGTCATTGTGCTAAGGCCCCACATGCTGAGGCGTTGAATAGAATGTAGATGCTAGTTTACGGAAGCAAGTATCGATAATACGTTTGTATCTCCATACTTATATTTCTTCTCTTATAAAAAACCGAGTTGGTGATGATGGCACGTGTGCCATCTTGCAATATAGACCATCCGATCTATATCTAACGGATGGAAATTAAACTAAAAGATACCCGCACCCCTCTCCACATTTGCAGACAAGGCCTTCCCTCGTTCATCCTTATATCCAACAAACCTCATTGTTGAGCAATTAAGAAAGGAAGCCTCTGGAACAAACTGGCCTGGTGGCCGCTGCCGGCGTCTTCAATCCCCATGCCTCCGCTCAGTCCGACCACCAACCACCAACCACCACCACACCCCACTCCTCTTCACCTTATCTCATATTTCTCAAGATATCATTAGTTTTTACACACGGGATTACTCCCGCAAGGGTCAATCACAACAAGTGTTTTATAAAAAAAATGCATCTTGATGTTCCGTGCAATGCACGGATCTTGCTAGTACTCCTACATAAGACTAAGTTGGTGATGCTGGTGTGTCTGCCATCCGTTGTTTCTGACCATTAGATATACATGTAATGATTGTGAGGTAAGTTGTTGCCTTTTCTCACCAACATCCCACTTGTCTACCAATTTGCAGAAAAAACCCATAATTAGTATCTTAAAACCAACCACATCCCTCCCTGACCTCAGCAAAACAGCCCAAGGAATATATTCTAATTGAAACATAATATATCTCTAGTGACATATGTATATCAAAATTAGAGTGTTTTGTACCAAGTTTGTGAATAAGTATTATTCTAATTATGATTCGTTGCAACGGACATGAACATTGCTAGTATTTCCAATCATGCATTTTTCCTAGTATTCCATAGTTTCGAGTTTTCCATCAAGATATTAGTCACTCATGGTTGATATTTACTTTCAATCATGTACACATATGCACTATGTAACTAGCCTTGCTTATTGGCTTCCAAAGCTTAACTTTCACTCCTACTTACAATGTGTAGAGTATTTAACAAAAAACTACCACTTTCAACCAGCCCTAGGAAGAATCTATTGTACAAAAAATAGCAAAAACATACCCAAAATTTCTTAATCCACGCCAAAAACTACCTAGTACTCCTACTGATTAGGTTCGTTTAAACCCATTTATGACAGGGTTGGCCCACACGTCCATGCTGACGAGGCAGCTTAAACCAACACATTTTGTTTGGCCGTTGACACGAGGGACCCACATCTGACATTCTATCCTGTTATTCCCCCTCAAATCATTATTTTTCCTGCACATTACTTCAAACAGTACTGATGCGTGTTCGTTGGTGGCGCCGGTGATGAGCGAGTTGGCCGCCGCTCCGCTGGACGGGCCGGACACCGCGCTGGCCTCCGCACTGGTTGGCAGGCTGGCCCGAGCGTGACTCACGAGCGAGCAAGCTGCCGCGCTAGCCTTCGCTCGAACCAGATGGCTGGCCTTAGTGCGGTGCGCACGAGCAAGCCGCCATGCTGCCGTGCCAATCTAGCTAGCAAACCTTGCAGACAAGCAGCTGGACGGAGCTATCTTGGTTAGCTAGCGGCCGTGAGCGCCGGACGGAGCTGGCATCCGGGCTGCCGCAATGGGCTCTGCATCGCCGGCGGTTTTGACCTCGCCTTTTGCCGGCGGCGGTAGCTGCGTTCCATGGCCGAGGATGACTAGGTGGACGGGCCGGAGGTAGGAGGTCACTCAAGGATTTTTGTTGGTAAGAGCATGTACAATGGTTGATAAGGTAGTCTTATCTTAAGTTTGCCACGTATGCAAGTGGTAGTAGTTTCTTGGCATTTTAGTGGTCTCTTTCATTATTAGAGCAAGTACAATAGAGCTGAGTCAGCGGGCTATAAGAAATAAACTAGTATATTTCTGCTTAGTTGGAGGAAAGAGAAGAGGAGAGAGAAGGTAAGCGGGCTCTTCGTGAAGAGCCAGCTCTAGCACATGCTCCTAGGCACTTTGTGAGAATGAGAAGTGGGCCACATAATAAAAAAGTAGTACACTCTTTTGATCTATTATTGTACATGTTGGCCATAAGATGGGCTGTAGATGACATGGCACTGGCTTATAGCCAGCAGCTGGCTATATTACTAACCATGCTCTTAGAGGTTTCTTGTAAGGAACAATGTACGTACTACTAGCGACAAAAGGCGATTCTAGGTTGTGTTGTACTCCAACGAGTACTACTAGTGGTCGCGGGAGTGTATACCTCGTTTTGTGGGTTCGATCCCGGCCGAACGCATGACGACCTTTTTTAAAAATAGTACTACTACACTTTGCTGCGAGCCAATATTTTACACGGGTAGTTTGAGTTTTGAAGTCAAACGGATGTGCGGCCCCACAATCTGGGTGCACTGGACAGCCTAGCCACATGAACGGGTTTTCCTTGCCAGCATCCCGTGGCTCGCGTGCTCGCCCTAGCCGCACCTCGCTTGCAGCTTCCTCATCAGTTAGTAGCATATTTAAACTAGTGCCTCCCAATTAAGCCCGAGGAGTCGGAAAAGCCTGGCGGGGCATTGGGAACTGTGCAATATGGCTCTATACGTAAAGTGCTCTACTACTACTCTGTAGCTTGTGGCGTTGCACGCATGGACTTCACTCCATTATCGGCTCTACTCTAAAAGAAATTCCTCTTGACGTGTTTTTTTTAAACGGAGGCAAAAGCTTTGCTTCATCTCATTCATAAAGAAGGAACTACTAACAAAGTTCGACAAGATCCATTACACCTCCACAAATGGAAGCGAAAAGCCTAGTCTCGCTGTATCAAATAACTCAAATGTTCTGCCTCCGCAGTAACCGTCACTGATAAACAGGATGCTAGTGTGTGCGTGAGAGGAGCGGCTGAGTAGGCCAGCTACGTGAGAGGAGCGGCTGAATAGAGCACCGAGAGTACCCACTAGGCCACTACGCAGGTGTACTTCCCCTACATTGATAGTACAGCGATGGTTCTAGAGAACAGTAGTACCCTCCACTTCCAACTGTAGCTCCTTGGCCCTGGGATTCAAGAGTTCAAAACTGGTGCACTATACTAGACTAGACTAGAAGTACAGTACATCGCACTACTAGTTGAGAAAAGTAGTACTAGTACTGCTACAGTACAAGTACGTACTCCTCCATCACATAATGTAAGACGTTTTTTGACACTAGTTGGCGTGTACAAAAAATGGCAAAAACATACCCAAAATTTCTTAATCCACGCCAAAAACTACTACCTAGTGCCAAAAATTTCTTACTAGTGCTATTATTTACAGTATAATGCAATCCCATAACATTCCATAATGCTAGTAATAGTAGTAAATAATAGCCTCACCCCTTCGCTGTGGAACGATCTACAGTTGGAAGGGACGAGGCCCTGCGGTTACTACGCTCTTATCTCCTCATCGCCAGTTCCCCTCCCCCGAAGAGAAGGCAATTCATCGCTGCTCCCATGGATTCGCCAGGCGGTTCTCCTCCTCGTCGGGGCTGGGAGACCTTGGATGACGATCCTCTGGGAGAAATCGCACGCCGCTCCGACGTCCTCACCGCCGCAAGACTCGGTGCTTCCTGCACCAACTTTTTCAAGACACTGCTTAAACAGGCTTGGGAAAAGGCTATGCTTGTTGGTCTTCCATGCGTCCTCGAGGAGAAGGTTCTTCTATGGGACAATCCTTCGAACAGTCCACCGCTCCCTGGCCATGGTTGCACATTGACTCCGCTAGAGTTGTCGACGTTGAGAGGTAGTCGGATTTTGTCTGATGAGCAGGTCAGTAATGGAGTTTGATCATGCAGTACTTAGTTATTCCATTTCCATCCCGTAATTTCTCCGCTGCCCACCGTCTTATATATAGGTCTGGGTCGGTGCCAACGAAGATTGGCTTGCATACCTCCGGCCGGATACCACCATCATTTTGCACAACATCCACAACAGTGCGGCCGTTCCGGTAGACCCCTTCTCCACCATTGGGATCGGCCTTCCAGACTAGCCGGGCTTGAATACGTATGATGATGCCTACATGAGATTGAAGAAGATAGCAATTGCGGACCCGCCGACAAAGCGATGCGGCTACGATGATTACTATCTCATCGCGGTGTTCGACATAAGGATTGCCATCAATGCAAGAGGCAGTAACGGCAGAGACTGGCGCATGTTGGCGGTGGCAGATTTGTACCCCTACACGTTCGAAGACGCCGTGCGCCATCTAGGCCGCATCTTCGCGGTGACAAGCCAGGGTACTTGTTTCATCTGGTTGCCAAACGGAATGCACAAACCATCATTTGCATCCCTAACGGTACTCCATTATTTTGCAGGGACCAGTCATCCCCCGATCAAAATAAGATCGCCGATCCTGGATGTGCATTTGCATCCGCGATTCGGTCTAACCTGGAACCTTGTAGCTGACTTTGGCATATTGGGATCAACTATCTTAGCAGTCGTTACCCATGGTACCACTGATGTGCAACATGGTCACACAATCTACCATGATCGGACCATCACCATCTACCCAAGTATTCCATTTTTTAACCCTCTCGCCTTCTCTTTCATTGTTGTACTACTAGTATACTTTGTAGTACTAGTAGGAGTACTTTTTACCTTGGAGGACGCGTATAGCTAGCTGGCCCTTGAAGACTTGAACCCACTAGCTCCCACCATTTTTGTTTTTCCATGTCTTACTATCTCATCCATGTAGCCAAGAGTGGCTATATATAATAAGCCGGTTATTTTACTTCCTCTATACCGGAGTAGTACTATTTGCTGCACAGTATTACTGACCGCCATATTTGAGCACAACATTATTATGCATGGACCTTGACTATGTACGTCACCATGTGTCTAGATCTGGGATGCCGCGTGTACTAGATGAACGACGCCGAGTTCGACCCCCGTGATGCTACGTGGGTGCCGAGGAACACTCTTGGAGAGTACTCGCTTTTCATCGGGGACAGCTACCCCATTGTGAAGCGGATGCCACCTTCCGTGCACGACACGGAAGGCCTGCCATTCATGAAGCATGGTTGTTTCTTCAGTGCGCACCGCCGGATGAACGACATGCTGGGACACGCTATCCCTGATTTATGCCGCTTCAGCTTGGATGAGTCTCCATCGTGTGGAACAGGACTAGAAAGCTGCGACAATGATTCCCGTTGCCCACCGCTATGGATTGTGTCATCCATGAAGAACACCTGGGACTGGAACCTGGAGGAGGACATGTAGCCCATCTATAACGTGTAAGTGGAGTACGGTAATTGTGAATGGTAGCGCTGTGAATATATGTAGACTAGTCGTGCACAAATTTATCACATGAATTGGAGATGAACTTGTGTGGCATACTGGCATTTGTCCTTTAGAATTTATTACTAGTAAATGTGTTATGTGTACGTGCAACTTGTGTGGTTGTTGCACGGGCTCCAACATGCTCTTTGAGAAAAAAAAAGGTGGCACAACTTTGGATATACGTGACATGGCGGCATCATACAGTAGCATCGTTCGCTATAGTTGTAGTACACTCCTACTAGGACGACAACTCCTATAAAACCTTGCGCTTGGCTCTTTGCCTCTTCGGGAGGTTCAACAGTTCGTACTCGTGTGAACCTTGCACTTGGCTCTTCGCCTCTTCGGAAGGTCCAACAATGATGATACTACAACACAATATGCTTCTGGCAATCTGACAACGATTGAAGTGCTGCACGTCCACCGCGAGGGCGAGGGCGAGGGAGAGGGAGAGGGCGCTGTAGTCAAAACCCTCTCCTCGTCCTGCGAACCACCGCGCGCGTGGGCGAGGGAGAGGCGTAGTAAGCAAGCTTCTCCTCGTTCGGCGAGTTGACGGGACACATCAAAGCAGTACTAGTACTAGTAATAGTAGTCCATACTGCATCCTTTCCGATTAATATGGCTTAATTTGAAACGAGAAAAATACACTGGCGGTCAACGTATGTAACAATACGCTCTTTACGGTCACTATATATAGTTTTGCGGCGATTATACGATCAGTAGCTCATCGTAGAGCACCGTATTGCACCCTACAGACCGGCCACATAGTCGACGTGGCACTTTGTTGATTGGTTAAATTGTCACCTGGTTTCTGGGTCCCACCTGTCAGTTGGCAGAGCAAAGAAATCAGTTAAACAAAACTTTACGCAGGCGCGACACGAGTCCAACCCTTGCGCGCGAACCACCCTGGCTGTGTATGTGAGTGCATGCACGTGTCCTCCCTCGGTCTTCCAACAAAGAGTGTACATCGGCTATAAAACAAAGAGTGTAGTACATGATGTACATCTACACTTCCAATGCATTTAGCCTTTAATGTAAATCGATATTGATTGACTAATGCACCAACTTGTGCTGTAGGTATAGGCTACATGTCTATCCTTAATTACAGCATGCAACGGCTTTCATTTAATCTTCTTATCTCAATGGTCGCATGCACACATAAGTCTGCTACTTATGGGCATTAATTATGCCCTGGTCAATGTGTAAATCTCTAAATGTACAGTCTTTCACGGACATAGGGAGTAGGTTGAGCACTTGAGCGTGAGTGTGTGTGTTGCGTCGTGTGCTGTGTGCCGCATGCATGCGTGAGTGTTGTGTGCGTCCATGTGTACGTGTGAGTGTTGCATGTTGCATGCATGCATGCATGGGGCTTACTCCCTCCCATTGACATGTTCATATTTCAAGCTTCCTCTGTTCCCTCCATATGGTGATACTCCCTCTGTTCCCAAATAGTACGGAGTAAAAGCCTCCCTCTGTTCCCAAATACGGAGTATTTGTCTTTCTTCAGATTTCAACAAGTGACTAGGTACGGAGCAAAATGAGTGAAGTGAGCGTAGATGCATAGGGATACTGTAGAAAGGAAGTCCTCGCGATCCATTATTCCCCATCTCGGTCAGAGAGAACTATTCAACTAGTCTTCACAGTGAAGTGACAATACACGCTGCAGCAGATGGGACACGTAATTAATAAGCTGAACCAGCGTGTTGGTGTTACTAAATCAGCCTTACCCAGTACTGCCATCTCTTCTTCTTCCTCCTCTCTTCTTCTTCCTCCTCTCTTTCACATCGTCGGCCGCACACCATTTACCCCCGCTCACTGCTCGCCCGCCCGCACCATCTTCCTTGGTAGCTCGCGCATACCATATCCCCCCGCTCATTTCTCAGCCACACGAGGAGAAGCTTCTTCGTTTGCCCGCCCGAATCCACTTCCACGCTGGCTCGCAGGCACCGAAAACCCCAATGGCAGAACCGACTGATAGGCAGAGCCGTGATTGGAATTCCCTCCCCGATGTTCTCTTGTAGCAGATCTGTAGTCGTATGGACCTACTCAGCACCGTCCGTCTGGCCACATGCTCGATGTCTTTGTACCATCTACTCGTCTGCAACAGGCCGACTCCTTTCAAGACACCCTGCTTGCTGATGCTCGATCCTTGCAGGTTGCTCAGACACCGACTTGACGATCCTACGGAGGTTGCCGTGGTGCCCCTCGACATGCTACCACTACCCGTCCACCCGTCCTTCATGCGCGGCCACTACTGGGCGGGCATGAAGGCCAACTGGATCGTCCTCATCCACCACACCGATAGTCCATGGCGTCTCGTGGATATCTACTGCCAGCAAGAGATCACTCTTCCATCGTTGGATACCGCTGCCATCGAGCCTCGCGGCCCGCCGGACACTCCTGCCTACTACGCACGAGACGCATCAAGCTTTTGGCTCGACCTTTGTTTGCAGAAAGTTGTAATCTGCGAAGTGCCCACACCATCAGAAGACTACATGGATTACAAGCTCATTGCCTTATTCAACATGGGATTGGTCTATCTGGAATTCGGTCGCCATACATGGTTATGGCTCATCATCAATCCTGTTGAGGCAACATTTATGTTTGATGCTATAGTGCATGATGGCATCGTTTACGCGGTCGACGCATAGATTTTTATGACCACACATGTTATTGTTAGAGTTGAATATGAGAATAATTGGCATCTAATGATTGTTAGAATACATATTATGAGCATAACATCATGATTGCTATATGTTACTCTCGTTTACAAGATTTTTATAACAACGCATGTTATTGCTTAGAGTTGATATGAGAACAGTAGTAGTAAGTGCTATGGTAGAATATGAGTAGGCGCTGTCATAGCTGTTTTCCTCTCATTGTTACATGATGTTTGAACCATGACATATTGCTAGAATATGAAAGCCATTGGCTTATTTTTTAACTTGGGGTATGATTATGACCACGGCATTGCGATTCTCTGTCTATGATATGTGTCACTGTTATAATAAATTTAATTCCACACATACTCTGAACATGATTGTTTATTTTTGTCCTTTTGGTCTCCAATTTGAATTGTTGCAGCAGACGCAAATGCGTGGCCTTCATGATTCCAGGACCTGGAATCATACCAGCCGATGGGTGGTGGTTTATCGCTTGTTCAGTTGACGGCGGTCATTTGATGCTCATTCGCACGTACCAAATTGACCAAACCATTACATCAAACCACATGCACTACAATGCATGGGGCATTCGTGACATTGATGGCTATGGCTGCTTCGTGTTCGAGAAAGATCCCAGCTCCGTTGGGCCAGGTGTATTCAACTGGAGGCGGGTTTACAGCCTCGACAACCACTCCACATCATACCATGGGTTTCATGAATCACCATATCCAGAGATTCGTCAACACAGCTTGTTGCCAGATAATCTTCAGTGTGTGAAAGGCATCAAGCTTCCATGCGATGGATGGCTTTTGCAAACCCGACATGCGGCAATGTGGTTCATGCCAACAGCAAATATGCACAACTTGATTCGTGCTGATATCTAGATTGAGCCATGTATTCTGCTGCTGTAGCATGACCCTCTTTTGTTGGATATTATGTACTGTTGTTAGTTTGAAGCGCTCCTCTGGTTTGAAGGATAGATACCTTCCTGGGATCAAGTGCGTACTTGTTAGTTAAACCTATGTATAAATTGTGACACTAAATACGACTAGTAAGTAGTACAGTAGCAGTACTAGTATACGTCGGTCAAATTATTCATCATGTCCACACATTGAATTGACGTGACAACACGCCGCGCGTGAGGTGACACAAGAATCCCGGCGGCGTGTTCGGGTATTCTGGACTTCAGATTTGGAGTACCACTTATCTATCGAAATCTTTCATCATTCACTTAAAACAGTCAATTGATCATACATTGAGTACCATATAACTTGAATTACCGATGCAAGTCGAAGAAGGATTGGTCGGTGCTGCCGGCTGGCGTCAAGTTCGATCCCACGGATCAGGAGCTGATCAAGCACCTTGAGGCCAAAGTGAGTGCTGACAGTGCGAGATTTCAGTCTCTCATCGATTTGTTCATACCAACCATCGACAGCGAGCACGACATATGCTACACCCAACCTGAGAAACTTCCAGGTAAGACACCGATCGGCCGTCTACTTGCACAAACATATTCCTTTTTTTATAGCTCTATTTTTCTTTTTAGACACAGACCTGGTGAAGCGATTACAATTTGACAGTTAATAAAAAGTGAAACAAGTGACTGCAACATGCCAAAGATGTTATGAAAATGCCAACTAGGTACACTAAAACCTGTACTCCACAATACTGCAGGTATCACACTGAGTGGCCTAAGGAAGCATTTCTTCCAGCATAATTCCAGGGCGTTTAAAAGGGGCACATGGACGCGTCGCAAGATACAGTCGGAGTGCGGCATGCACGCGATGTGGCACAAGACCGGCAATACCTTGCCGGTGATGGTCAACGTCCGGCAGACGGGCATCAAAAAAGGTTCTTGTGCTGCACACCAACAAGAACTTCGACCAGCAGAGGACCAACTGGGTGATGCACCAGTACCACCTCGGGGACCTGGAGCAAGAGAAGGAGTGGGAGCTGGTCCCCTGCAAGATTTTCTACCAGACGAACACTAGGGCCAGAAGTAAAAAGATTATAAGTTAGTTTGGTATTGGTAGTTGTACTACCTTGTCGTCCGCAAGTTGGTATTGTTGTTAACGATCTTTTGGTATGAACTTGCATTTGCTTCCAACCATCATGCCGAGGGTCGACATGGATATAAAGCTGAATCATTTGTTTCGGAACGAATTTTCAGGCACCTGATTTTTATTTGATGGGTAGCATAAGCACCCGCCGTTTGAATTTCCAGTTCTCTAATTTTTTGAAACAAGTGCATGCACTTATTATCACGATAAAAAAATATCCGTGTTGCATCCCAGTTATCAGTCTGTACTTGCAGAATTCTCTCGTTTATTGAGCACGTATATTGTTTTTTCAGGTCGAGCAAGTTTCAACTGGGCTATAGACTGCCCAGGGTTGGTTTTGTTTTTAACAGGCCCAGCCCATGACGACAATGGGGCACAAAGATCTAGTAGGTATCTACTGGCCTCTGGCCCGCCAACGTTAGTTTTATTTCGTCTTACAACATCCGCAGGCAGTTTTTTTACTGAATCAAACACACAGCCCAGTTCTATTTTCCTCTTGAAACGCATGTCCTACATCCGTTTTCTAATCTCTACCTATAGTTTTACTAGTTCATATACACGTATCATTATATTGAAAACACATAAAATTCCCTTTTCGTATTTACACCTTATTTTTGTTGTTTTTTCCCACCCAGCGCAGATTTTTTTACCACTGGTTTTCCCTTAAACCAACTCAATTGTCCCACATCTTATTTGCTTACAAAAACAAAACAATTTTGTTTGGCAAATCAATGAGTTCTTAAAAAAATGTTTATCATTTCGGGATTACAACAATTCGGACTCCACCGAAATATGCAAAATAAGGTTGAACTTTTTGAACGTGGTCCTGGGCAGAAAATGGGCTGTAATAAATTACTTAAGAATTAGCAAATGGGCTGCAAATTATAAAAAATAGCAACTGGGCTTTATGTTGTCTGCCACAGATTTGGAGGCTGACTTGTGGGCCTACTAAGTTCATGCGTACACAAGGTTTCTCAAAAAAGAAACTTAGTCAACAATCGACTCTACCAGCGTCAAATTTTTAGATGTCAATCTAACGGCAATCGTGCTTCTTCAGTCCCTGATCTTCCTGCCCCAGCCACCCAAACCAGCGCCGTCGGAACCGCCTGCTCCCGCCTCCCGTAGCCGGCAGTGCTGCCGGGTAGGCCTCACGGCCCCATCATACTCGCATCCCTGGCCTGTCTATCCCTCTACTCACCCACACCTCCTGTTATTTTCCGGCGACGGTAGCCGAACCAGTCAACCCTCGTACTCTCCACCGCGTGGGCAGCCACTGCCGTGTATTCCCCGGCTCCATGTCGTTCCCTTCGCAGGCCTCGCTGTTGTCCACCGCCCTGGTGCTCTCGGCGCGGCGTGGTCAACGATGTCCATCCAACGGCCTTAGTGCTTCTTCAACCTCTGGTCTTCTTGCCCCAGCCGCCCAAAGCAACGCCAGTCGTGCCGCATGCTCCTGCCTCCCGTGGCCGGATGTGCTGCCGCGGAGGCCTCGCCGTCCCCATACTACTCCCACCGCTGGCCAGGCCATCCATCCACTCACCCACTCCCCCTGTTATTCTGCGGCGACGGCAGCCTCACACCGCAGCCGAACCAGTGAACCCTCGTACTCCTCTCCGCATGGGCATCCACTGCCATGTCTTCCCCGGCTCCGCGTCGTCCCCTTCATAGGCCTCTCCGTCATCCACCGCTGTGGTGCTCTCGGCGCGACGTGGTCAATGTGGTCAACGACCGACTTCATCGGAAGAGTACTGTACATGGAGATGCTGACAGCTGGGTCCACGGCAGCCGCAAGGAAGTGCCTCCTTATTACGTGCAAGATAATCATTCCTCCACCTGACAGCAGGGACCCACCGGACAGGCCACCAGTATTTCGCGGAAAAAACGTTTCCCCCCTGACTGCTGGGACCCACCGGACGGGCCACCGTATTTCGCAAAAAAACGTTTGCCCCTGACTGCTGGGACCCACCGGACGGACCATCGTATTTTGCGAAAAAACATTCCCCCCACCGTCAGCTCAAACCCACCGGAAGTGCCTCCTTATTACACATAGAAAAATGAATACTCCCCCTGGTAGCTGGGACCCACCATGGTGGGAGGCTGAATTGTGGGCCTACTAAGTTCACGGGGACGGAGGGCTTTGTCAACTTAGTCAATATGAACGATTCTAGCTCTAGTGACCATACGATGTCCATCCAACGGTCGTCATGCTTCTTCAATCTCTGCTCTTCCTGCTCCAGCCGCTCAAACAAGCACCGGCGGGACTGCCTGCTCCCTCCTTCCCGCGGCCGGCTCTGCTGCCACGCAGGCCTCACCGCCCCACCGTACTCCCATCGCTGGCGTAGCCATCCCTCTACTCACCCACCCCTGCTGTTATTCTTCGGCGACGGCAGACAAACCAGTTAACCCTCGTACAGTCATACTCCCCTCCACGTGGGAAACAACTGCCGAGTCTTCCCCGCCTCCGTGTCATTCCCTTCCTAGGCCTCGTCGTCATCCACCGCCCTGGTGCTCTCGGCGCGGCCTGGTCAACATGGTCAACGACCGACATGCATCTGAAGTGGACTGTATGTGGAGAGGCCGATAGCTGGGTCCATGGCCGCATGCAAGGAAATGCCTCTTTATTACATGCAAAATAATGATTCCTCCACCTGACATCAGGGACCCACCGAAAGGGCCTCTGTATTTCGCGAAAAAACATTACCGCCGCTGACAGCTTGGACCCACCAGCTATATTTTCGCATGCAAGGAAGTGCCTCCTTATTACGCACAAAAAAATGAATACTCCCCCTGTTAGCTGGGACCCAGTATAGTGGCAGGCTGACTTGTGGGCCCACTAAGTTGACGGGGACGGAGGGCTTTGTCAACTTAGTCAATATGCACGATTCTAGCTCCAGTGACCATATGATGTCCATCCAACGGCCGTAGTGCTTCTTCAACCTCTGGTCTTCTTGCTCCAGCCGCCCAAACTAGCGCCGGTCGTGCCTCGTGCTCCTGCCTCCCGTGGCTGGCTGCGATGCGGCGGAGGCCTCACTGCCCCCTACTACTCCCACCGCTGGCCAGGCCATCCCTCTACTCACCCACGCCCCCTGTTATTCTACGACGACGGCAGCCTCACACCGCAGCGAACCAGTGGACCCTCGTACTCCTCCATGCGTGGGCATCCACTGCCGCGTCTTCCCCGGCTCCGCGTCGTCCCCTTCCTAGGCCTCGCCGTCGTCCACCGCCCTGGTGCTCTCGACGCGGCGTGGTCAACATGGTCAAGGAACGACTTCCATCGAACGTGGAATGTACGTGGAGAGGCTGACAGCTGGGTCCATGGCCGCAGCAAGGAAGTGCCTCCTTATTACGTGCAAAATAATTATTCCTCCACCTGACAGCGGGGACCCACCAGATGGGCCACCGTATTTCATGAAAAAAATGTTTCCCCCCTGACAGCTGGGACCCACCAGCTACACCTTCGCACGCAAGGAAGTGCGTTCGGGCAAAAAACAAATTGATTCGCCCCCCTAACTGCTAGGACCCACCAGCTACATCTTCGCACACAAGGAAGTGCCTGACAGTCGGGACCCACCTGGTCGAAGCGTACGTAGCGTTGACATTCTGGTCGCGAACGTGTACGTACATACTGGTCAATGTAGAGGCGCGCACGTGTCGTAGTAGAGGCGCGCACGTAGCATGTACACGTATGTATAGCGGCCAGGGTGCAAGAAAGAAAATACGGCCATGTATGTGTACATATGGACGGGGTCTCGAACGCCTACTCGCGCATACATACGGCCATGGCTCGTGTACATGGCTGGGTCGGAACGGAGAAACAACGTCGTCCTCGTGTTCATGGGAAGGCAATAGAACGCGTCATGTTCATGGGGAGGCAAAGGAATGCGTCATGTTCATCGGGATGCAACGGAACGCGTGGGAGCCAACCGGCTGGGTCGGAACGGAATGCGTGGTCATGTTCATTGGGAGGGCTTGGACGGAACAGGCAATGGAAACAAGGCCTGGCGTACCATAGAATGGAGGAAACAGACCTCCTATAGTCGAAACGGGGGTCCTGTTGATCGGGAGGGGTGTGGCGTACCACAAAACGAAGGAAATGGACCTCCTACGATCGAAATGGGGGTCCTGTTGATCGGGAGGGGTGTGGCGTACCGCAAAACAGATGAAACAGACCTCCTACGGTCGAAACGGGGGTCCTGTTCATTGGGAGGGGTGTGGCGTACCGCAAAATGGGACTCCACGGAATACTGTTCATCTCCACCGTCGACCTCCTCCAGCCTCCATGGGCTACCGTCGACCTCCTCCAGCCTCCACGGGCTCCTGTTCATCCAGCCTCCACCATGCGCTACTCCACCGGCTACTGTTCAACCACCCCTCCACGGGCACCCCTCCACCGTCTACTGTTCATCCAGCCCTCCACACCACGGGGTCCTCTTCAACCACCCCTCCACGGGCACCCCTCCACCGTCTACTGTTCATCCAGCCCTCCACACCACGGGGTCCTATTCATCCAGATGCAACACCACCGCTCACTGTTCATCCACCCCCCCGTAACGCTCACTGTTCATCCAATCGATCGACTTCAGTTAGCAGCAGTAGTGAAGGAATCACTCGATCGGGTTCAGTTAACAGCCATCGATCGATCGCTCGGGTTCAGTAACGCGTAGCCTGCAGTGCAATCACTCGGGTTCAGTTAGAGCCCAACGCCTCTCTTGGGTTCAGTTAGAGCCAACGCCTCGCACACACGCGCGTACATGTAGTAGAGAAACGCGCATCGCTCGGCCCCCGACCTCCCACCGTAACCAGGAACTCCCCAAAATTTTCCTCGCCCTTGCTTCTACCATGGTTTTTTCCGTCATGGACGGCCCAAAGAATGTCATGCAGCTGCGTCTCCAGCCCGCCCAGGATGAAAAGCCCATTTTCTGTCATGATTTTTTGTCATAGAAGTAGGAGCCCACCACATCTATGATGATACTGGGTTTTGTCACAATTATCATCATAGAAGTGTCATATGTATGACAAAAAAAATTCGTTCGGCCCAAAATGTCACGGATGTGTCTTTTTTTGTAGTGCATGGTAGAGCTCCAAGAGAACATCAGCGAGTCTAGGTTGCGCCTGGCCGACACAAGCACCATCCTCTCAGATGCAGGCCGCCCACAACAGCATAGCCACCAGGACTCGGTGACCCGATCAAGGTCCCACCGACAAACGAGGCCAAAAATCTGAGACAGGCGATCTCCGCGACATTGGACATAATAAGGCACCATTTCCCCCACAAGCTCTGATACGTCCATTTTGCATCATGCTTTTATATTGATATTTAGTGCATTATGGGTTGTTATTACACATTATGGTACAATACTTATGTCTTTTCTCTCTTATTTCACAAGGTTTACATGGAGAGGGAGAATGCCGGCAGCTGGAATTCTGGACTGGAAAAGGAGCAAATCAGATAGACCTATTCTGCACAACTCCAAAAGTCCTGAAAATTTATGGAGAATTATTTTGGAATATATAAAAAATATTGGGCGAAGAAAGCACCAGAGGGGACCCACTAGGAAGCCATAAGGGTGGGGGGCGCGCCCTACCCCCCTGGGCGCCCCCTGCCTTGTGGGCCACCTGGGAGGCCTCCGGTGCCCAACTTCTGCTATATGAAGGGTTTTGACCAGGAAAAAAATGAAGAGAGAGCTTTTGGGATGAAGCGCCGCCGTCTCGAGGCGGAACCTGGGCAGAAGCAATATAGGGCTCCGGCGGAGCTGTTCTGCCAGGGAAACTTCCCTCCCAGAGGGGGAAATCATCGTCATCATCATCACAAATGATCCTCTCATCGAGAGGGAGTCAATCTTCATCAACATCTTCACCAGCACCATCTCCTCTCAAACCCTAGTTCATCTCTTGTATCTGATCTTTGTCTCAAAACCTCAGATTGGTGCCTGTGGGTTGCTAGTAGTGTTGATTACTCCTTGTAGTTGATGCTAGTTGGTTTATTCGGTGGAAGATCATATGTTCAGATACTTAATGATAATTATTACTCCTTTGATTATGAACATGAATATGCTTTGTGAGTAGTTACGTTTGTTCTTGAGGACATGGGAGAAGTCTTGTTATAAGTAATCATGTGAATTTGGTATTCGTTCGATATTTTGATGAGCGTTGACTACATGACACTTCACCATTGTTTGGGCCTAGGGGAAGGCATTGGGAAGTAATAAGTAGATGATGGGTTGCTAGAGCGACAGAAGCTTAAACCCTAGTTTATGCGTTGCTTCGTAAGGGGCTGATTTGGATCCACATGTTTCATGCTATGGTTAGATTTATCTTAATTATTCTTTTGTAGTTGTAGATGCTTGCGAGAGGGGTTAATCATAAGTGGGAGGCTTGTCCAAGTAAGGACAACACCCAAGCACCGGTCCACCCACATATCAAATTATCAAAGTAACAAAAGCGAATCATATGAGCATGATGAAAACTAGCTTGACAATAATTCGCATGTGTCCTCGGGAGCATTTTGCTTTATATAAGAGTTCGTACAGGCTTGTCCTTTGCTACAAAAACGATTGGGCCACCTTGCTGCACCTTTGTTACACTTGTTACTTGTTACCCGTTACAAATTATCTTATCACACAACTATCTGTTACCGATAATTTCAGTGCTTGCAGAGAATACCTTGCTAAAAACCGCTTGTCATTTCCTTCTGCTCCTCGTTGGGTTCGACACTCTTAATTATCGAAAGGACTACGATAGATCCCCTATACTTGTGGGTCATCAAGATCCCCCAGTGCATGATCACCTCTGTCATTATCCAGACCCCCGCAATCACCTTGTAGCTTGAGAGATGGAACTCTATGGGCACAACTAAGAACTAGGGGTGGCTCACTCTCAGCATAGCTCCCCATGCTTTCTTGTATGAGGTGATTACACACCCATTCCCGAGGCCATTCATTGTCTAGGTCTTTGACAAGTATTTCGGTGACTCCAAGCCGGACCACCGGCTCAGCTATTACCTAACGGCAGTTGACATGACATACAATGACATCGGCAATGCTTTGTGCTATGTGCCCTTATGCCTAACAGGCTCAACACACCAATGGTTTAATGGGCTCCTGGTAAGTCTCCAATGTATTCATATTTTTTTTGTTAAATAATATTCTCACTTTTGTATGCTTTCTATATCATTTTATATTATTTTTTGTACTAACCTACTAATTTAGTGCCTAGTGCTAGTTTCTATTTTTGTGTGCATGTTTTTGCTTTTACAAAAAATCGATACCTATGGAAGTCCAAACACGACAAAACTTTTTGATGGTTTTTTCTGAAACACAAGAGACCCTAGAAGCTTCGGGGGGAGGCAAGAAGACCCACAAGGGGGCCACAAGCTAGTAGGGGCACACCATAGTGGCTTGTGGGGCCCTAGTGCTCTGTTTGCCCTAATTCTTGGCCAATAAATACCCATATATTCTGAAACTCTTGAAGCAAGACCCGAAATAATTTTATCACCATCGCAAGCCTCTGTTCCGGAGTGATCCCATCTGGAGCCTTGTTTTGACACTCTGTCGGAGGCGGGGGGAATTGGGGAGGCCATCTTCATCAACCTTGTTGCCTCCATGATGATGTGTGAGTAGTTCTTTTAGGACCTACGGGTCCATAGTAGTAGCTAGATGGCTTTATCTATCTTCTGATCTTTAATACAATGATCTCTTAGAAGATCCATCTGATGCAATTCTTGTGTTGTATTTGTTGGGATCTGATGAATTGTGGATTTATGACCAGATTGTTCATTGAAATTATATGAATCTTTTGAAGTTTCTTTGATGCGTAATTTTATAGCTTTGTATTTCTCTACGATCTATTTGTCTACTTTGGCCAAGTTTGATTGATTTATCTTTAGAGGGAGAGGCGCTTCGTAGTGGGTTCAATCTTGCGGTGATCTTGTGTAGTGACAGAAAGGACAAAGACACATCTTGTGTTGTTCTCACTAAGGATAAAATGATGGGGTTTAATCTTGTTGCTCGATTTTCTTCTGTCTACATTATGTCATCTTGCTTATTGTGTTACTCTGTTTCTTGTGAACTTAATGTTGGAAATATGCCCTAGAGGCAATAAATTGGTTACTATCATATTTCCCTATTCATGATAATCATTTATTATCCATGCTAGAATTGTATTGATCAGAAACTCAGATACATGTGTGGATACATAGACAACAACGTGTCCCTAGTGAGCCTCTACTAGACTAGATCGTTGCTCAAAGATGGTTAAGGTTTCCTAACCATAGACATGAGTTGTCATTTGATAACGGGATCACATCATTAGGAGAATAATGTGATGGACAAGACCTGACCATAAGCATAACATTTGATTGTACTAGTTTATTGCTACTGTTTTCTTCATGTCAAGTATCTATTCCTAAGACCATGAGATCATGCAACTCCCTGACACCGGAGGAATGCCTTGTGTGTACCAAATGTCACTTCGTAATTGGGTGATCATAAAGGTACTCTAATACAACATCACAAGAAGATTGCAAGCAATGTGACTAAGGAGTTAGTTGCGGGATCTTGTATTACGGAACGACTAAAGAGACTTGATGGTAACGATATTGAACTAGGTATGAAGATACCGACGATCGATTCTCGGGCAAGTAACATACCGCTAGACAAAGGGAACTACATACAGGATTGGTTGAATCCTTGGCATCGTGGTTCGACTGATAAATATCTTCATGGAATATGTGGGAACCAATATGGGCATCCAGGTCCCGTTATTGGTTATTGGCCGAAAAGGTGTCTCAGTCATGTACACATGATTCTCGAACCCGTAGGGTCCACACGCTTAACACTTGGTGACACTAGAGTAGTATTGGGACATTCACATTGGTGACCGAATGTTGTTCGGAGTCCCGGATGAGATCTCGGACGTCACGAGGAGCTCCGGAATGGTCTGGAGGTAAAGATTTATATATGGGAAGTCATATTTTGGCTATCAGAAAAGAGTCGTGTTTTACCGGTATTGTACCGAGAAGCTTCCGGAATGTTCTAGAAGGTTCTGAAAGGTTCTAGAAGGTTCTTGAGGATTCCGGAAGGATCCCTCAAGCACCTAGGGCATGCATGGGCTATAGGGGGCATCCTAGCCTTATTGGTCTAGGCGCACATGCCCCCTGAGGCCTATCCGCCTAGGGGAAGGGAAACCCAAGGGAGAAGGCCCTCCACTTGGCTTAGAGGGCACTCCTCCCCCTTTGGCCACCTACCCTCCTTGGAGGAGGGGCTAGGGCTGCACCCCCATGCCTCCAACACCCCTATATATAGTAGGGAGGAGGCGCAAGGGCTGAAGACAACAATTCCCACGCCCTGCGGTCCTCCCCTCTCTCCCGTTCTTCCTCATTCGTAGTTCCAGAGGCGCTTGGCGAAGCCCTGCTGGGATTGCTCCACTATCATCTCCACCATGCCGTCGTGCTGGTTGAGATCCCATCTAGGTCTCCTCCCTCTCTTGCTGGATCAAGAAGGAGGATATGTTATCAAGCCGCACATTTTCTGAACGCGGAGGTGCCGTCCGTTCGGCGCTAGATCGGACTGGATCCCGATTGGATCATGAAGAGTATGACTACATCAACCGCGTTTCTTAACGCTTCCAATTAGCGATCTACCAGACTATGTAGATCCAATCTCTCCTCTCGTAGATGGTCATCTCCTAGATTGATCTTGGTGAGCGTAAGAATTTTTTTGTTCCCATGCAACGTTCCCCAATAGTGGCATCATGAGCTAGGTCTATGCGTAGATGACATCACAAGTAGAACACAAAGGAGTTTGTGGGTGTTGATATTCAGATTGCTTCCTTCCTTAGTCTTATCTTGATTCAGCGGTATTGTGGGATGAAGCGGCCTGGACCAACTTTACATGTTCACGTACATGAGACTAGTTCCATTGACTGACATTCGACTTGTTGCATAAAGATGGCTGACGGGTGTCTGTCTCTCCCACCTTAGTTGAACCGGATTCGATAAAGGCGTTCATTGTAGAAGGTTAAATGGCAACTTTAATATCACCATTGTGGCTTTGCGTAGGTAAGAATGGTTCTTACTAGTTACCCATAGCAGCCACGTAAAACATGCAACAACAAAGTAGATCACGTCTAACTTGTTTTTGCAGGGTATGTTGTGATATGATATGGCCAAATACATGATGAGATATATTTGATGTATGAGATGATCATGCTTTTTATGGATTATCACGACTTGCATGTCGATGAATACGGCAACCGGCAGGAGCCATAGGGTTGTCTTTAATTATTGTATGACCTGCATGTCAATCATTAAGCGCTATGTAATGCTTTACTTTATCGCTAAACGGTATCAATAGTTGTAGAAGCATGGTTGGCGTGACAACCCCGATGGCGACACGATGATGGAGATCATGGTGTTATGCCGGTGATGATGGAGATCATGCCAGTGCTTTGGAGATGGAGATCAAAAGGACGAGATGATGGCCATATCATGTCACTTATGATTTGCATGTGATGTTAATCCTTTTAAGCATCTTATTCTGCTTAGGACAAAGACAACATTATAAGGTGATCCCTCACTTAAATTTCAAGATAAAAGTGTGTCCTCCCCAAGTGTGCACCGTTGCGAAAGTCCGTCGTTTCGAAGCACCATGTGATGATCGGGTGTGATAGACTCTACGTTTGCATACAACGGATGCAAGCAAGTTTTGCACATGCGGAACACTTGGGTTAAACTTGACGAGCCTAGAATGTACAGACATGGCCTCGGAACATAGGAGACCAAAAGGTTGAACATGAGTATAGTAGATATGATCAACATGGAGATGTTCACCATCGAAACCATCTCATCTAATGTATAGATCGAACTTGGGTTGGTGTTGGATCATGTCACACTTAGACAACCAGAGGGATGTTGATTTGAGTGGGAGTTCATTAGTAATTTGATTAACTGAAGTAATTATCATGAACATAGTCAAAATTCTTTGCAAATTATGGTGTATAGCTCGCGTTGTAGCTCCCCTATTTTTGATACGTTCCTAGAGAAAACTAAGTTGAAAGATAATGGTAGCAATTATGCGGACTGGGTCCGTGATCTGAGGATTGTCCTCATTGTTGCACAGAAGGCGTATGTCCTTGATGCACCGCTCGGTGTGCCACCCCCTCAAGCGTAGTCTATGGGTGTTGTGAACATCTGGCAGACACGTTCTGATGACTACTTGATAGTTTAGTGCACCATGCTTTATAGCTTAGAATCAGGGATCCAAAGACGTTTTGAATGCCATGGAACATATGAGATGTTCCAAGAGATGGAATTGGTATTTCAGGCTCATACCCATGTTGAGAGGAATGAGACCTCTGACAAGTTCTTTGACTGCAAGATGGAGGAGAATAGCTCAGCCAGTGAGCATGTGCTCAGGATGTCTGGGTGCTACAATCGCTTGAATCAAGTGGGAGTTAATCTTCTAGGTAAGATAGTGATTGACAGAGTTCTCCAGTCACTATCACCAAGCTACTACAGCTTCGTGATGAACTATAACATGCAAGAGATGGAGATGATCCCGGAGCTGTTCGCGGTGCTTAAGGTAGCGAAGGTAGAAATCAAGAAGGAGCATCAAGTGTTGATGGTTAAGAAGACCACTGGTTTCAAGAAGGGCAAGGGCAAGAAGGGAAACTTCATGAATGGCAAGCCAGTTGCCGCTCCAGTGAAGAAACCCAATGTTGAACCCAAACCCGAGACTAAGTGCTTCTATTGTAAGGGGAACGAATACTGGTAGCGGAACTGCCCCAAATACCTGGTAGATAAGAAGGCTGGCAACTTCAACAAAAGTATATTTGATATACCTGTTATTGATGTGTACCTTACTAGTACTCCTAGCAGCACCTGGGTATTAGATACTGGTTCAGTTGCTAATATTGGTAAACTAAAACAAAAGCTGCAGAATAAACGGAGAGTAGCTAAGGGCGAGGTGACGATGTGTGTTGGAAGTGCTTCCAAAGTTGATGTGATCACCATCGCATGATCCCTCTACCTTCGGGATTAGTGTTGAATCTAGATAAATGTTATTTGGTGTCTGCGTTGAGCATGAACATGATTAAATCGTGTTTATTGCAATATGGCTATTCATTTAAGTCAGAGAATAATGGTTATTCTATTTACATGAATAATACCTTCTATGGTCATGCACCCAATGTGAATGGTTTATTGAATCTCGATCATAGCGATACACATGTTCATAATATTGATGCCAAAAGATGCAAAGTTGATGATGATAGTATACCACATACTTGTGGCACTGCTGCTTAGGTCATATTGGTGTAAAGCGCATGAAGAAGCTCCATGCTAATGGATCTTTGGACTCACTCGATTTTGAATCGCTTGAGACATGCGAACCATGCCTCATGGGCAAGATGACTAAGACCCCATTTTCTGGTACGATGGAGCGGGCATGTGTCTTATTGGAAATGATACATACTGATGTATGCGGTCCAATAAGTATTGAAGCACACGGTGGATATTGTCATTTTCGTACCTTCACTGATGATTTGAGTAGATATGGGTATATTTACTTAATGAAACACAAGTCTGTAACGTTTGAAAAGTTCAAACAATTTCAGACTGAAGTTGAAGATCATCATGACAAGAAGATAAAATGTCTATGACATGATCATGGAGGTGAATATCCGAGTTAGGAGTTTGGTATACATTTAAAACAGATGTGGAAATTGTTTCACAACTCATGCCACCTTGAACATCATAACGTAATGGTCTGTCCTAATGTCGTAATCATACTCTATTGGATATGGTGTGATCTATGATGTCTCTTACTGAATTGCCACTATAGTTTTGGGGTTATGCATTAGAGACAACTACATTCACTTTAAATAGGGCACCATCTAAATCCGTGGAGATGACACCATATGAATTATGGTTTGGAAAGAAACCTAAGTTATCATTTCTTATGGTTTGTGGTTGCATCGCTTATATGAAAAGGCTTCAGCTTGATAAGCTCGAACCCAAAGCGGACAACAGTTGGGTATACCTTCTATCTCAGATCCGAAGGCAAGGTCTTTGTTGCCAAGAATGGATCCTTTCTAGAGAAGGAGTTTCTCTTGGAAGAATTGAGTGGGAGGAAGGTATAACTTGATGAGGTTGTTGAACTGTCACTTCAGTTAGAAAGTAGCACGACACAAAAAGATGTTTCTGTGGTGCCTGCGTCAAGTGAAGAGGAAGTTAATGATGATGATCATGAAGCTTCAGATCAAGTTACTACCGAGCCTCGTAGGTCGACAAGGACTCTGAAAGGATCGATATAGTTGACTAGAGGGGGGGGTGAATAGGCAACTAACAATTTTTAGCTTTTCTTTAACAATTTAAACTCTGCATCAAAGTAGGTTGTCTAGATATGCAACTAAGTGAGCAACCTATATGATGCAACAATGATAAGTACACAAGCAAGCAAGAGATATATCACAAATAAGCTTGCACAAGTAAAGGCGCGAGATAATCAAGAGTGGAGCCGGTGGAGACGAGGATGTATTACCGAAGTTCCTTCCCTTTGAAGGGAAGTACGTCTCCGTTGGAGCGGTGTGGAGGCACAGTGCTCCCCAAGATGCCACTAGGGCCATCATATTCTCCACACGCCCTCACACAGTGGGAGATGCCGTGATTCCACTATTGGTGCCCTTGGAGGCGGTGATCGAACCTTTACAAACAAGGTTGGGGCAATCTCCACAACTTAATTGGAGGCTCCCAACGACACCACGAAGCTTCACCACAATGGACTATGGCTCCGCGGTGACCTTAACCGTCTATGGTGCTCAAACACCCAAGAGTAACGAATCTGCAAGGGATTAGTAGGGGGAATCAAATTTCTCTTGGTGGAAGTGTATATTGAGGCCTTCTCAACCACTCCTGAGCAAATCAACAAGTTTGATTGGCTAGGGAGTGAGATCGGGCGAAAATGGAGCTTGGAGCAACAATGGAGCTTAGGGTTGGAAGAGACGGTCAACTAGAGGAAGAAGACACCCCTTAAATAGCTGTGGACAAAATCCAATGCGTATGGGAAAGGTGGAGACAAGGAAGAAAACGTGTACGTGATGATTCCACCCGAACCTTTCCGACGCGGACCCCCTCTTAATAGTACGGCTTTCCTACGACTCAAATCCACCAAATAGAAATGTAGAAAAACACCGTCTTCAATAGTCTTCGAGGGGCACCAAACCATCTTGTGCCTAGCGATGAAATGTCTGGGAAACTCAAGGCACACGATTAGTCCGCAAAAGCATTGTCATTAATCACCAAAACACCTTAGGGATAAATATGCCCTTACAATCTCCCCCTTTTTGGTGGATTGATGACAATACAGGATTTGCACAAAGGGAAATAATATTGAGCAAACTCAAACCCCTCCTCTCTAGAATATAGACGGGCTCCCCCTAGATGTGTGCAAACTAGATGGGTGCTTTGGACTGCACGGCACACATACTAGGATCAAAACTCCCCCTATATTTTAGAGACAAGGCATATCTTGAAATAGTAAGGCTAACACTAGACAAGATAGCAAATACGGGCATAACATAAGTAGCACAATCATAAGCTCACTTAGATAGGATAGAGTGCATATGTCTTACACCATATGAAGGATAAGTCTCAAAGGCGCAAACCAAACCAAAGCAAATGAGGTCCAAACGACAAAGCAAACACACAAAACACGACACACGACTCGCAAGCACGCAAATCCCTACACACTCTCCCCCTTTGGCATTGAGACGCCAAAAAGGCAGAGAGGACACCTACACGCAAGGGGTGGCTCAGGCAGAGAAATCATCCCAACTCTCCTCGTGCTCCCCGTCAGACTCGGCGGCGGGGACGGTCTCCTCGATGTCCTCCTCAGAATCAGTCCACTTGTGGCCTTGCTTCGCCATCTATGCAGCCTCTGGTGTGATGACCTCCTCAGAACCGCTAGAGACGTCCTCTCCAAAGACCCTCATAATCTTCTTGTCACGGCGGCGACTCTCCTTGGATGCCATGTGAGTCCTGTACTGTCCCTTTGATTGCATGCAGAAAAGAGTCTTCATCTTGTCCTTCAACTTCTTGGCACACGAGGGCTCAAAGGAAGGATGGGGAGACCTAGCAGCACGGTCCTCAGCAACATCCTCTGCTCCAGCCTCCTCCTCATCAACATCCCTCCTAGCAGCAGACGCCTCACCACGAGTAGTAGTGTTGGCCCAGTTGGGCTTGACACGGAGACTGATGGGCTCATGCCGAATCCAGTCTGGAGCAAGGAACTCATCACCAGGGTACAACTTCTCCCAAGTCTTGGAGATCAACAGAAGCAGGTATGGTCCATAGATAGGTACCTTGCGGTTGAACACCGCAAACCGAAGCTCACACCACATGATGTGTGAGACATCAAGTGGCTGAGTCTGAGACACATGTGCCTCCTCACACAGGAGCATCATATCCACCAGATAGGCATGAACCTTGTCCTTGTCGCCAATGCGAGGGAACAGAGAGTTGCGGAAGATGCGATACATGATATCCAGAAAGGAGTTCAGCACCCATGTCGACTTGCCACTGGGAAGCACCTTCTCAACATAGAACGACTGTATCTTGTTCTTGCTAGCAGACTCAGGATTGGCATGGGGGCGAACACCAACGGGTATGGTGAGCCCGTCATCAGGAACTTGGAGCAGATCCATGAACTCCTTCCAGGTAGCAGTCAACTGTCGGCCATTGGTCATCCAGGTCATCATCCGCTCCTCCCCGGGGTGAAAGTAAACTGAGGCAAAGAACTGACAGATAAGCTCAGGGTCATAGTCAAGGTGGAAAGAGATCACATGTTCAATACCGAACTGCTCCACCAAATCCAGAGCTTCTCCAAAGTACTCACGAAACTTGTCCTTCCTCAAGTGATTCATGTCTATCCACTTGACATCCACGTAGGTATTTTGTTTGTTCTTGATTACATCCAGATAAAACAGAGTCCGCTGCTTGGTCCAAAACAATTCACAACCTTTGATGATAGCACGAGCATTCACATAAGGGTTGATCTTCCGGCGATGGGCGTACTCAGCGAGGGGAATCTCGTCCATGCCCTTAGCGGGTTCCTTGTTCTTGCTAGCGGCGGTCTTGACATTGTGCTTGGGGGCACTGGAGCCCTCTGGTGCTTCATCTTGATGATTGCGCAGTCGCTTGTTGCTAGTGTCACGACTGGGATTGGAACGACGAGAGCCACCACCTAAGAAACAAGAGAAAGCACACACAAAGAGCGAGAAGAATCAATGCAAAGACCTTAGCAAAACTAGAGAAACAAGTAGAAAGCATACGTGGTAATTGCCACGAGAGAGATTGGACACCAACGGTAGTACTGCCAGGTCATGCGGTACTAAAATTTTAGTACCTCTCCTAGTCGCGGTAGTACCATGTGAGGTCACGGTAGTACCGTGGCTTGGAGCGGTAGTAAGAGCTTAGTGCCACAACACGTGCGGTAGTACCGCACAGGACGGGCGGTAGTACTGCCCAAGAGGCGTGGTAGTACCACACCGCGTCAGATCCGAACCACTTTTGAATCTGAGAAGAACTACGAAACCACGGCGGTACTACGGTTGATCAAATCTACCACAGGACAACATATCAAGTATAATTTCTACGCAACATGACTCTCCTACACCCTACTCTTGCAAAGATTTGGCCTAAAATCGCAAGAACAACACGCATCTCCCCAAAAACCTAGAAGCGAAAGAACAACCAAGAAAGAGAGGGATTTGGGGAGAAACCTTGTTCCATGGCAAGAGGAAGTGGTGGGGAACAATCCCACCGGTCGGAATCCGAGGAGAGTGGCCGGAGACGGAGATCCGGTGAGGACCTCCGGTGTCGTTCTTGAGCGAGAGAGAGAGAGAGAGAGAGACGGTGGGGAGAGAGAGAAGTGAATGGGTATGGAGAGTTGGAACTCCCCTTCCCGAGTCATAACCCCCCACGCGCTCGTCAGCGCGGTAGTACCGCGCTTCATTGCGGTAGTACCGCTCGGCGGAAGTACCGCACCTGAGCGGTAGCACCGCTCTCCCAGGTGGCAGTAAAAAATTACTGCCGTGCTAGGTGCGGTAGTACCGTGCACCCCATACGCGGTAGTATCGTGGCTGGCCGCGGTAGTACATCGGGCTCAAGAAGTTGCACGTTTCAAACAAGAAAAAGAGGTCTTCGCACCAAATCTTCAAGCCAACAAGACACCACAAGAACACGCTCCACACAAAGAAAGGAAGGCAAGAGACAACAAGAAACAACCTCGAGACACAACCTCTCCAAAGAGAGGGCGGTGGCCGGAGCTACCTATGTTTGAGTCAATTGGTATGGCACCGCGAAGAATTATCCTTGGGCCCATGACCAAAACTCGTCTTTGAAGCACAAGTAACATAAAAAATGTCTAATGTGGAAGAGTTGATCAATTTATGCATAATGGGCGGAGGAAGAGTTCATTGAGAGAACAACACTCCCCCTATGTCCATGCCTACATCTAAACAAGACAACAAGTTGAGTATGGTGGGGTGTGCAAGGGTTCAAGCAACATTGCTTGAATCAATGATATTTAGCTCATGCCTTAACTCGCGAAATCTTGCTTCATCCAACGGCTTCGTGAAAATATCTGCAAGGTTATCATGAGTGTTGATGTAGTTGAGCTCGATCTCCCCTCGCCTAATGTGATCCCGGATGAAGTGATACCGAATCTCAATATGCTTCGTCTTGAAGTGTTGCACCGGGTTGAGAGAAATCTTGATGGCACTTTCATTGTCACACCAAAGAGACACTTTGTCACAAATGACACCGTAATCCTTTAAAGTTTGCCTCATCCATAAGAGTTGTGCACAACAAATACCGGCCACTACATACTCCTCTTCAGTGGACGAGAGAGACACACAACTTTGCTTTTTGGAAGACCAACTTACCAAAGAGCAACCAAGGAATTGGCACCCTCCGGAAGTGGACTTCCTATCCACTTTGTCTCCCGCCCAATCGGAGTCCGAATACCCTACAAGCTTGAAGTTTGATCCTTTTGGGTACCATAAGCCAAAGTTTGGGGTATGAGACAAATATCGAAAGATTGGCTTGACCACCACAAAGTGACTTTCCTTAGGTACGGCTTGAAACCGTGCACAAATTCCCAGACTCAACATGATATCCGGTCTAGATGCACAAAGGTAAAGCAAGGATCCAATCATGGAGCGATATACCTTTTGATCCACCGCTTTACCATTGGGATCGATGTCAAGTTGGCACTTGGTGGGCATTGGAGTGGAAGCCGGCTTGACATCACTTAGCTTGAATCTCTTGAGCATGTCTTGAGTGTATTTGGCTTGGTTGATGAAGGTTCCTTCTCTTCTTTGCTTCACTTCGAACCCTAGAAAGAACATCAACTCTCCCATGGAAGACATCTTGAACTTTGAGGTCATGAGAGCGGCGAATTCCTCATTGAAAGCTTTGTTAGGGGAACCAAAGATAATGTCATCAACATATAATTGGCATACAAACAACTCCCCTTTGACCTTCTTAGTAAAAAGAGTGGGGTCGATTAGCCCAACTTCAAACCCACGATCTTGTAACAACTCGGTAAGGTGGTCATACCACACACATGGGGCTTGTTTAAGCCCATAGAGTGCCTTATCGAGTTGATACACATGATCGGGAAAGTAGGGATCCTCGAACCCGGGGGGTTGCTTGACATAGACCAACTCATTAATAGGACCATTAAGAAAAGCACTCTTCACATCCATTTGTTGCAACTTAAAGTTGTGATGAGAAGCATAAGCAATCAACAAACGAATGGATTCAAGGCGAGCAACGGGAGCAAAGGTTTCACCGTAGTCGATACCCTCGACTTGGGACTAGCCTTGTGCCACCAATCTTGCCTTGTTAAGAATGATGGTCCCATGAGCATCTTGCTTGTTCTTAAATATTGACTTGGTTCCAATGACATTGTGGTTCCCCGTTGGCCTTGGCACCAATCTTCGCACCTTGTTGTACTCGAAGTTGTTGAGTTATTCATGCATGGCATTAAGCCAATCCAGATCTTTGAGTGCTTCATATACCTTTTGGGGTTCAACACAAGAGACAAACGCGTGATGTTCACAATAGTTTGCCAATTGTCTACGAGTGCTTACCCCCTTTTGAATGCTTCCAAGTACATTCTTCATGAGATGACCCTTGGTGGAGAGCTTGGAAGCAATCTTGGCGGCACGACGCTCCAATTTCTCCTCGGTGGTGAGTTGAGGAGCGGTCACTTGATCATCTTGAGCGACGTCTTGAGCTTGTTCTTGATCTTGAACTTGCTCGGAGGAGAGAACTTGACCTTGGGCATCACTTGGTGTGTCAACACCGTCTTGAGCATGATCTTACCCTTGGTCTTGTTCATGAGGATGAGGGCCTTCACTTTGTTCTTCGGAAGCGTGTGGGCCTTGGGTTGGTGATGGCTCCACTTGAGTGGAGTATTGTCCTTCTCCATCGGCCACAAGGGGTTCCTCAATGGGTAGGATAAAACCAACACCCATTCTTCTTATGGCTTGAGGAGGAATTTCATCACCTACATCACAAGTGCCACTTTGCTCCACTTGGGAGCCGTTATTCTCATGAAACTCCATGTTACATGTCTCCTCAATAAGTCCCGTGGATTTATTGAGGACACGGTAAGCATGAGAGTTTGTAGCATAACCAACAAATATGCCCTCATAAGCTCTAGCCTCAAATTTAGACAACCGAACACCTTTCTTGAGAATGAAACACTTACACCTGAACACCTAAAAGTACTTGAGGTTGGGCTTGTTACCGGTGAGTATCTCATATGGAGTCTTGTTCAAGCCCTTGCGGAGGTAGAGCCGATTGGATGCATGACGCACGGTGTTGATGGCTTCGGCCCAAAAGTTATATGGAGACCTGAACTCCGCCATCATGGTCCTTGCCGCATCTATCAACATCCGGTTCTTCCTCTCCGCAACACCATTTTGTTGAGGGGTGTAGGCTGCGGAATATTGATGCTTGATCCCCTCATCACTAAGAAACTCATCCAAGGTGTAGTTCTTGAACTCGGTGCCATTGTCACTTCTTATTGTCAAGATCTTTGCATTGTGTTGACGTTGTGCTTCATTTGCAAAGTCAATGATGGTTTGTTGGGTCTCGCTCTTCCTCTTGAAGAAATACACCCAAGTATATCTTGAATAGTCATCCACAATCACCAAGCAATACTTCCTACCCCCAATACTATCAAAGGATGGAGGCCCAAAGAGATCCAAGTGAAGGAGCTCCAAAGGCCTCTTCGAGTAAATGATAGTCGTGGGAGGGTGAGACTTCTCATGAAGCTTTCCTTCGATACAAGCACTGCAAGCATGATCTTTAGCAAAACTAACATTCGTTAGTCCACGGGCATGGTCCCCCTTGAGAAGACTTTGCAAAGATCTCATATTGACAGGGTCTAAACGACGATGCCAAAGCCATCCCACATCAACTTTAGCCATTAGGCATGTCGCGGTCTTAGTGGGTCGCTCCGAAAAGTTAATCACATATAGACCATTCTCGACATGCCCAACAAAGGCTACTTTAAGAGTCTTGCTCCACAAGAGGGCCACGGTATCAATATCAAAGAAAGTGGCAAAGCCCATGATTGCAAGTTGACGAACGGAAAGTAAATTGTATGCAAGGGACCCAACAAGCATGACCTTCTTGATCGTGAGATCATGAGAGATGACAACCTTGCCAAGTCCCAATACCTTAGAAGATGAGGCATCACCCCACTCGACATTGCTGGGCATAGATGGAATCTTGTGCATGTCCACCACCAAGTCCTTGCTTCCAGTCATATGATTTGTAGCTCCACTATCGAGTAACCATGATCCCCCACCGGAAGCAAATAGCTACAAGAGATCAATGCTTGGTTTTAGGTACCCATTTTGTAATGGGTCCTTTGATGTTAGTAACAAGGGTCTTAGGAACCCAAATAGACCATTCAATGTACTCATGAGGAGAACAAACAAATTTGGCATCGACATGCCCATCACTAGCACGACATAACACATAAGAAGGATTAAAGTCGCCTGATTTTTTGGGAGGGGTGGCATTGCCCTTTTGGACACCGCCACCCTTCGCATTGTTCTTCTTCTCCTTGGAAGCACTCTCTCCCTCCTTCACAAAAGTTTGCTTGAGAGGAGGAGGTCGTTTGGTCTTGTTATCCTTCTTCTTGTTCTTGGGCTTGGGTGCGAACCCAATCCCCTCCTTGACCACAACTTCCTTTTAATTTCTCAAAAGGTCGTTTAGGTTCTTCTCACCTTGTATGCATGACACAAGGCCTTTCTCAAGTTGCTCCTTCAACTCAACATTCTCCTCAATAAGATGCACATGCTCACAACAAGGGTTAGTAGCATTTGCATTATCAATTAACACCATACGAGGAAATGTGGCTTTCTCCTTGGTTAGCTTCACTTGGATTTGATCATGAGACTCCTTGAGGGTAGCATGAACACCCTTCAAGACTTTGTGAGCCTTGTCGAGAATGTCAAACTCCTCTTTGAGTCTAGCAATATCAACCCCAAGCTTTGCCTTCTCGGAGTTTAGCGCACGAGAAACAACAAGAGCATGATCAAGATCTTTCTTTAATTTAGCATGATCATCGTTGTGAGACTCCTCAAGAGGCAAACGAAGACCACGCTCTTCCTCAAGAGCATTGGAAAGATCCAGAATCTCATCGGCATAGTCACAACTATGCCCCTCCATCTTAGAGATGGTATCTTCATGAGCCTCGATCATGTCATTGGCTTCACCAAGTTGTTCCAAGAGAGCAACAAAGTGCTTCTTGGATTTACCCTTGAGTTTACCCATAAAGGCCTCAAACTCATTCACCTCCACATTAGTTCCCTCATGTTCATCAATGCTATCCGTCGAAGAAGGATGATTAATGATGGTAGTTTTGATGTTTGGGGTTACCTTGTTGGTGGCTTTAGCCATGAGTCACTTGGCGGTGATGCTCTCATTGGGTGAGTCAAAGAGAGACACTCGTGGAGTCGTCGCAATGGCAGCGGAGGCCATGGAAACCGACTCACCATCTTCATCATCGTCATCATCCTCATTGTACTCTTCTTGTACCACCAATGCCTTGGGAGGAGCCTTCTTGGTGAAGTTGCTCTTGTTGGGGAACGACTTGGCCTTGTCCTTTCGGATGAGCTTGCCACCATTGTCTTCCCTCTTCTCATAAGGGCACTCCACAACAAAGTGGCTTACATTGCCACAATTGAAACAAGTCCTCACTCATTGCTTGCCCTTTGCGCCACTTGAATTGTTCTTGTTGAAGTTGGGCCTTGAGTTCTTGCTCCAAAATTGCCTTGAAGCAAGGGCCATGTGTTCATGATAGGCATACTTCGTATCTTCGAGGTTGCTCTCCTCTTCTTCCTCTTCATCCTCTTCCTCCATACTAACCTTGGCCTTTAGAGCAAGGTTGGGTTTCTTTACTCTTTGAGAGCGAAGTATCGCATTGTCGGCGGTCTTGTCCAAGATGCTCATAGCAACAAACTCATCCAACACATCACTTGAGGACAAGGTGTGGAAGTCTGGCCTTTGACGAATGACGAAGGACATGTCTTTGTGGTAGGGCATCATTGCCTTGAGGAATTTGCGCTTGATCCAATTGTCATCCGTGTCCTTGCTTCCATGATCTTAGAGCGAGACCGCGAGTTTGGTTACCCTCCGATAGAGCTCACGAGGTTCTTCATCTTCTTTCATTGCAAACTCATCATCTTCATCTTGCACCACTTCATAGTTGGAGTGTTGAATGCTTGCTCTTCCCCGGTAGAGGGAAACCACTTGGCGCCAATCATCTTTGGCCAAGGAGTAGGGCCGGAGATGAGGAAGGTCTTCGGGTGGGATAGCTTCTTGAATGATGAAGAGAGCATTCTCATTGAATTGATTATCCACGGCTTCTCTAGGAGTGAAGTTGCTTCGGTCATGCGGATAGAAACCTTCTTCATTGATTCTCCAAAGGTTAGTGTTCACATGATTTAAATGACGCTTAAAACGATAGACCCAAGAATCAAATTCTACATTCTTCTCAATCTTAGGGGCCGGGCCGACATGATTCAAATGAGTGGAAGGGAGAGGTCCACCATACACAAGTGGAGGTTCCACATGGGCAAAGATGCCGGTGCCACTTTTACCACTAGAAGGAAGGGCTTTCTTGCTAGTAGCTTCCCCCTTGTCGGAGGTAGCATCTGTCACCTTGTTGGCGGGATCACCCACTTTCAACGGTGCGGTGGAAAGTTTAAGCCCTTCTAAGAATTCATCAAACATGCCTTTGACCTCGGTCGTCATGGAGGTTTTCAATGTGTCCAACGCCACATTGAACTCCTCACGAGAGACCGCGGTTCCCCCATCTCCCGTAGAAGATACCGGATTTGCACCGGAGTGCTCCTCCTCACCTTCTACGACGTCAGCCATACTCTTCGGACGGTAAAGTCCTTAAAAAAGAGACGAGGCTCTGATACCAATTGAAAGGATCGATATAGTTGACTAGAGGGGGGGGTGAATAGGCAACTAACAATTTTTAGCTTTTCTTTAACAATTTAAACTTTGCATCAAAGTAGGCTGTCTAGATATGCAACTAAGTGAGCAACCTATATGATGCAACAATGATAAGTACACAAGCAAGCAAGAGATATATCACAAATAAGCTTGCACAAGTAAAGGCACGAGATAACCAAGAGTGGAGCCGGTGGAGATGAGGATGTGTTACCGAAGTTCCTTCCCTTTGAAGGGAAGTACGTCTCCATTGGAGCGGTGTGGAGGCACAATGCTCCCCAAGATGCCACAAGGGCCATCGTATTCTCCTCACGCCCTCACACAGTGCGAGATGCCGTGATTCCACTATTGGTGCCCTTGGAGGCGGCGACCGAACCTTTACAAACAAGGTTGGGGCAATCTCCACAACTTAATTGGAGGCTCCCAATGACACCATGAAGCTTCACCACAATGGACTATGGCTCCGCGGTGACCTCAACCGTCTAGGGTGCTCAAACACCCAAGAGTAACAAGATCCGCAAGGGATTAGTGGGGGGGAATCAAATTTCTCTTGGTGGAAGTGTAGATCGGGGCCTTCTCAACCACTCCCGAGCAAATCAACAAGTTTAATTGGCTAGGGAGTGAGATCTGGCGAAAATGGAGCTTGGAGCAACAATGGAGCTTAGGGTTGGAAGAGATGGTCAACTAGAGGAAGAAGACACCCCTTAAATAGCTGTGGACAAAATCCAATGCGTATGGGAAAGGTGGAGACAAGGAAGAAAATGTGTACGTGATGATTCCACCCAAACCTTTCCGACGCGGACCCCCTCTTAATAGTACGGCTTTCCTACGACTCAAATCCACCAAAAAGAAATGTAGAAAAACGCAATCTTCAATAGTCTTCGAGGGGCACCAAACCGTCTTGTCCCTAGCGATGAAACGTCTGGGAAACTCAAGGCACACGATTAGTCCGCAAAAGCATTGTCATCAATCACCAAAACACCTTAGGGATAAATATGCCCTTACAGACTCGTACCACCCCTGAGTGGTATGTCAATCCTATTTTGGAGTTCATGTTGTTAGACAACAGTGAACCTACGAACTATGAAGAAGCAATGGTGGGCCCGGGTTCCAACAAATGGCTAGGAGCCATGAAATCCAAGGTAGGATCCATGTATAAAAACCAAGTATGGACTTTGGTAGACTTGCTCGATGACCGGCATGCCATTAAGCACACATGGATCTTTAAGAAGACAGACGCTGATGGTAATGCCACCATTTATGAAGCTCGACTTGTCACAAAGAAATTTTTGACAAGTTCAAGGAGTTGACTATGATGAGACTTTCTCACTCATAGTGATGTTAAAGTCTGTTGGGATTATGTTAGCAGTTGCTGCATTTTTCGATTACGAAATCTGGCAGATGGATGTCAAAACAGAGTTTGCTTAATAGTTTCCCTAAGGCAAGGTTGTATGTGATACAACCAGAAGGTTTTGTTGATCCTAAGGATGCTAAAAGGTATGCAAGCTCGAGCGATCCTTCTATGGAGTACATCAAGCATCTCGGAGTTGGAATATACGCTTTGATCAAAGCTTTTGGATTTGTACAAAGTTTGCAAGAAACTTGTATTTGCTAGAAAGTGAGTGGGAGCACTACATCATTTCTGATAAGTATATGTGGATGACATATTGTTGATCGGAAACGATGTAGAATTTCTGGAAAGCATAGAGGGCTGTTTGAAAGGAGTTTTTCAAAGGAATACCTGGGTAAAGCTGCTTACATATTGGGCATCAAGATCTATAGAGATGGATCAAGACGCATGATAAGACTTTCATAGAGCACATACCTGGACATGATTTTGAAGGAGTTCAAAATGGATCATTCAAAGAAGGAGTTCTTGACTGAGTTGTAAGGTGTGAAGTTGAGTAAGACTTAAAGCTCGACCACGACAGAAGAAAGAGAAAGGACGAAGGTCGTCCCCTATGCCTTAGCCATAGGCTGTACACGGTATGCCATGCTGTGTACCGCACCTGATGTGTGCCTTGCCATGTGTTTGGCAAGGGGGTACAAGAGCGATCCAGGAGTGGATTAATGGACAACGGTCAAAATTATCCTTAGAGGAATAAGGAAATGTTTCTCGGTTATGGAGGTGATAAAGAGTTCAACGTAATGGGTTACATCGATGCAAGCTTTGATACCAATACGGATGACTCTGAGTAGCATACCGGATACAAATAGTGGAGCATGGTAGCAGCATCTACAATATGACATAGAGATTTACAAAGTACACGCGAATCTGAATTTTGCAGACCCGTTGACTAAAACCTCTCTCACAAGAAAAACATGATCAAACCCCAGAACTCATTGGGTGTTAATCACATGCCGATGTGAACTAGATTATAGACTCTACTGCAAGTGGGAGACTGTTGGAAATATGCCCTAGAGGCAATAATAAATTGGTTATTATCATGTTTCCATGTTCATGATAATCGTTTATTATCCATGCTAGAATTTTATTGATCGGAAACTCAGATACATGTGTGGATACATGGACAACAACGTGTCCCTAGAGAGCCTCTACTAGACTAGCTTGTTGCTCAAAGATGGTTAAGGTTTCCTAACCGTAGACATGAGTTGTCATTTGATAAGGGGATCACACCATTAGGAGAATGCGTGATGGACAAGACCCAACCATAAGCATAGCATTTGATCATATTAGTTTATTGATATTGCTTTCTTCATGTCAAGCATCTGTTCCGAAGACCATGAGATCATGCAACTCCCTAACATCGGAGAAATGCTTGTGTGTACCAAACGTCACTTTATAACTGGGTGATCATAAAGGTACTATACATGTATCTCCTAGGGTGTCTGTTGGGTTGGCATGGATCGAGACTGAGTTTTGTCACTCTGTATGACGGAGAGGTATCTCTGGGCCCTCTCGGCAATACAACATCACAAGAAGCTTGCAAGCAATGTGACTAAGGAGTTAGTCTCGAGATCTTGTATTACAAAACGAGTAAAGAGACTTTCCAGTAACAAGGTTGAACTAGGTATGGAGATACCAATGATCGAATCTTGGGCAAGTAACATACCGCTAGACAAAGGGAGCTGCATACGTGACTGATTGAATCCTTGGCATCATGGTTCGACCGATAAAGATCTCCGTGGAATATGTGGGAACAAATATGGGCATCCAGATCCCGCTATTGGTTATTGGCCGGAGAGGTGTCTTGGTCATGTCCACATGATTCTTGATAACCCACAAGTATAGGGGATCGTTTGTAGCCTTCTTCAATAAATAAGAGTGTCAAACTCAATAAGGAGCTAACGGTAGAACAAATATTCCCTCAAGTTCTATCGACCACCGATACAAATCTACGCACACTTGATGTTTGCTTTACCTAAAACAAGTATGAAACTATTTTGCAAGAGTAAAACTACGAGTACTTTGCAAGAATAAAACTACAAATAAATTGCAAGGTAATAAAAGTAAATAGCTTTTGTCAACAAGAAAGTCATTTGTCCCTAGGCAATCGATAACAAGTACCGGTAACCATTCTTGTAAGTTTACATGAGGGAGAGGCATGAGCTAACATACTTTCTCTACTTTGATCACATGCACTTATGATTGTAACTCTAGCAAGCATCCGCAACTACTAAAGATCATTAAGGTCGTGAAACACAACCATAGCATTAAGTATCAAGTTCTCTTTACTCCCATACTCTATGACCCACTTATCCGCGTTTAGGCTGTTGTCACCCCCGTAACACTGACAATGAGCAAACCATGAACATATTGCAACACCCTACTGTAGCAACCCGACCTCAAACGGTCAAGCCGCTGTGTATCCGTGCCATCCCTGGATCGGTATGCTGGCACAAACAGTACATCGATGTATATATCAAAGTGCAATCACATGTATAAATAACGTAAAACTAATATATATATATATATATATATATATATATATATATATATATATATACCTCATAAGTCTCAGCGGAAACAAACATATGGGTGTGGAGTCCCATCAACGCCAACGACAAGTTGAGAATAGACTGTAACCCTACAACGTAACTCTTACTCATCGTAGAAATTCCTGCAACATAAGACGTTGCAACCCTGTAGGTCAGTACATTGAATGTATTGGCAAGTCACATCATAAGAATAATGAACCTATTTGTACATGCAATTTGGCTGGTGGAAAGCTCTAAGTTTAGTTTTTTTGCATAAAGCTAGTTTTTCCCTAGAATAAAAGATATTATTCTATCACTACAGTATAGCATAGGGTGAGTTGGCAAATCCAACTCAATCCATTCCCAAAGTTTCATTTAAAACCCAACTGTTTAAATTAAGGGTGATGAGATCTCCCGACATTTCCACTACTAGATGCTCAAGTTGTCCGTAACCAGGGACACGACTAATCGATTAGGTTTTAACACTCTGTAGAGATTTGCGCACTTTTCCCCACAAGACTCGATCGCCTCCCTTGAAGTTCTCACACTACCTGATGTTTGAGAATAGGACAATCAAGACATAGTCTTTCGAAAGTATCCCCCCTTAACCCACGGATAGGCCGGAACACCTACTCATTCTACATCTGCTAGCCCATCCCGGAAGGGGTCACACTAACTACTCAACTAAGCCAGAGCCCATATTGTCTTGTGGCTACACACGTAAGCTTCTAGGCATGAGAATACGATTGATCTCTTTGAGCCTGGGTGGTCGACCACTAGTGGTGCACCACCATGGATTAACCATGCATGGTCCCACTATACTTCGCCACCATTCAAACCAAATACCGCCCGGGTAGTTCATTTACAAGTCTTGGTCTTGATTACTACTTTGTCACTCGTGTCTCACCATGTTCGCTTCCCAAACCACGTCTACATTTAGCGAGGCAAAAATAAACTTACACGGTGGTGACAAGGATGTATAGATCAGACCTACCTCAAATGAACTACTAGGTAACAACATATCCATCTGGTAACAATAAATCCTACCATGCAATCCTACCACAAAAGGACTACGTGCATAATATAAACATAGGTAATTGGAAGAATGGCCAAATGTGAACTTGCCTGGTAATAGTTGATAAAGATTTTATCGCTCATAGAATTTACTTAATAGAACTATTCATCACTCTCCGATGAAGATCTATATATAGTCAAACATTGCATTCACATAAGAAAGCATTTCAGAGAACAAATAGCATGCAGCATGACAAAATGTAGAAAAATCCAGATGAAAACACAACACACTTAACTATCACAAAATATTCTAAGTGCAAAACAACATAGGGCATGGGTGCCAAAATTTGTGACATGGACCATAGTGCATACTAGGCATATGAGTAAAAATATCATGGACATATCCTAAGTGTGTGAAAATTATTGTGAGATTGGTGCAAGTGGTAGGGTTTGGCTATGGTGACGAAATGCAAAAAGAATCAACTCAATCTGGGCTACGGTTTAGGAGTTATGGTCAATTGAAGTTTGAATTCAAATCTGAATAAAGTTCATATTTGAATCTGGAAAAAGTTTGCAAAGATGGGTTCTCTGGATAGATCTAATCGAGATGAACAATTTGCCACTGGTTTCATCTAATTTGGACTTACGGTTAAAAAGTTGTGGCTAACTAAATTCAGGGACCAATCTATAATTTCTAGGGACTAAACAGAAATAAAAATACTATGCACAGGTCCCTGGCCACATGAAGGCTTGCGAGTGGCTGGGCAGCGTTCACTGCAGCAGCTTATATGGCGAACGACCGCTATCTAAGCAAAGCGGCAGCTAACTAAAGCAAAAACCAATCGGTTTTTAACAAAACCAGCGGTTAACCGATCTAAACAAAAAAGGGACATTTACATGTATGCCCCTAATTTGCGCCCACTCTCAGAATTACCCCTAATTTCAAAGCATGCTCCCTCTGCCGTTAGGTGCACTTACAGAAATACCCTTCTGTGCCGTTACCGTCCGGTCAAAGCAGGTCAAAGCCGATCGAAGGGCTTTGACCATCCTGAAAAAAATAGCAAAAAAATTCTAAAAAATCTGAAAATTTGTGGGAACAAAGATACTCAGGTTCGCAAGGTGCGTGCAAAGTTTCGTGTTGTTCGTACATTCCAAGAGCTCGTGTCGGAGGAAAAACAATAAATATGTAAGCATGTGAACAGTAAATTCAAAAAAATTGTAAGAAAATTCAAAAAAATATGAAATTTTTTGGCATCAAAGAGGCTCGGGTCTGCAAGCTGCGTGCAAATTTTTGTTGTGTTTGGACATTGGAGGGGCTTGTGGATAAAAAACCAAAATTTGGCTCGGGAAAAAACTTGGGAAAAAATGACTATTTTGTTTTTTCTTGCTAGAGCTCCTCGCATGTCATTTGATCATAAAAACTTGCAAGCACCTTGTGCACCCAAGCCACTTTAAAGCCAAAAAAATTCATATTTTTTAAATTTTTTTGCTATTTTATTTCAAATTTATTGTTCACAAGCGTGCAGATTAACTGTTTTTCCTCGCCACGAGCTCCTGGAATGTCCAAATAGCACGAAAATTTGCACACACCTTGGGCACATGAGTATCTTCGATCTCACAAAATTTTAGATTTTTTAGATTTTTTTGCTATTTTTTTTCAAGACGGTCAAAGCTATTTGACCGGACGGTAACATCGCAAAAGGGCATTTCTATAAAGGCACCTAACGGCGGAGGGGCAAATTTGAGTAGGCTTTCAAATTAGGGGTATATCTGATTAGGTGGCTCGAGTTAGGGACAGAAATGCAAATGGCCCAACAAAAAAAATGAACGGAGGGAGCGAGCGGTCGTCTTACAGAGGTGAAGACGACGTAGAGGGGCGGCAGCGCTAGCGTTGGCCGGTGATGGGCGGCGACTCCGGCGCTCCTTGACGACGGGGAAGGAGGCGGCAGGGTCCGGCGCGGTGTGGGCGATCCGCTGGTGGGGTTGGCGGGCGGCGGGGTGGCCGACGACGAGCGGAGGAAGGCGGCGGCGTCCGAAGCTCCGGTGAGGGCGTGACACGTCGCAACGTCGTCTTCGGTGGTCCCTAGGGGCAAAGAAAATGTCAAATGGATGCGCATCGAGTCGGACAATATTTTGGTGAAGAAGAACAAGGTCGGGGCGGTTTACTGGTGGCGTTTTACTCCGACAAGGAAGCTCCGGCTCCGGGAAGATCTAAAGCGGAGGGTGTCGGTTACGGGTGGTGTGAGGTGAAACGAAGTGCAAGAATGGAGAGAGGGGGTCGAGGGCTTCTTATAGGCGGGGAGAGAGGGCTCGGGAGCGAGGGATAAGCTCTATCCCTAGAGCTTCGGCCAGTGGGTTCGGGCATGCGCGTGCGCGTGCTCATCCAGTGGGGTCTGCGGGAGGTTAGGGACAACCTGGGGAGTGGGCTCCGCGCACTACTGCAGGATGTTGCTAACGCGACACTACGATCAGAGACCCTTGACGAAACTGCGTGTGATGCATTAATCACAAACAAGGATGTAAAAAACCCGTCAAAAAAGGTGCAAAATGTTTGCGATGGAGGATGCATCAAACACGGTTCAGATTTTAGTTGCGTGTGCGATGCTGGGCACACGATTAACCCGTTCGAACTTTTTGCGATGAGGCAGAACAACAGAAACGGGCAGCCATATCAATGTGTGTTCGATATACGGCATACAGCTCACTCCGATGAACCATTTGCTATTAGGGAGTGCAACATAAATGGTTAGCCAAAAGGTGTGTGTGATACAGGGCATACGGTTCACTCGGACGAACTATTTTCGATTAGCCAACACAACAGAAACGGTTCAACTTAACAAGATGTGTGTGATACATGGCAAACAACCGACTCAGATGAACTATTTGCGATGAGAATTTACAACACATACGGCTAATATAGTTAGTTCGTGTGCGATTCTATGTGTACAAAAAACTTTGAAAAATGTAAACTAGTTGCTTGCGGTGGCTAGGAGTATCGCACATGATGCGTCTTTGAGTACTCGTGTGCAACGATTAGTAAGTTACACATGCATTTCCTTATGTTAACACTTTCGTGATAAATAACACGTGGCAACTACGTGGTCAACCTTCTACCATCAATAAATTTTGACCTTGTTTCTCGTCACATTGATGATTACACGCAATAAGTAATATGTGTTCACACTTAGCACCGGGCTATAAAAACTACCCACTCGAAATTTACTTCACAGTTCCTCTCCTCATCACCCACAAAACTGGTTTTTTCTGTCAAGTCGTTCCACCATGATCGGTAGGAGGAGTTTAGGGTGGACATATAACCAGGCAGCAAAGACCAAGGCCGCGGAAGCACTAGAGAGGTCCCGCCGCGAAGCCGCAGCCGTAGGAGAGATGTCTCGGCGTGCTGCGGAGCCCTCGAACGAGCTCTCACGGGCACGCGAGGGCTCTCACAAGCGCATTCGCGGCGTCGGCCATCGCAACGAGCCGGCATTCCTGAAGTCCTTCGCCGGCGATGACAACATTCTCACTAGCGTCACTATGTAGCAGGAGCTGGTCGACGGCTTGATGAAGCCGCTCAAGATCAGCGATGCCTCGCTTGACAAGGCGACTAGCCTCGTTGAGCAACTCATGGGTGACAATGCGAAGCTCCTCAAGTTGGTCGCCGAGAAGGAGGAGGAGGCCGCCGGCTGGAAGATGCTACATGAGCAGAGCAGTGCCTCGGAGATGATGCTGAAAGCGATCGTCGAGGAACTGATCGGTGCCTTGAGGAAGCTTCGGATCAAGCGCGAGCAGGAGGTGGAGGAATCCGTGGATGCTTTCAAGCAAAGTCGTGAGGAATTGAAGAAGGAGCTGGAGGATTTCACCGCCCGACGATCCATCGATGAGTAGAGACAGTAGCGACCCAGATCGTTGTCTGCAATTTCCTTCTTCTCTTGCCCTCGTGTCTTCCGGCTTTGCCGCATGTGACATTTTAAATTATCCGGAATATGTAAGACAATTATTATCTGCACCATTGTAAATTTTTCATCGTATTATCCGTTGCCATTTTATTTGTGGTCGTATTATCCATTGCCCTATGTGGCAATTTAAATTAGGGCGGAATACGAGTTGAAAACACGAACAAAGCAAATGCTGCCATGGGATCACAAGCAAACACCCTCCGGCCAGGTGCTTTAATTAACCCATTAATGGAGAAGTTGTGAGCGAGGCGGGCGGCGGCTAGTGCATGGAGGTCAAAGAGCTCGCTTCCCAGTGAGCATGAGCGGCCTTGCTGCTCGCACGTGTCTCGTCGAGCCTGTGAGGTGGACAGGATGTATGCGTCCCATCGAGCCTGCGCGGCAGACTGCTCGCACGCGTCCTGTCAAGCCTGCACGGTGGACTTCTCGCGCTCGTCTTGTCTAATCAAACAGCTGCACGCATGCCACCGAGTATGGCCAAATTTCGACACGGTAAATATAATACAACCGTTTGCGATATTAACGTGTCAGCTTTTTGTTTCAGAAGGACTTTGTAGGCTACTAATGTGTGCGCCTCTTCTCAAACTGGACGATTTTTTACCATGGCATATATGTGCCATGTCATGAAACCATGCCAAGTTTCTTGTTTTTTGGGTGACTTTTTGATTTACTGGGATTTAAAAACCGAGATTCTCAATGTTTCAGGACGACGACAAGTTTGTAATTCATTCTCATTCCTTAAACGAGACCTAAACATGCACCCAATGACACATGTACGATTTCCCACCCATTTTGCTTCACTGGAGCATGTGGTTGTAGTTCAAATTTGAATTATGGACTACACTAAATGCATAGAAAACTTAGTAATTAGTAATATACACACACACACACACAATGGCCAAATGAACCCTAAACAGTTTCAAATTTCAGCCCGACACTCCTGTTATTCTATGTTGTCTGTAGAAAATAAAGTTCAAGGTGAGAAGAGGCAGCGATTATCGTTTAAATGTCAGCATGGATATCATGTCATTCCATGTTGCCCGTGGAAGAAAATACAAGGCGAAAAGAGGCAGTGATTATGTTTCGCCCACAAGGGGAACACGTTTTCCTATCGGAACCACGAGGCTTCTTTGAGAGAAGCTCCAGTTTTTTATAAGAGCTTTGTAATAAAGCTTGGCCCGAATTGGACGATGTTTTTACCATGACATATATGTGCCATGACGTGACACCATGCCACCTTTGATGACTTTCTGGCGAGTTTAGGATTTATGGGGACTTAATAACCGAGATTCGAAATGTTTGAGGACGAGCCATGACACCAGTACGGTTGTAATTCGTTCCCATTCCTGGCATGGGACCTAAACATGCACCCAAGGACACATGTATAATTTTTCTAGCCATTTTGGTGAACTGGAGCATGTATTTGTAGTTCAGATTTGAACTATGGACATTAAATGCCTAGGAAACTCAATTTGTGTATAAAAAGGCCAAACGAACCCTGAATAAGTTTAAATTTCAGCATGGATATCCTGTCATTCCATGTTGCCCGTGGAAGAAAATATAAGGCGAAAAGAGGCAGTGATTATGTTTCGCCCACAAGGGGAACACATTTTCCTATCGGAACCACGAGGCTTCTTGGAGAGAAGCTCCAGTTTTTGTAAGAGGTTTGTAATAAAGCTTGGCCCAAATTGGAAAATGTTTTTACCACGACATATATGTGCCATGACGTGACACCATGCCACCTCTGATGACTTTCTGGTGAGTTTAGGATTTATGGGGACTTAAAAACCGAGATTAGAAATGTTTGAGGACGAGCCATGACACCGGTACTGTTGTAATTCGTTCCCATTCCTGGCATGGGACCTAAACATGCACCCAAGGACACATGTATAATTTTTCTAGCCATTTTGGTGAACTAGAGCATGTATTTGTAGTTCAGATTTGAATTATGGATATTAAATGCCTAGGAAACTCAATTAGTGTATAAAAAGGCCAAACGAACCCTGAATAAGTTTAAATTTTAGCACGGATATCCTGTCATTCAAGTTTCCCATAGAAGAAAATACAAGGCAAAAAGAGGCAATAATTACGTTTTGCCCACAAGGGGGACACGTTTCCCTATTGGAACCACGAGGCTTCTTTGAGAGAAGCTCCGGTTTGTAAGAGGCTTGTAATAAAACTTGCGCCACAATGAACGAAAAAAATTCCTCGACATATAAGTGCCATGTCATGACACCATGGTAGGTTTCACGATTTTTAGCTTAGTTTTGGATTCACAGGGATTTAAAAGCCGAGATTCTTCTCACAAAATGTTTTCAAATAACACACGGTTCACTCACGAAAGCCGATATTCAATGAAAACTTCGTGGAAACTATATTTTAAAGTTTCATAAAAATCTGAAAAAATGTGGGATGTTAAGAAGCTGATGTTTTATTGCGACAAAAAATTTCAAGTTGAAAAACATTACGAGATGTGAGCTATGAAAAAGACAAATTCCACCTTGAATAGTGACATTACTATTCGGCACTATTCAACACTGATTTTGTCTTTTTCATAGCTCACATCTCATAATGTGTTTCCACTTGAAATTTTGTGTGGCAATACAACATCATCCTCTTAACATCCCGCATTTTTTGGAATTTTTTTGAAACTTTAAAACATCTTTTTCTTGTGGTTTTCACCGGTTTTCACCGAATGTTGGTTTTCGTAAAATATCCCCCCACTGCGGGCGCGATCTGGGTCGTGCATTCTGACTGGCCAGAACCCAAACCCCACAAATCGTACGTGTGCACCGTTGGATGCTCCCAGATCGAACAGCAACCCTGAGCCCTTTTGACAACACATGCAGTACATGGGTAAGCACTGTGCGCATGCGTCGTGTAGCTCACGCTTCCTTCTCTACTAGATTTTCATTCAAAACAGGCTACCATTTGTCGCCACTCCTCTCATCAGTTTCCCACCTCTTCTCCCAGATATGCATGATGTAGATGTTCGTTTAATTCTTATAGTTCATCTCATCCAAAATCAATTAGTTTTATAAAAAAAACTATTTTAAGATTCATGGAATTGTGCATTGTAAAGGTAAAAACAAAAAGTGACAATTCATTTAGAAAAAAAGTTTGAGCAATTAAGATATGGAAGATTCTAGAGAACAAAGGAGAAGTGCTTGTGTTTTAAGGTTTGTGCATTATGCTTAAGTTCAACCATGGAGTCTTCTAGATTGTACATGTGGCAGAATCTGGTGGAATGTAGATGATATCCAACGGCCAATAGTGCTCGGATTTGCCATCTCTATACTGTCGGATTGGCTTCATCCAACGAGCAACTTTGAAATTTATTTGCACACTATATAGGTGTATAGATATAGATGTATATATATATATATATATATATATAGAGAGAGAGAGAGAGAGAGAGATGTCCCATGCTAGACAAAATAAAGTTTGA